>NC_087474.1:118412771-118719568 GCF_036417665.1 Passer domesticus | reverse complement strand
CCTCCAGCATCACTCAGGATGGGAGGGCAGAGGCTACATCCATACTGTCATTCAGCCACTTCTGCCTGGTCAATGGTCCCTTGAGGGCCATTAGCCACAGAATTCTACAGAGGAGCTCTGAGAGCCTATTCCTGATATGTGGCTGCATAATCTCAAAGAAGGTGCAGCCTGTAACCATTTTTAGTTATTTTTAGTTATGCTTTCCTGGGTTATGCACTCAGAGAACAACAGCAGCAGAATACCTGGGTGTGTCACACTCCGAAGTAACAGAAGCACAATGCATCACATGCATTCTCAGAAGTGTATTAATCATTGTAAGTTATGTTTTTTAATATTTCAAAGACATGATTCTTTTTTACAGGAGTAGCACCTGTTTTTTTCAGAGGGAAATTTGTGACTACTGACACTAATTGCACCAGTCTCAGTTAATAGAGCAGAGATCATGTTCACTCTTGAGAATCAGCTAAGGGGCTACCCTGTCATGCCACATTTGTGAAGGCAAAAAAGCCCACCCAAATCCAGGTTCCATGAGGAAAAATGACCCCATACTGAAACATCAGGCTGTGGCTGGCAGGTCTGGTCCCTGTCAGAGCTCCAGAATGTGCATCCCACTTTCACCCAGGCCGTGGGGCTGGTCACCAGCACAGCACTGATTCACTGCCTTTTGATGGCTTTGACTTTGGCAATGAATTTATTTTTATTTTTTTCAGTATCCATGCCCTGCCACTCCCATCCTCCCCTCTAAGTTCTGTCTTCCTCCTGGACTTTTTCTCCTGCTTTTGCAACATCTCTGAGGTTTCTTTTCATATGTTTGGGTCCTTTGCACTGCACCTCATGTCCTCCCACACCATTTTCTTGTAGTCACTAAATGTCCAAATTTTCTAGGTTTTTTTTCAGGCACATTTCATTGGATCATATCTCCTTTCCAGAGTGTTTGTAAGTCTTTCTTTTCAGGGTCGCGAGATTTCAATGGAAATCAAGTGGGCAATCTTTGGTCCATGCCCCTGCAGTTCCCGGCATCCCATGCCTTTTGATGGCTTTGACTTTGTGTCATGGTTTGACTCTGGCACAGTGCCAGTGCTTCCATGAAAATACACTTTCTCTAGTAGCTTCTATGAGATGTGATTAGGAACAGAGCAAAACAGGCTTCAACTTAGGAATAAAGGAAACAAATTTTATTAACTACAACTTCTAAAAAAAAAGAACAGACACAGAACTAAGAATGGAAACCTTCTAAATACATTCCTCCTCCTCCCCTCCATTTTCTTCACAGTATGAAATAACACTATAGATTTCTACCTTGTCACTATCTCTCAGATAATCAACTTTCAGTCTATCATCACTCCTCAAATAATCAACCCTCAAATCCATCAGGGAGAGAAGAGTCTCCCCTTGCACCATAGGCTTCCCCCAGAAACACAATTGAAACTTCTTGTGTTTCCGTGTTACTTGTGGCACCGCCTGGAGAACATCAGCCCTCGTGACTTCTTCCCTCCATGTCCAGCGCTCTCACCACTGCACATGGGCCAGGACTGCTTTTGGGGTTCCTCATTTAAGGATGCTTCACCCAGTTCCAAAAGCAGCAGTCTTTCAACTTCTCTCAACTTCGGGACACCAGTCCCCCCCAAATTTACCCCCTGGGGCCGAGGGGCCTCGTGAACAGAGATCTTCCTCTCCATGGAGACAAAGGGCATCTCACACTCTCCTCAGCTGTCTCTGTTCACACCGCTGCTTCACTCTTGACTCCAAGGCATTGCCTCCCGCTAAATACAGTCTCTGTGTCACAGGAAAAACATGGGTCTGTCCATGGCCATACAAGAAAGAGTCCAGCTCAAGGCTACTCCATCATCTCTTCCCACCTAGGATTCTTCTCACTGCTTCTGACATCTCTCACATGTGCTAACTTTCTTCACACTTTCCCATTTTGCCATGTTTCATATCTCTCCCCTCATTCTGATTCAGGAGGATCAGTATTTGTAAGGTTTCCATTATTTTACAAAGGGGTTAAAATCTTCACTTCTGTCTGCCCAGAACTCCCACAGCTGCTGGGCACCTTCTCTTGCCGCATCCCCCACTTCTGGCCGGCCATGCTGCCAGTCCACGATATCGAATTTCAAGGCAGCACAGGCACTGGCTCTCTCTCTCTCTATCTCCCGGGGGGTAGGGGGCCCCCGATGCTTCTCAGGGCTCCTCCACCCTTCCATCTTGCAAGGCCTTCACCCCCCTCCTCTGCCCAAGGCTCCGGCCTACCTCACCCGGCCGCATGGCTTCACCTCCCCCACCCAGCCCCAGCTGGGCAGGAGAAGTCTGAACTCCTTCATGGACCAGAACCAAGAGAGTATTTTCCTGGGAGTTCTTGCTTTTAACCCCCTGTGTTCTCAAAAACAGTCCATACCTTCAATGGCCAAACCAAGTGCCAATATTCAAATCCAAGCACTAATTAGTTTGACCACAACCTCCCAAAAACTCACTTCCTTCTTAACCTACAACACTTTGGCAATGAATTTTTTTAATTTTTTTCAGTATCCATGTGTGGATAGATAGAATGTAAGAAAAGAGGGATAGTGGTGAAGGTAATCTCACCCCTAAGGAGTTACAGCTGTGCTAATTATCAAGCATTAAGAACAAGCCTCCCCTTAATAAGCCACAGCTGGATCCAGTTAAGAGGGGTATTGTAAAAGAGTAGGTTGGTGGGTCAAGATGTAAGGTAGAGTCTGTTAGCAGTGCAGAGGAGGAGGAGTCAGTGCTGTGAGGAGCTGCCCATGAAAAATCACTGAGAATGTATGAAACCTTTGCAACATTCTAGCAACAGTTGGTGACCCCATTGTGATCAAGGACCCAGGATGGTGCTGGGTTCCCCCTGAATGGCAGTGTGTGCAGCAGGACACAAGCTGTGTGGCAGAAGTGGCAAATGGCATGGCCACAGCAGCAGGGGGTGCCTCAGCAATAGCATGGCCCCTGAGGAGTACAGGGGGAGGTTTGCTAAGTCACTGCAACATGAGCACTGGAACAAAAGCAACGTGGAGCTCTGAGAGGCAGAGTCAGAGCTGCACAGACAACATGTAAGAAAAGCCTTCAAAAACTGTATAGTGGCCATCTCCACAGTAACCCAACGTGATTGGGAGTGGGCTGTAGGGTGAGGTGCAGCTGGAGATGGAGCCCAGCGTTGCAATGGGAGCAGCAGGGGAAGCTGCTTGGTCCGGACCTGACAGATTTCGACACCTGAGGTACAGGTGAGCTGCTGGGGACACAATGGGAAATAACATATCGAGTGCAGAACAGATTGTTTGATATACATAGAAAGAAGTTACAAAAAGACTGTGAAATATAGTGTCAAAAAGGGGGCAAGACAGCTGCAGATCTGGCTGCCACCTGGAAATTACTTTATAAGACTTTAAAAGAATGGAAAACAGAGCAAGACAAGAAAGGTTTATAGTGATCAACCAATACAATAAAAACTGTAGAAGGAGTAAGAGAATTATAAAAACAGCAGTGGGGGCTGGGGAAGGAGTAATTCTATTATTTAGTATGTATATTTGTTTACTAATGAAACATGTGCATTTTGTTTGTGAACTGCAACTATGAATCTTTGATTAAACATAAGTTTAAAAGTTTATATTGCATAAAAATAAGTACACTCAACAGATACTAGATCAATGTTGTTCTAAGTTCTGTAGCTGTTGATAAAGTTATGTAGCTGTTGATCTGTTGCTGTCTTAATATATAGACTTTAACTTAATCTTGTGAGTTACCTTATAAAGTTGTACAGCTGTTGATATAGTCAATATTCTAGAGATATAAATATAAAGGTTTCTAATGATATGTAATATAAGTTTAAATAACGAATCAAAGTCGGCACAAACACATTCCAAAATTAAATAGAAATTACACAAAAGATGATTATACTGGGTTTACTATCTTCTGCAAAAAGCCCTGCAAAAGATAGTAAACACAACATTAGCTTAACTCATTCTTGTGAGTTAATCTTTGATTAGGTAATTAGGCATAGATCTAAAGGTTCTGATAATAAGTACTCTGTGAATTTAGAAAATGAATCAAGTCTATACTGTGAAAAAGCAAAACTGAATTAAAATTTAGGAACATATATTTTCACTGTGATATAGAAGTCTAAGCACAAGTTTTTAATGATGAGCCTTAAGTTGATGTTCCAGATTCTGAAAAGCAAAACAAAATCAGAACTTAGAAACATATGTTCATACTGTGATATGTGGCCTGAACATTCATATAACTGTTAGTCCTAAGTAATATATGTGAACATGTTATAATGTCAATTTACTTGAACATTACTTTCACCACTATCTCTATTCTCTTACATTCTATCTATCCACAATTCCCCCTTTTCTTTTCATTACGAAATTGCACTATCTCTAGAAAGTTATCTGGCCCCTAAGGAGTTACAGCTGTGCTAATTATCAAGCATTAAGAACAAGCCTGCCCTTAATAAGCTACAACTGGATCCAGTTAGGAGGGATATTGTAAAAGAGTAGGTTGGTGGGTCAAGATGTAAGATAGAGTCTGTTAGCAGTGCAGAGGAGGAGAAGAAGTCAGTGCTGTGAGGAGCTGCCCATGAAAAATAACTAAGAACGTATGAAACCTTTGCAACAAGACAGCAATATCCATGCCATGCCACTCCCATCTTCCCCTCTAAGTTCTGTCTTCCTCCTGGAATTTTCTCCTGCATCTGCAACATCTCTCAGGATTCTTTTGGCATGTTTGGGCCCTATGAATTCCACCTCATGCAATACTGGTCCATTTTCTCATAGTTACTAATGGATGGTTTTGGATTTGTTTTTTTTTGCCTTTTTTTTCTTTGTTTGTTGTGTTTGTTTTGTTTTCAGTCACTTTTTTTTTTTTTTTTTTTTTTTTTTATCCATAGCATGAGTTCAATATGTCACGACCAAAGCTCAGTCCTCCTCCTTGATTTTTATTCTGGTTCTCCAGCATCTGAAATTTCCTTTCGGGAAGGAAAATGAAATCTTGCAATTTCAATGGGAATCAATTGGGCTATCTTTGGACCAAGTCCCAGCACTTGACAGCGTCTCATTCCTTTTGATGGGTTTGTGTTTGGTGATGATTTTTTTCTTTTTTTTCAGCAACAATGCCATGGCTCTCATATCTTGCCCTGCAAGTTGTGTCTTCCTCCTCGACTTTTCTTCCTGCCTTTGCAGCACCTGTGAGCTTAGTTTTGGCATCTGCTGGTCCCTTGCACTGCCCCTCATGTAATCCTGGTCCATTTTCTTGCACTCACTCAATTTGCAAATTTTGGTTTTTTATTTTTTTCAGCAACAATGCCATGGCTCTCATATCTCCCCCTGCATGTTGTGTCTTCCTCCTCGGCATTTTCCTCTGTTTTTGCAGCATCGGTGAGCTTAGTTTTGGGAGCTTTTGCTTTTTTCCACAGAACCTCGTAAAATCCTGGGCCATTTTCTTGTAGACTTTGAAGTTGCAAATTTTTTTTTTTTTCTTTATCAACCATAGCATGGCTCTCATATCTTGCCCTGCAAGTTGTGTCTTCCTCCTCGGCTATTTGCCCTGCCTTGCCAGCATGTCTGAGCTTAGTTTTTGTACCTTTTGGTCCATTGCACTGCACCTCATGTAATCTTGGTCCATTTTCTTGCACTCACTCAATTTGCAAATTTTTTTTTTTTATTTTTTTCAGCAACCGTGCCATGGCTCTTATATCTTCCCCTGCAAGTTGTGTCTTCCTCCTCCACTACTTGCCCTGCCTTGCCAGCATGTCTGAGCTTAGTTTTTGTACCTTTTGGTCCCTTGCACTGCCCCACGTTTCCTCCCACACCATTTTCTTGCACTGACTAAATGTCCAAATTTTCTGTGTTTTGGTATTTTTTGCCGGCGCATTTCATTTGGTCATATCTCCTTTCCAGAGCGTTTGTAAGCCTTTCTTTGCAGGGTCGCAAGATTTCGTTTCCCTTCCCGAAAGGAAATTTCATTTCCTTTCGGGAAGGGAAACGAAATCTTGCGTTTTCAATGGGAATCAGTTGGGCTATCTTTGGACCAAGTCCCAGCACTTGACAGCGTCTCATGCCTTTTGATGGGTTTGTGTTTGGTGAGGATTTTTTTCTTTATTTTTTCAGCAACAATGCCATGGCTCTCATATCTTGCCCTGCAAGTTGTGTCTTCCTCCTCGACTTTTCTTCCTGCCTTTGCAGCACCTGTGAGCTTAGTTTTGGCATCTTCTGGTCCTCAGCGCTGCACCTCATGTAATCTTGGTCCATTTTCTTGCACTCACTCAATTTGCAAATTTTTTTTTTTTATTTTTTTCAGCAACCGTGCCATGGCTCTTATATCTTCCCCTGTATGTTGTGTCTTCCTCCTCCACTACTTGCCCTGCCTTGCCAGCATGTCTGAGCTTAGTTTTTGTACCTTTTGGTCCCTTGCACTGCCCCACGTTTCCTCCCACACCATTTTCATTTAGTCACTAAATGTCCAAATTTTCTGGTTTTTGGGATTTTTTGCCGGCGCATTTCATTTGATCATATCTCCTTTCCAGAGCGTTTGTAAGCCTTTCTTTGCAGGGTCGCAAGATTTCGTTTCCCTTCCCGAAAGGAAATTTCATTTCCTTTCGGGAAGGGAAACGAAATCTTGCGTTTTCAATGGGAATCAATTGGGCTATCTTTGGACCAAGTCCCAGCACTTGACAGCGTCTCATGCCTTTTGATGGGTTTGTGTTTGGTGATGATTTTTTTCTTTTTTTTTCAGCAACAATGCCATGGCTCTCATATCTTGCCCTGCAAGTTGTGTCTTCCTCCTCGGCTATTTGCCCTGCCTTGCCAGCATGTCTGAGCTTAGTTTTTGTACCTTTTGGTCCATTACACTGCACCTCATGTAATCTTGGTCCATTTTCTTGCACTCACTCAATTTGCAAATTTTTTTTTTTTATTTTTTTCAGCAACCGTGCCATGGCTCTTATATCTTCCCCTGTATGTTGTGTCTTCCTCCTCCACTACTTGCCCTGCCTTGCCAGCATGTCTGAGCTTAGTTTTTGTACCTTTTGGTCCCTTGCACTGCCCCACGTTTCCTCCCACACCATTTTCTTGCACTCACTAAATGTCCAAATTTTCTGTGTTTTGGGATTTTTTGCCGGCGCATTTCATTTGGTCATATCTCCTTTCCAGAGCGTTTGTAAGCCTTTCTTTGCAGGGTCGCAAGATTTCGTTTCCCTTCCCGAAAGGAAATTTCATTTCCTTTCGGGAAGGGAAACGAAATCTTGCGTTTTCAATGGGAATCAATTGGGCTATCTTTGGACCAAGTCCCAGCACTTGACAGCGTCTCATGCCTTTTGATGGGTTTGTGTTTGGTGATGATTTTTTTCTTTTTTTTTCAGCAACAATGCCATGGCTCTCATATCTTGCCCTGCAAGTTGTGTCTTCCTCCTCGGCTATTTGCCCTGCCTTGCCAGCATGTCTGAGCTTAGTTTTTGTACCTTTTGGTCCATTACACTGCACCTCATGTAATCTTGGTACATTTTCTTGCACTCACTCAATTTGCAAATTTTTTTTTTTTATTTTTTTCAGCAACCGTGCCATGGCTCTTATATCTTCCCCTGTATGTTGTGTCTTCCTCCTCCACTACTTGCCCTGCCTTGCCAGCATGTCTGAGCTTAGTTTTTGTACCTTTTGGTCCCTTGCACTGCCCCACGTTTCCTCCCACACCATTTTATTGCACTCACTAAATTTCCAAATTTTCTGTGTTTTGGGATTTTTTGCCGGCGCATTTCATTTGGTCATATCTCCTTTCCAGAGCGTTTGTAAGCCTTTCTTTGCAGGGTCGCAAGATTTCGTTTCCCTTCCCGAAAGGAAATTTCTTTTCCTTTCGGGAAGGGAAACGAAATCTTGCGTTTTCAATGGGAATCAATTGGGCTATCTTTGGACCAAGTCCCAGCACTTGACAGCGTCTCATGCCTTTTGATGGGTTTGTGTTTGGTGATGATTTTTTTCTTTTTTTTTCAGCAACAATGCCATGGCTCTCATATCTTGCCCTGCAAGTTGTGTCTTCCTCCTCGACTTTTCTTCCTGCCTTTGCAGCACCTGTGAGCTTAGTTTTGGCATCTTCTGGTCCTCTGCGCTGCACCTCATGTAATCCTGGTCCATTTTCTTGCACTCACTCAATTTGCAAATTTTGGTTTTTCATTTTTTTCAGCAACAATGCCATGGCTCTCATATCTCCCCCTGCAAGTTGTGTCTTCCTCCTCCACTATTTGCCCTGCCTTGCCAGCATGTCTGAGCTTAGTTTTTGTACCTTTTGGTCCCTTGCACTGCCCCACGTTTCCTCCCACACCATTTTCATTTAGTCACTAAATGTCCAAATTTTCTGGTTTTTGGGATTTTTTGCCGGCGCATTTCATTTGATCATATCTCCTTTCCAGAGCGTTTGTAAGCCTTTCTTTGCAGGGTCGCAAGATTTCGTTTCCCTTCCCGAAAGGAAATTTCATTTCCTTTCGGGAAGGGAAACGAAATCTTGCGTTTTCAATGGGAATCAATTGGGCTATCTTTGGACCAAGTCCCAGCACTTGACAGCGTCTCATGCCTTTTGATGGGTTTGTGTTTGGTGAGGATTTTTTTCTTTTTTTTTCAGCAACAATGCCATGGCTCTCATATCTTGCCCTGCAAGTTGTGTCTTCCTCCTCGGCATTTTCCTCTGTTTTTGCAGCATCTGTGAGCTTAGTTTTGGGAGCTTTTGCTTTTTTCCACAGAACGTCGTAAAATCCTGGGCCATTTTCTTGTAGACTTTGAAGTTGCAAATTTTTTTTTTTTCTTTATCAACCGTAGCTTGGCTCTTATATCTCCCCCTGCAAGTTGTGTCTTCCTCCTCCACTATTTGCCCTGCCTTGCCAGCATGTCTGAGCTTAGTTTTTGTACCTTTTGGTCCCTTGCACTGCCCCACATTTCCTCCCACACCATTTTCATTTAGTCACTAAATGTCCAAATTTTCTGTGTTTTGGGATTTTTTGCCGACGCATTTCATTTGATCATATCTCCTTTCCAGAGCGTTTGTAAGCCTTTCTTTGCAGGGTCGCAAGATTTCGTTTCCCTTCGCGAAAGGAAATTTCATTTCCTTTCGGGAAGGGAAACGAAATCTTGCGTTTTCAATGGGAATCAATTGGGCTATCTTTGGACCAAGTCCCAGCACTTGACAGCGTCTCATGCCTTTTGATGGGTTTGTGTTTGGTGAGGATTTTTTCTTTTTTTTTCAGCAACAATGCCATGGCTCTCATATCTTGCCCTGCAAGTTGTGTCTTCCTCCTCGGCTATTTGCCCTGCCTTGCCAGCATGTCTGAGCTTAGTTTTTATACCTTTTGGTCCATTACACTGCACCTCATGTAATCTTGGTCCATTTTCTTGCACTCACTCAATTTGCAAATTTTTTTTTTTTATTTTTTTCAGCAACCGTGCCATGGCTCTTATATCTTCCCCTGTATGTTGTGTCTTCCTCCTCCACTACTTGCCCTGCCTTGCCAGCATGTCTGAGCTTAGTTTTTGTACCTTTTGGTCCCTTGCACTGCCCCACGTTTCCTCCCACACCATTTTCTTGCACTCACTAAATGTCCAAATTTTCTGTGTTTTGGGATTTTTTGCCGGCGCATTTCATTTGGTCATATCTCCTTTCCAGAGCGTTTGTAAGCCTTTCTTTGCAGGGTCGCAAGATTTCGTTTCCCTTCCCGAAAGGAAATTTCATTTCCTTTCGGGAAGGGAAACGAAATCTTGCGTTTTCAATGGGAATCAATTGGGCTATCTTTGGACCAAGTCCCAGCACTTGACAGCGTCTCATGCCTTTTGATGGGTTTGTGTTTGGTGAGGATTTTTTTCTTTTTTTTTCAGCAACAATGCCATGGCTCTCATATCTTGCCCTGCAAGTTGTGTCTTCCTCCTCGACTTTTCTTCCTGCCTTTGCAGCACCTGTGAGCTTAGTTTTGGCATCTGCTGGTCCCTTGCACTGCCCCTCATGTAATCCTGGTCCATTTTCTTGCACTCACTCAATTTGCAAATTTTGGTTTTTTATTTTTTTCAGCAACCATGCCATGGCTCTTATATCTTCCCCTGCATGTTGTGTCTTCCTCCTCCACTATTTGCCCTGCCTTGCCAGCATGTCTGAGCTTAGTTTTTGTACCTTTTGGTCCCTTGCACTGCCCCACGTTTCCTCCCACACCATTTTCTTGCACTCACTAAATGTCCAAATTTTCTGTGTTTTGGGATTTTTTGCCGACGCATTTCATTTGGTCATATCTCCTTTCCAGAGCGTTTGTAAGCCTTTCTTTGCAGGGTCGCAAGATTTCGTTTCCCTTCCCGAAAGGAAGTGAATTTTCCTTTCGGGAAGGGAAACGAAATCTTGCGTTTTCAATGGGAATCAATTGGGCTATCTTTGGACCAAGTCCCAGCACTTGACAGCGTCTCATGCCTTTTGATGGGTTTGTGTTTGGTGATGATTTTTTTCTTTTTTTTTTAGCAACAATGCCATGGCTCTCATATCTTGCCCTGCAAGTTGTGTCTTCCTCCTCGACTTTTCTTCCTGCCTTTGCAGCACCTGTGAGCTTAGTTTTGGCATCTTCTGGTCCTCTGCGCTGCACCTCATGTAATCCTGGTCCATTTTCTTGCACTCACTCAATTTGCAAATTTTGGTTTTTTATTTTTTTCAGCAACAATGCCATGGCTCTTATATCTTCCCCTGCATGTTGTGTCTTCCTCCTCCACTATTTGCCCTGCCTTGCCAGCATGTCTGAGCTTAGTTTTTGTACCTTTTGGTCCCTTGCACTGCCCCACGTTTCCTCCCACACCATTTTCTTGCACTCACTAAATGTCCAAATTTTCTGTGTTTTGGGATTTTTTGCCGGCGCATTTCATTTGGTCATATCTCCTTTCCAGAGCGTTTGTAAGCCTTTCTTTGCAGGGTCGCAAGATTTCGTTTCCCTTCCCGAAAGGAAGTGAATTTTCCTTTCGGGAAGGGAAACGAAATCTTGCGTTTTCAATGGGAATCAATGGGGCTATCTTTGGACCAAGTCCCAGCACTTGACAGCGTCTCATGCCTTTTGATGGGTTTGTGTTTGGTGATGATTTTTTTCTATTTTTTTCAGCAACAATGCCATGGCTCTCATATCTTGCCCTGCAAGTTGTGTCTTCCTCCTCGACTTTTCTTCCTGCCTTTGCAGCACCTGTGAGCTTAGTTTTGGCATCTGCTGGTCCCTTGCACTGCCCCTCATGCAATCCTGGTCCATTTTCTTGCACTCACTCAATTTGCAATTTTTGGTTTTTTATTTTTTTCAGCAACCATAGCTTGGCTCTGATATCTTCCCCTGCATGTTGTGTCTTCCTCCTCCACTATTTGCCCTGCCTTGCCAGCATGTCTGAGCTTAGTTTTTGTACCTTTTGGTCCCTTGCACTGCCCCACGTTTCCTCCCACACCATTTTCTTGCACTCACTAAATGTCCAAATTTTCTGTGTTTTGGGATTTTTTGCCGGCGCATTTCATTTGGTCATATCTCCTTTCCAGAGCGTTTGTAAGCCTTTCTTTGCAGGGTCGCAAGATTTCGTTTCCCTTCCCGAAAGGAAATTTCATTTCCTTTCGGGAAGGGAAACGAAATCTTGCGTTTTCAATGGGAATCAATGGGGCTATCTTTGGACCAAGTCCCAGCACTTGACAGCGTCTCATGCCTTTTGATGGGTTTGTGTTTGGTGATGATTTTTTTCTTTTTTTTTCAGCAACAATGCCATGGCTCTCATATCTTGCCCTGCAAGTTGTGTCTTCCTCCTCGACTTTTCTTCCTGCCTTTGCAGCACCTGTGAGCTTAGTTTTGGCATCTTCTGGTCCTCTGTGCTGCACCTCATGTAATCCTGGTCCATTTTCTTGCACTCACTCAATTTGCAAATTTTGGTTTTTTATTTTTTTCAGCAACAATGCCATGGCTCTCATATCTCCCCCTGCAAGTTTTGTCTTCCTCCTCGGCATTTTCCTCTGTTTTTGCAGCATCTGTGAGCTTAGTTTTGGGAGCTTTTGCTTTTTTTCCACCGAACCCCGTAAAATCCTGGGCCATTTTCTTGTAGACGTTGAAGTTGCAAATTTTTTTTTTTTTCTTTATCAACCACAGCTTGGCTCTGATATCTTCCCCTGCATGTTGTGTCTTCCTCCTCCACTATTTGCCCTGCCTTGCCAGCATGTCTGAGCTTAGTTTTTGTACCTTTTGGTCCCTTGCACTGCCCCACGTTTCCTCCCACACCATTTTCTTGCACTCACTAAATGTCCAAATTTTCTGTGTTTTGGGATTTTTTGCCGGCGCATTTCATTTGGTCATATCTCCTTTCCAGAGCGTTTGTAAGCCTTTCTTTGCAGGGTCGCAAGATTTCGTTTCCCTTCCCGAAAGGAAATTTCATTTCCTTTCGGGAAGGGAAACGAAATCTTGCGTTTTCAATGGGAATCAATGGGGCTATCTTTGGACCAAGTCCCAGCACTTGACAGCGTCTCATGCCTTTTGATGGGTTTGTGTTTGGTGATGATTTTTTTCTTTTTTTTTCAGCAACAATGCCATGGCTATCATATCTTGCCCTGCAAGTTGTGTCTTCCTCCTCGACTTTTCTTCCTGCCTTTGCAGCACCTGTGAGCTTAGTTTTGGCATCTTCTGGTCCTCTGCGCTGCACCTCATGTAATCCTGGTCCATTTTCTTGCACTCACTCAATTTGCAAATTTTGGTTTTTTATTTTTTTCAGCAACAATGCCATGGCTCTCATATCTCCCCCTGCATGTTGTGTCTTCCTCCTCCACTATTTGCCCTGCCTTGCCAGCATGTCTGAGCTTAGATTTTGTACCTTTTGGTCCCTTGCACTGCCCCACGTTTCCTCCCACACCATTTTCTTGCACTCACTAAATGTCCAAATTTTCTGTGTTTTGGGATTTTTTGCCGGCGCATTTCATTTGGTCATATCTCCTTTCCAGAGCGTTTGTAAGCCTTTCTTTGCAGGGTCGCAAGATTTCGTTTCCCTTCCCGAAAGGAAATGAAATTTCGTTTCCCTTCCCGAAAGGAAATGAAATTTCCTTTCGGGAAGGGAAACGAAATCTTGCGTTTTCAATGGGAATCAATGGGGCTATCTTTGGACCAAGTCCCAGCACTTGACAGCGTCTCATGCCTTTTGATGGGTTTGTGTTTGGTGATGATTTTTTTCTTTTTTTTTCAGCAACAATGCCATGGCTATCATATCTTGCCCTGCAAGTTGTGTCTTCCTCCTCGACTTTTCTTCCTGCCTTTGCAGCACCTGTGAGCTTAGTTTTGGCATCTGCTGGTCCCTTGCACTGCCCCTCATGTAATCCTGGTCCATTTTCTTGCACTCACTCAATTTGCAAATTTTGGTTTTTTATTTTTTTCAGCAACAATGCCATGGCTCTCATATCTCCCCCTGCATGTTGTGCCTTCCTCCTCCACTACTTGCCCTGCCTTGCCAGCATGTCTGAGCTTAGTTTTTGTACCTTTTGGTCCCTTGCACTGCCCCACGTTTCCTCCCACACCATTTTCTTGCACTCACTAAATGTCCAAATTTTCTGTGTTTTGGGATTTTTTGCCGGCGCATTTCATTTGGTCATATCTCCTTTCCAGAGCGTTTGTAAGCCTTTCTTTGCAGGGTCGCAAGATTTCGTTTCCCTTCCCGAAAGGAAATTTCATTTCCTTTCGGGAAGGGAAACGAAATCTTGCGTTTTCAATGGGAATCAATTGGGCTATCTTTGGACCAAGTCCCAGCACTTGACAGCGTCTCATGCCTTTTGATGGGTTTGTGTTTGGTGATGATTTTTTTCTTTTTTTTTCAGCAACAATGCCATGGCTCTCATATCTTGCCCTGCAAGTTGTGTCTTCCTCCTCGGCTATTTGCCCTGCCTTGCCAGCATGTCTGAGCTTAGTTTTTGTACCTTTTGGTCCATTACACTGCACCTCATGTAATCTTGGTCCATTTTCTTGCACTCACTCAATTTGCAAATTTTTTTTTTTTATTTTTTTCAGCAACCGTGCCATGGCTCTTATATCTTCCCCTGTATGTTGTGTCTTCCTCCTCCACTACTTGCCCTGCCTTGCCAGCATGTCTGAGCTTAGTTTTTGTACCTTTTGGTCCCTTGCACTGCCCCACGTTTCCTCCCACACCATTTTATTGCACTCACTAAATTTCCAAATTTTCTGTGTTTTGGGATTTTTTGCCGGCGCATTTCATTTGGTCATATCTCCTTTCCAGAGCGTTTGTAAGCCTTTCTTTGCAGGGTCGCAAGATTTCGTTTCCCTTCCCGAAAGGAAATTTCTTTTCCTTTCGGGAAGGGAAACGAAATCTTGCGTTTTCAATGGGAATCAATTGGGCTATCTTTGGACCAAGTCCCAGCACTTGACAGCGTCTCATGCCTTTTGATGGGTTTGTGTTTGGTGATGATTTTTTTCTTTTTTTTTCAGCAACAATGCCATGGCTCTCATATCTTGCCCTGCAAGTTGTGTCTTCCTCCTCGACTTTTCTTCCTGCCTTTGCAGCACCTGTGAGCTTAGTTTTGGCATCTTCTGGTCCTCTGCGCTGCACCTCATGTAATCCTGGTCCATTTTCTTGCACTCACTCAATTTGCAAATTTTGGTTTTTCATTTTTTTCAGCAACAATGCCATGGCTCTCATATCTCCCCCTGCAAGTTGTGTCTTCCTCCTCCACTATTTGCCCTGCCTTGCCAGCATGTCTGAGCTTAGTTTTTGTACCTTTTGGTCCCTTGCACTGCCCCACGTTTCCTCCCACACCATTTTCATTTAGTCACTAAATGTCCAAATTTTCTGGTTTTTGGGATTTTTTGCCGGCGCATTTCATTTGATCATATCTCCTTTCCAGAGCGTTTGTAAGCCTTTGTTTGCAGGGTCGCAAGATTTCGTTTCCCTTCCCGAAAGGAAATTTCATTTCCTTTCGGGAAGGGAAACGAAATCTTGCGTTTTCAATGGGAATCAATTGGGCTATCTTTGGACCAAGTCCCAGCACTTGACAGCGTCTCATGCCTTTTGATGGGTTTGTGTTTGGTGAGGATTTTTTTCTTTTTTTTTCAGCAACAATGCCATGGCTCTCATATCTTGCCCTGCAAGTTGTGTCTTCCTCCTCGGCATTTTCCTCTGTTTTTGCAGCATCTGTGAGCTTAGTTTTGGGAGCTTTTGCTTTTTTCCACAGAACGTCGTAAAATCCTGGGCCATTTTCTTGTAGACTTTGAAGTTGCAAATTTTTTTTTTTTCTTTATCAACCGTAGCTTGGCTCTTATATCTCCCCCTGCAAGTTGTGTCTTCCTCCTCCACTATTTGCCCTGCCTTGCCAGCATGTCTGAGCTTAGTTTTTGTACCTTTTGGTCCCTTGCACTGCCCCACATTTCCTCCCACACCATTTTCATTTAGTCACTAAATGTCCAAATTTTCTGTGTTTTGGGATTTTTTGCCGACGCATTTCATTTGATCATATCTCCTTTCCAGAGCGTTTGTAAGCCTTTCTTTGCAGGGTCGCAAGATTTCGTTTCCCTT
Organism: Passer domesticus; assembly: GCF_036417665.1. Classification (NCBI taxonomy): domain Eukaryota; kingdom Metazoa; phylum Chordata; class Aves; order Passeriformes; family Passeridae; genus Passer; species Passer domesticus. The sequence continues at coordinate 118,704,032 of NC_087474.1, read as the reverse complement.
CGCGAAAGGAAATTTCATTTCCTTTCGGGAAGGGAAACGAAATCTTGCGTTTTCAATGGGAATCAATTGGGCTATCTTTGGACCAAGTCCCAGCACTTGACAGCGTCTCATGCCTTTTGATGGGTTTGTGTTTGGTGAGGATTTTTTCTTTTTTTTTCAGCAACAATGCCATGGCTCTCATATCTTGCCCTGCAAGTTGTGTCTTCCTCCTCGGCTATTTGCCCTGCCTTGCCAGCATGTCTGAGCTTAGTTTTTATACCTTTTGGTCCATTACACTGCACCTCATGTAATCTTGGTCCATTTTCTTGCACTCACTCAATTTGCAAATTTTTTTTTTTTATTTTTTTCAGCAACCGTGCCATGGCTCTTATATCTTCCCCTGTATGTTGTGTCTTCCTCCTCCACTACTTGCCCTGCCTTGCCAGCATGTCTGAGCTTAGTTTTTGTACCTTTTGGTCCCTTGCACTGCCCCACGTTTCCTCCCACACCATTTTCTTGCACTCACTAAATGTCCAAATTTTCTGTGTTTTGGGATTTTTTGCCGGCGCATTTCATTTGGTCATATCTCCTTTCCAGAGCGTTTGTAAGCCTTTCTTTGCAGGGTCGCAAGATTTCGTTTCCCTTCCCGAAAGGAAATTTCATTTCCTTTCGGGAAGGGAAACGAAATCTTGCGTTTTCAATGGGAATCAATTGGGCTATCTTTGGACCAAGTCCCAGCACTTGACAGCGTCTCATGCCTTTTGATGGGTTTGTGTTTGGTGAGGATTTTTTTCTTTTTTTTTCAGCAACAATGCCATGGCTCTCATATCTTGCCCTGCAAGTTGTGTCTTCCTCCTCGACTTTTCTTCCTGCCTTTGCAGCACCTGTGAGCTTAGTTTTGGCATCTTCTGGTCCTCTGCGCTGCACCTCATGTAATCCTGGTCCATTTTCTTGCACTCACTCAATTTGCAAATTTTGGTTTTTTATTTTTTTCAGCAACAATGCCATGGCTCTCATATCTCCCCCTGCATGTTGTGTCTTCCTCCTCCACTATTTGCCCTGCCTTGCCAGCATGTCTGAGCTTAGTTTTTGTACCTTTTGGTCCCTTGCACTGCCCCACGTTTCCTCCCACACCATTTTCTTGCACTCACTAAATGTCCAAATTTTCTGTGTTTTGGGATTTTTTGCCGGCGCATTTCATTTGATCATATCTCCTTTCCAGAGCATTTGTAAGCCTTTCTTTGCAGGGTCGCAAGATTTCGTTTCCCTTCCCGAAAGGAAATTTCATTTCCTTTCGGGAAGGGAAACGAAATCTTGCGTTTTCAATGGGAATCAATTGGGCTATCTTTGGACCAAGTCCCAGCACTTGACAGCGTCTCATGCCTTTTGATGGGTTTGTGTTTGGTGATGATTTTTTTCTTTTTTTTTCAGCAACAATGCCATGGCTCTCATATCTTGCCCTGCAAGTTGTGTCTTCCTCCTCGACTTTTCTTCCTGCCTTTGCAGCACCTGTGAGCTTAGTTTTGGCATCTTCTGGTCCTCTGCGCTGCACCTCATGTAATCCTGGTCCATTTTCTTGCACTCACTCAATTTGCAAATTTTGGTTTTTCATTTTTTTCAGCAACAATGCCATGGCTCTCATATCTCCCCCTGCATGTTGTGTCTTCCTCCTCCACTATTTGCCCTGCCTTGCCAGCATGTCTGAGCTTAGTTTTTGTACCTTTTGGTCCCTTGCACTGCCCCACGTTTCCTCCCACACCATTTTCTTGCACTCACTAAATGTCCAAATTTTCTGTGTTTTGGGATTTTTTGCCGGCGCATTTCATTTGGTCATATCTCCTTTCCAGAGCGTTTGTAAGCCTTTCTTTGCAGGGTCGCAAGATTTCGTTTCCCTTCCCGAAAGGAAATGAATTTTCCTTTCGGGAAGGGAAACGAAATCTTGCGTTTTCAATGGGAATCAATTGGGCTATCTTTGGACCAAGTCCCAGCACTTGACAGCGTCTCATGCCTTTTGATGGGTTTGTGTTTGGTGATGATTTTTTTCTATTTTTTTCAGCAACAATGCCATGGCTCTCATATCTTGCCCTGCAAGTTGTGTCTTCCTCCTCGACTTTTCTTCCTGCCTTTGCAGCACCTGTGAGCTTAGTTTTGGCATCTGCTGGTCCCTTGCACTGCCCCTCATGCAATCCTGGTCCATTTTCTTGCACTCACTCAATTTGCAATTTTTGGTTTTTTATTTTTTTCAGCAACCATAGCTTGGCTCTGATATCTTCCCCTGCATGTTGTGTCTTCCTCCTCCACTATTTGCCCTGCCTTGCCAGCATGTCTGAGCTTAGTTTTTGTACCTTTTGGTCCCTTGCACTGCCCCACGTTTCCTCCCACACCATTTTCTTGCACTCACTAAATGTCCAAATTTTCTGTGTTTTGGGATTTTTTGCCGGCGCATTTCATTTGGTCATATCTCCTTTCCAGAGCGTTTGTAAGCCTTTCTTTGCAGGGTCGCAAGATTTCGTTTCCCTTCCCGAAAGGAAATTTCATTTCCTTTCGGGAAGGGAAACGAAATCTTGCGTTTTCAATGGGAATCAATGGGGCTATCTTTGGACCAAGTCCCAGCACTTGACAGCGTCTCATGCCTTTTGATGGGTTTGTGTTTGGTGATGATTTTTTTCTTTATTTTTTCAGCAACAATGCCATGGCTATCATATCTTGCCCTGCAAGTTGTGTCTTCCTCCTCGACTTTTCTTCCTGCCTTTGCAGCACCTGTGAGCTTAGTTTTGGCATCTTCTGGTCCTCTGTGCTGCACCTCATGTAATCCTGGTCCATTTTCTTGCACTCACTCAATTTGCAAATTTTGGTTTTTTATTTTTTTCAGCAACAATGCCATGGCTCTCATATCTCCCCCTGCAAGTTTTGTCTTCCTCCTCGGCATTTTCCTCTGTTTTTGCAGCATCTGTGAGCTTAGTTTTGGGAGCTTTTGCTTTTTTTCCACCGAACCCCGTAAAATCCTGGGCCATTTTCTTGTAGACGTTGAAGTTGCAAATTTTTTTTTTTTTCTTTATCAACCATAGCTTGGCTCTGATATCTTCCCCTGCATGTTGTGTCTTCCTCCTCCACTATTTGCCCTGCCTTGCCAGCATGTCTGAGCTTAGATTTTGTACCTTTTGGTCCCTTGCACTGCCCCACGTTTCCTCCCACACCATTTTCTTGCACTCACTAAATGTCCAAATTTTCTGTGTTTTGGGATTTTTTGCCGGCGCATTTCATTTGGTCATATCTCCTTTCCAGAGCGTTTGTAAGCCTTTCTTTGCAGGGTCGCAAGATTTCGTTTCCCTTCCCGAAAGGAAATGAAATTTCGTTTCCCTTCCCGAAAGGAAATGAAATTTCCTTTCGGGAAGGGAAACGAAATCTTGCGTTTTCAATGGGAATCAATGGGGCTATCTTTGGACCAAGTCCCAGCACTTGACAGCGTCTCATGCCTTTTGATGGGTTTGTGTTTGGTGATGATTTTTTTCTTTTTTTTTCAGCAACAATGCCATGGCTATCATATCTTGCCCTGCAAGTTGTGTCTTCCTCCTCGACTTTTCTTCCTGCCTTTGCAGCACCTGTGAGCTTAGTTTTGGCATCTGCTGGTCCCTTGCACTGCCCCTCATGTAATCCTGGTCCATTTTCTTGCACTCACTCAATTTGCAAATTTTGGTTTTTTATTTTTTTCAGCAACAATGCCATGGCTCTCATATCTCCCCCTGCATGTTGTGTCTTCCTCCTCGGCATTTTCCTCTGTTTTTGCAGCATCTGTGAGCTTAGTTTTGGGAGCTTTTGCTTTTTTCCACCGAACCCCGTAAAATCCTGGGCCATTTTCTTGTAGACGTTGAAGTTGCAAATTTTTTTTTTTTTCTTTATCAACCATAGCTTGGCTCTTATATCTTCCGCTGCATGTTGTGTCTTCCTCCTCCACTATTTGCCCTGCCTTGCCAGCATGTCTGAGCTTAGTTTTTGTACCTTTTGGTCCCTTGCACTGCCCCACGTTTCCTCCCACACCATTTTCTTGCACTCACTAAATGTCCAAATTTTCTGTGTTTTGGGATTTTTTGCCGGCGCATTTCATTTGGTCATATCTCCTTTCCAGAGCGTTTGTAAGCCTTTCTTTGCAGGGTCGCAAGATTTCGTTTCCCTTCCCGAAAGGAAATGAAATTTCCTTTCGGGAAGGGAAACGAAATCTTGCGTTTTCAATGGGAATCAATGGGGCTATCTTTGGACCAAGTCCCAGCACTTGACAGCGTCTCATGCCTTTTGATGGGTTTGTGTTTGGTGATGATTTTTTTCTTTTTTTTTCAGCAACAATGCCATGGCTCTCATATCTTGCCCTGCAAGTTGTGTCTTCCTCCTCGCCTTTTCTTCCTGCCTTTGCAGCACCTGTGAGCTTAGTTTTGGCATCTTCTGGTCCTCTGTGCTGCACCTCATGTAATCCTGGTCCATTTTCTTGCACTCACTCAATTTGCAAATTTTGGTTTTTTATTTTTTTCAGCAACAATGCCATGGCTCTCATATCTCCCCCTGCAAGTTGTGTCTTCCTCCTCGGCATTTTCCTCTGTTTTTGCAGCATCTGTGAGCTTAGTTTTGGGAGCTTTTGCTTTTTTTCCACCGAACCCCGTAAAATCCTGGGCCATTTTCTTGTAGACGTTGAAGTTGCAAATTTTTTTTTTTTTCTTTATCAACCATAGCTTGGCTCTGATATCTTCCCCTGCATGTTGTGTCTTCCTCCTCCACTATTTGCCCTGCCTTGCCAGCATGTCTGAGCTTAGTTTTTGTACCTTTTGGTCCCTTGCACTGCCCCACGTTTCCTCCCACACCATTTTCTTGCACTCACTAAATGTCCAAATTTTCTGTGTTTTGGGATTTTTTGCCGACTCATTTCATTTGGTCATATCTCCTTTCCAGAGCGTTTGTAAGCCTTTCTTTGCAGGGTCGCAAGATTTCGTTTCCCTTCCCGAAAGGAAATTTCATTTCCTTTCGGGAAGGGAAACGAAATCTTGCGTTTTCAATGGGAATCAATTGGGCTATCTTTGGACCAAGTCCCAGCACTTGACAGCGTCTCATGCCTTTTGATGGGTTTGTGTTTGGTGATGATTTTTTTCTTTTTTTTTCAGCAACAATGCCATGGCTCTCATATCTTGCCCTGCAAGTTGTGTCTTCCTCCTCGACTTTTCTTCCTGCCTTTGCAGCACCTGTGAGCTTAGTTTTGGCATCTTCTGGTCCTCTGCGCTGCACCTCATGTAATCCTGGTCCATTTTCTTGCACTCACTCAATTTGCAAATTTTGGTTTTTTATTTTTTTCAGCAACAATGCCATGGCTCTCATATCTCCCCCTGCATGTTGTGTCTTCCTCCTCCACTATTTGCCCTGCCTTGCCAGCATGTCTGAGCTTAGTTTTTGTACCTTTTGGTCCCTTGCACTGCCCCACGTTTCCTCCCACACCATTTTCTTGCACTCACTAAATGTCTAAATTTTCTGTGTTTTGGGATTTTTTGCCGACGCATTTCATTTGATCATATCTCCTTTCCAGAGCGTTTGTAAGCCTTTCTTTGCAGGGTCGCAAGATTTCGTTTCCCTTCCCGAAAGGAAATGAAATTTCCTTTCGGGAAGGGAAACGAAATCTTGCGTTTTCAATGGGAATCAATTGGGCTATCTTTGGACCAAGTCCCAGCACTTGACAGCGTCTCATGCCTTTTGATGGGTTTGTGTTTGGTGATGATTTTTTTCTTTTTTTTTCAGCAACAATGCCATGGCTCTCATATCTTGCCCTGCAAGTTGTGTCTTCCTCCTCGACTTTTCTTCCTGCCTTTGCAGCACCTGTGAGCTTAGTTTTGGCATCTTCTGGTCCTCTGTGCTGCACCTCATGTAATCCTGGTCCATTTTCTTGCACTCACTCAATTTGCAAATTTTGGTTTTTTATTTTTTTCAGCAACCATGCCATGGCTCTTATATCTTCCCCTGCATGTTGTGTCTTCCTCCTCCACTACTTGCCCTGCCTTGCCAGCATGTCTGAGCTTAGTTTTTGTACCTTTTGGTCCCTTGCACTGCCCCACGTTTCCTCCCACACCATTTTCTTGCACTCACTAAATGTCCAAATTTTCTGTGTTTTGGGATTTTTTGCCGACGCATTTCATTTGGTCATATCTCCTTTCCAGAGCGTTTGTAAGCCTTTCTTTGCAGGGTCGCAAGATTTCGTTTCCCTTCCCGAAAGGAAATTTCATTTCCTTTCGGGAAGGGAAACGAAATCTTGCGTTTTCAATGGGAATCAATTGGGCTATCTTTGGACCAAGTCCCAGCACTTGACAGCGTCTCATGCCTTTTGATGGGTTTGTGTTTGGTGATGATTTTTTTCTTTTTTTTCCAGCAACAATGCCATGGCTATCATATCTTGCCCTGCAAGTTGTGTCTTCCTCCTCGACTTTTCTTCCTGCCTTTGCAGCACCTGTGAGCTTAGTTTTGGCATCTTCTGGTCCTCTGCGCTGCACCTCATGTAATCCTGGTCCATTTTCTTGCACTCACTCAATTTGCAAATTTTGGTTTTTCATTTTTTTCAGCAACAATGCCATGGCTCTCATATCTCCCCCTGCATGTTGTGTCTTCCTCCTCCACTATTTGCCCTGCCTTGCCAGCATGTCTGAGCTTAGTTTTTGTACCTTTTGGTCCCTTGCACTGCCCCACGTTTCCTCCCACACCATTTTCTTGCACTCACTAAATGTCCAAATTTTCTGTGTTTTGGGATTTTTTGCCGGCGCATTTCATTTGGTCATATCTCCTTTCCAGAGCGTTTGTAAGCCTTTCTTTGCAGGGTCGCAAGATTTCGTTTCCCTTCCCGAAAGGAAATTTCATTTCCTTTCGGGAAGGGAAACGAAATCTTGCGTTTTCAATGGGAATCAATGGGGCTATCTTTGGACCAAGTCCCAGCACTTGACGGCGTCTCATGCCTTTTGATGGGTTTGTGTTTGGTGATGATTTTTTTCTTTTTTTTTCAGCAACAATGCCATGGCTCTCATATCTTGCCCTGCAAGTTGTGTCTTCCTCCTCGACTTTTCTTCCTGCCTTTGCAGCACCTGTGAGCTTAGTTTTGGCATCTTCTGGTCCTCTGCGCTGCACCTCATGTAATCCTGGTCCATTTTCTTGCACTCACTCAATTTGCAAATTTTGGTTTTTTATTTTTTTCAGCAACAATGCCATGGCTCTCATATCTCCCCCTGCAAGTTGTGTCTTCCTCCTCGGCATTTTCCTCTGTTTTTGCAGCATCTGTGAGCTTAGTTTTGGGAGCTTTTGCTTTTTTCCACCGAACCCCGTAAAATCCTGGGCCATTTTCTTGTAGACGTTGAAGTTGCAAATTTTTTTTTTTTTCTTTATCAACCATAGCTTGGCTCTGATATCTTCCCCTGCATGTTGTGTCTTCCTCCTCCACTATTTGCCCTGCCTTGCCAGCATGTCTGAGCTTAGTTTTTGTACCTTTTGGTCCCTTGCACTGCCCCACGTTTCCTCCCACACCATTTTCTTGCACTCACTAAATGTCCAAATTTTCTGTGTTTTGGGATTTTTTGCCGACGCATTTCATTTGGTCATATCTCCTTTCCAGAGCGTTTGTAAGCCTTTCTTTGCAGGGTCGCAAGATTTCGTTTCCCTTCCCGAAAGGAAATTTCATTTCCTTTCGGGAAGGGAAACGAAATCTTGCGTTTTCAATGGGAATCAATGGGGCTATCTTTGGACCAAGTCCCAGCACTTGACAGCGTCTCATGCCTTTTGATGGGTTTGTGTTTGGTGATGATTTTTTTCTTTTTTTTTCAGCAACAATGCCATGGCTCTCATATCTTGCCCTGCAAGTTGTGTCTTCCTCCTCGACTTTTCTTCCTGCCTTTGCAGCACCTGTGAGCTTAGTTTTGGCATCTTCTGGTCCTCTGCGCTGCACCTCATGTAATCCTGGTCCATTTTCTTGCACTCACTCAATTTGCAAATTTTGGTTTTTTATTTTTTTCAGCAACAATGCCATGGCTCTCATATCTCCCCCTGCAAGTTGTGTCTTCCTCCTCGGCATTTTCCTCTGTTTTTGCAGCATCTGTGAGCTTAGTTTGGGGAGCTTTTGCTTTTTTCCACCGAACCCCGTAAAATCCTGGTCCATTTTCTTGTAGACGTTGAAGTTGCAAATTTTTTTTTTTTTCTTTATCAACCATAGCTTGGCTCTTATATCTTCCCCTGCATGTTGTGTCTTCCTCCTCCACTATTTGCCCTGCCTTGCCAGCATGTCTGAGCTTAGTTTTTGTACCTTTTGGTCCCTTGCACTGCCCCACGTTTCCTCCCACACCATTTTCTTGCACTCACTAAATGTCCAAATTTTCTGTGTTTTGGGATTTTTTGCCGACGCATTTCATTTGGTCATATCTCCTTTCCAGAGCGTTTGTAAGCCTTTCTTTGCAGGGTCGCAAGATTTCGTTTCCCTTCCCGAAAGGAAATGAAATTTCGTTTCCCTTCCCGAAAGGAAATGAAATTTCCTTTCGGGAAGGGAAACGAAATCTTGCGTTTTCAATGGGAATCAATGGGGCTATCTTTGGACCAAGTCCCAGCACTTGACAGCGTCTCATGCCTTTTGATGGGTTTGTGTTTGGTGATGATTTTTTTCTTTTTTTTTCAGCAACAATGCCATGGCTATCATATCTTGCCCTGCAAGTTGTGTCTTCCTCCTCGACTTTTCTTCCTGCCTTTGCAGCACCTGTGAGCTTAGTTTTGGCATCTGCTGGTCCCTTGCACTGCCCCTCATGTAATCCTGGTCCATTTTCTTGCACTCACTCAATTTGCAAATTTTGGTTTTTTATTTTTTTCAGCAACAATGCCATGGCTCTCATATCTCCCCCTGCATGTTGTGTCTTCCTCCTCGGCATTTTCCTCTGTTTTTGCAGCATCTGTGAGCTTAGTTTTGGGAGCTTTTGCTTTTTTCCACCGAACCCCGTAAAATCCTGGGCCATTTTCTTGTAGACGTTGAAGTTGCAAATTTTTTTTTTTTTCTTTATCAACCATAGCTTGGCTCTTATATCTTCCCCTGCATGTTGTGTCTTCCTCCTCCACTATTTGCCCTGCCTTGCCAGCATGTCTGAGCTTAGTTTTTGTACCTTTTGGTCCCTTGCACTGCCCCACGTTTCCTCCCACACCATTTTCTTGCACTCACTAAATGTCCAAATTTTCTGTGTTTTGGGATTTTTTGCCGACGCATTTCATTTGGTCATATCTCCTTTCCAGAGCGTTTGTAAGCCTTTCTTTGCAGGGTCGCAAGATTTCGTTTCCCTTCCCGAAAGGAAATTTCATTTCCTTTCGGGAAGGGAAACGAAATCTTGCGTTTTCAATGGGAATCAATGGGGCTATCTTTGGACCAAGTCCCAGCACTTGACAGCGTCTCATGCCTTTTGATGGGTTTGTGTTTGGTGATGATTTTTTTCTTTTTTTTTCAGCAACAATGCCATGGCTCTCATATCTTGCCCTGCAAGTTGTGTCTTCCTCCTCGACTTTTCTTCCTGCCTTTGCAGCACCTGTGAGCTTAGTTTTGGCATCTTCTGGTCCTCTGCGCTGCACCTCATGTAATCCTGGTCCATTTTCTTGCACTCACTCAATTTGCAAATTTTGGTTTTTTATTTTTTTCAGCAACAATGCCATGGCTCTCATATCTCCCCCTGCATGTTGTGTCTTCCTCCTCGGCATTTTCCTCTGTTTTTGCAGCATCTGTGAGCTTAGTTTGGGGAGCTTTTGCTTTTTTCCACCGAACCCCGTAAAATCCTGGTCCATTTTCTTGTAGACGTTGAAGTTGCAAATTTTTTTTTTTTTCTTTATCAACCATAGCTTGGCTCTTATATCTTCCCCTGCATGTTGTGTCTTCCTCCTCCACTATTTGCCCTGCCTTGCCAGCATGTCTGAGCTTAGTTTTTGTACCTTTTGGTCCCTTGCACTGCCCCACGTTTCCTCCCACACCATTTTCTTGCACTCACTAAATGTCCAAATTTTCTGTGTTTTGGGATTTTTTGCCGACGCATTTCATTTGGTCATATCTCCTTTCCAGAGCGTTTGTAAGCCTTTCTTTGCAGGGTCGCAAGATTTCGTTTCCCTTCCCGAAAGGAAATGAAATTTCCTTTCGGGAAGGGAAACGAAATCTTGCGTTTTCAATGGGAATCAATGGGGCTATCTTTGGACCAAGTCCCAGCACTTGACAGCGTCTCATGCCTTTTGATGGGTTTGTGTTTGGTGATGATTTTTTTCTTTTTTTTTCAGCAACAATGCCATGGCTCTCATATCTTGCCCTGCAAGTTGTGTCTTCCTCCTCGACTTTTCTTCCTGCCTTTGCAGCACCTGTGAGCTTAGTTTTGGCATCTTCTGGTCCTCTGCGCTGCACCTCATGTAATCCTGGTCCATTTTCTTGCACTCACTCAATTTGCAAATTTTGGTTTTTTATTTTTTTCAGCAACAATGCCATGGCTCTCATATCTCCCCCTGCATGTTGTGCCTTCCTCCTCCACTATTTGCCCTGCCTTGCCAGCATGTCTGAGCTTAGTTTTTGTACCTTTTGGTCCCTTGCACTGCCCCACGTTTCCTCCCACACCATTTTCTTGCACTCACTAAATGTCCAAATTTTCTGTGTTTTGGGATTTTTTGCCGGCGCATTTCATTTGGTCATATCTCCTTTCCAGAGCGTTTGTAAGCCTTTCTTTGCAGGGTCGCAAGATTTCGTTTCCCTTCCCGAAAGGAAATTTCATTTCCTTTCGGGAAGGGAAACGAAATCTTGCGTTTTCAATGGGAATCAATTGGGCTATCTTTGGACCAAGTCCCAGCACTTGACAGCGTCTCATGCCTTTTGATGGGTTTGTGTTTGGTGATGATTTTTTTCTTTTTTTTTCAGCAACAATGCCATGGCTCTCATATCTTGCCCTGCAAGTTGTGTCTTCCTCCTCGACTTTTCTTCCTGCCTTTGCAGCACCTGTGAGCTTAGTTTTGGCATCTTCTGGTCCTCTGCGCTGCCCCTCATGTAATCCTGGTCCATTTTCTTGCACTCACTCAATTTGCAAATTTTGGTTTTTTATTTTTTTCAGCAACAATGCCATGGCTCTCATATCTCCCCCTGCATGTTGTGTCTTCCTCCTCCACTATTTGCCCTGCCTTGCCAGCATGTCTGAGCTTAGTTTTTGTACCTTTTGGTCCCTTGCACTGCCCCACGTTTCCTCCCACACCATTTTCTTGCACTCACTAAATGTCCAAATTTTCTGTGTTTTGGGATTTTTTGCCGACGCATTTCATTTGGTCATATCTCCTTTCCAGAGCGTTTGTAAGCCTTTCTTTGCAGGGTCGCAAGATTTCGTTTCCCTTCCCGAAAGGAAATGAAATTTCGTTTCCCTTCCCGAAAGGAAATGAAATTTCCTTTCGGGAAGGGAAACGAAATCTTGCGTTTTCAATGGGAATCAATGGGGCTATCTTTGGACCAAGTCCCAGCACTTGACAGCGTCTCATGCCTTTTGATGGGTTTGTGTTTGGTGATGATTTTTTTCTTTTTTTTTCAGCAACAATGCCATGGCTCTCATATCTTGCCCTGCAAGTTGTGTCTTCCTCCTCGACTTTTCTTCCTGCCTTTGCAGCACCTGTGAGCTTAGTTTTGGCATCTGCTGGTCCCTTGCACTGCCCCTCATGTAATCCTGGTCCATTTTCTTGCACTCACTCAATTTGCAAATTTTGGTTTTTTATTTTTTTCAGCAACAATGCCATGGCTCTCATATCTCCCCCTGCATGTTGTGTCTTCCTCCTCGGCATTTTCCTCTGTTTTTGCAGCATCTGTGAGCTTAGTTTGGGGAGCTTTTGCTTTTTTCCACCGAACCCCGTAAAATCCTGGTCCATTTTCTTGTAGACGTTGAAGTTGCAAATTTTTTTTTTTTTCTTTATCAACCATAGCTTGGCTCTTATATCTTCCCCTGCATGTTGTGTCTTCCTCCTCCACTATTTGCCCTGCCTTGCCAGCATGTCTGAGCTTAGTTTTTGTACCTTTTGGTCCCTTGCACTGCCCCACGTTTCCTCCCACACCATTTTCTTGCACTCACTAAATGTCCAAATTTTCTGTGTTTTGGGATTTTTTGCCGACGCATTTCATTTGGTCATATCTCCTTTCCAGAGCGTTTGTAAGCCTTTCTTTGCAGGGTCGCAAGATTTCGTTTCCCTTCCCGAAAGGAAATTTCATTTCCTTTCGGGAAGGGAAACGAAATCTTGCGTTTTCAATGGGAATCAATGGGGCTATCTTTGGACCAAGTCCCAGCACTTGACAGCGTCTCATGCCTTTTGATGGGTTTGTGTTTGGTGATGATTTTTTTCTTTTTTTTTCAGCAACAATGCCATGGCTCTCATATCTTGCCCTGCAAGTTGTGTCTTCCTCCTCGACTTTTCTTCCTGCCTTTGCAGCACCTGTGAGCTTAGTTTTGGCATCTTCTGGTCCTCTGCGCTGCACCTCATGTAATCCTGGTCCATTTTCTTGCACTCACTCAATTTGCAAATTTTGGTTTTTTATTTTTTTCAGCAACAATGCCATGGCTCTCATATCTCCCCCTGCATGTTGTGTCTTCCTCCTCGGCATTTTCCTCTGTTTTTGCAGCATCTGTGAGCTTAGTTTGGGGAGCTTTTGCTTTTTTCCACCGAACCCCGTAAAATCCTGGTCCATTTTCTTGTAGACGTTGAAGTTGCAAATTTTTTTTTTTTTCTTTATCAACCATAGCTTGGCTCTTATATCTTCCCCTGCATGTTGTGTCTTCCTCCTCCACTATTTGCCCTGCCTTGCCAGCATGTCTGAGCTTAGTTTTTGTACCTTTTGGTCCCTTGCACTGCCCCACGTTTCCTCCCACACCATTTTCTTGCACTCACTAAATGTCCAAATTTTCTGTGTTTTGGGATTTTTTGCCGACGCATTTCATTTGGTCATATCTCCTTTCCAGAGCGTTTGTAAGCCTTTCTTTGCAGGGTCGCAAGATTTCGTTTCCCTTCCCGAAAGGAAATGAAATTTCCTTTCGGGAAGGGAAACGAAATCTTGCGTTTTCAATGGGAATCAATTGGGCTATCTTTGGACCAAGTCCCAGCACTTGACAGCGTCTCATGCCTTTTGATGGGTTTGTGTTTGGTGATGATTTTTTTTCTTTTTTTTTCAGCAACAATGCCATGGCTCTCATATCTTGCCCTGCAAGTTGTGTCTTCCTCCTCGACTTTTCTTCCTGCCTTTGCAGCACCTGTGAGCTTAGTTTTGGCATCTTCTGGTCCTCTGCGCTGCACCTCATGTAATCCTGGTCCATTTTCTTGCACTCACTCAATTTGCAAATTTTGGTTTTTCATTTTTTTCAGCAACAATGCCATGGCTCTCATATCTCCCCCTGCAAGTTGTGTCTTCCTCCTCCACTATTTGCCCTGCCTTGCCAGCATGTCTGAGCTTAGTTTTTGTACCTTTTGGTCCCTTGCACTGCCCCACGTTTCCTCCCACACCATTTTCATTTAGTCACTAAATGTCCAAATTTTCTGGTTTTTGGGATTTTTTGCCGGCGCATTTCATTTGATCATATCTCCTTTCCAGAGCGTTTGTAAGCCTTTCTTTGCAGGGTCGCAAGATTTCGTTTCCCTTCGCGAAAGGAAATTTCATTTCCTTTCGGGAAGGGAAACGAAATCTTGCGTTTTCAATGGGAATCAATTGGGCTATCTTTGGACCAAGTCCCAGCACTTGACAGCGTCTCATGCCTTTTGATGGGTTTGTGTTTGGTGAGGATTTTTTTCTTTTTTTTTCAGCAACAATGCCATGGCTCTCATATCTTGCCCTGCAAGTTGTGTCTTCCTCCTCGGCATTTTCCTCTGTTTTTGCAGCATCTGTGAGCTTAGTTTTGGGAGCTTTTGCTTTTTTCCACAGAACGTCGTAAAATCCTGGGCCATTTTCTTGTAGACTTTGAAGTTGCAAATTTTTTTTTTTTCTTTATCAACCGTAGCTTGGCTCTTATATCTCCCCCTGCAAGTTGTGTCTTCCTCCTCCACTATTTGCCCTGCCTTGCCAGCATGTCTGAGCTTAGTTTTTGTACCTTTTGGTCCCTTGCACTGCCCCACATTTCCTCCCACACCATTTTCATTTAGTCACTAAATGTCCAAATTTTCTGTGTTTTGGGATTTTTTGCCGACGCATTTCATTTGATCATATCTCCTTTCCAGAGCGTTTGTAAGCCTTTCTTTGCAGGGTCGCAAGATTTCGTTTCCCTTCGCGAAAGGAAATTTCATTTCCTTTCGGGAAGGGAAACGAAATCTTGCGTTTTCAATGGGAATCAATTGGGCTATCTTTGGACCAAGTCCCAGCACTTGACAGCGTCTCATGCCTTTTGATGGGTTTGTGTTTGGTGAGGATTTTTTCTTTTTTTTTCAGCAACAATGCCATGGCTCTCATATCTTGCCCTGCAAGTTGTGTCTTCCTCCTCGGCTATTTGCCCTGCCTTGCCAGCATGTCTGAGCTTAGTTTTTATACCTTTTGGTCCATTACACTGCACCTCATGTAATCTTGGTCCATTTTCTTGCACTCACTCAATTTGCAAATTTTTTTTTTTTATTTTTTTCAGCAACCGTGCCATGGCTCTTATATCTTCCCCTGTATGTTGTGTCTTCCTCCTCCACTACTTGCCCTGCCTTGCCAGCATGTCTGAGCTTAGTTTTTGTACCTTTTGGTCCCTTGCACTGCCCCACGTTTCCTCCCACACCATTTTCTTGCACTCACTAAATGTCCAAATTTTCTGTGTTTTGGGATTTTTTGCCGGCGCATTTCATTTGGTCATATCTCCTTTCCAGAGCGTTTGTAAGCCTTTCTTTGCAGGGTCGCAAGATTTCGTTTCCCTTCCCGAAAGGAAATTTCATTTCCTTTCGGGAAGGGAAACGAAATCTTGCGTTTTCAATGGGAATCAATTGGGCTATCTTTGGACCAAGTCCCAGCACTTGACAGCGTCTCATGCCTTTTGATGGGTTTGTGTTTGGTGAGGATTTTTTTCTTTTTTTTTCAGCAACAATGCCATGGCTCTCATATCTTGCCCTGCAAGTTGTGTCTTCCTCCTCGACTTTTCTTCCTGCCTTTGCAGCACCTGTGAGCTTAGTTTTGGCATCTGCTGGTCCCTTGCACTGCCCCTCATGTAATCCTGGTCCATTTTCTTGCACTCACTCAATTTGCAAATTTTGGTTTTTTATTTTTTTCAGCAACCATGCCATGGCTCTTATATCTTCCCCTGCATGTTGTGTCTTCCTCCTCCACTATTTGCCCTGCCTTGCCAGCATGTCTGAGCTTAGTTTTTGTACCTTTTGGTCCCTTGCACTGCCCCACGTTTCCTCCCACACCATTTTCTTGCACTCACTAAATGTCCAAATTTTCTGTGTTTTGGGATTTTTTGCCGACGCATTTCATTTGGTCATATCTCCTTTCCAGAGCGTTTGTAAGCCTTTCTTTGCAGGGTCGCAAGATTTCGTTTCCCTTCCCGAAAGGAAATTTCATTTCCTTTCGGGAAGGGAAACGAAATCTTGCGTTTTCATTGGGAATCAATTGGGCTATCTTTGGACCAAGTCCCAGCACTTGACAGCATCTCATGCCTTTTGATGGGTTTGTGTTTGGTGATGATTTTTTTCTTTTTTTTTTAGCAACAATGCCATGGCTCTCATATCTTGCCCTGCAAGTTGTGTCTTCCTCCTCGACTTTTCTTCCTGCCTTTGCAGCACCTGTGAGCTTAGTTTTGGCATCTTCTGGTCCTCTGCGCTGCACCTCATGTAATCCTGGTCCATTTTCTTGCACTCACTCAATTTGCAAATTTTGGTTTTTTATTTTTTTCAGCAACAATGCCATGGCTCTCATATCTCCCCCTGCATGTTGTGTCTTCCTCCTCCACTATTTGCCCTGCCTTGCCAGCATGTCTGAGCTTAGTTTTTGTACCTTTTGGTCCCTTGCACTGCCCCACGTTTCCTCCCACACCATTTTCTTGCACTCACTAAATGTCCAAATTTTCTGTGTTTTGGGATTTTTTGCCGGCGCATTTCATTTGATCATATCTCCTTTCCAGAGCATTTGTAAGCCTTTCTTTGCAGGGTCGCAAGATTTCGTTTCCCTTCCCGAAAGGAAATTTCATTTCCTTTCGGGAAGGGAAACGAAATCTTGCGTTTTCAATGGGAATCAATTGGGCTATCTTTGGACCAAGTCCCAGCACTTGACAGCGTCTCATGCCTTTTGATGGGTTTGTGTTTGGTGATGATTTTTTTCTTTTTTTTTCAGCAACAATGCCATGGCTCTCATATCTTGCCCTGCAAGTTGTGTCTTCCTCCTCGACTTTTCTTCCTGCCTTTGCAGCACCTGTGAGCTTAGTTTTGGCATCTTCTGGTCCTCTGCGCTGCACCTCATGTAATCCTGGTCCATTTTCTTGCACTCACTCAATTTGCAAATTTTGGTTTTTCATTTTTTTCAGCAACAATGCCATGGCTCTCATATCTCCCCCTGCATGTTGTGTCTTCCTCCTCCACTATTTGCCCTGCCTTGCCAGCATGTCTGAGCTTAGTTTTTGTACCTTTTGGTCCCTTGCACTGCCCCACGTTTCCTCCCACACCATTTTCTTGCACTCACTAAATGTCCAAATTTTCTGTGTTTTGGGATTTTTTGCCGGCGCATTTCATTTGGTCATATCTCCTTTCCAGAGCGTTTGTAAGCCTTTCTTTGCAGGGTCGCAAGATTTCGTTTCCCTTCCCGAAAGGAAATGAATTTTCCTTTCGGGAAGGGAAACGAAATCTTGCGTTTTCAATGGGAATCAATTGGGCTATCTTTGGACCAAGTCCCAGCACTTGACAGCGTCTCATGCCTTTTGATGGGTTTGTGTTTGGTGATGATTTTTTTCTATTTTTTTCAGCAACAATGCCATGGCTCTCATATCTTGCCCTGCAAGTTGTGTCTTCCTCCTCGACTTTTCTTCCTGCCTTTGCAGCACCTGTGAGCTTAGTTTTGGCATCTGCTGGTCCCTTGCACTGCCCCTCATGCAATCCTGGTCCATTTTCTTGCACTCACTCAATTTGCAATTTTTGGTTTTTTATTTTTTTCAGCAACCATAGCTTGGCTCTGATATCTTCCCCTGCATGTTGTGTCTTCCTCCTCCACTATTTGCCCTGCCTTGCCAGCATGTCTGAGCTTAGTTTTTGTACCTTTTGGTCCCTTGCACTGCCCCACGTTTCCTCCCACACCATTTTCTTGCACTCACTAAATGTCCAAATTTTCTGTGTTTTGGGATTTTTTGCCGACGCATTTCATTTGGTCATATCTCCTTTCCAGAGCGTTTGTAAGCCTTTCTTTGCAGGGTCGCAAGATTTCGTTTCCCTTCCCAAAAGGAAATTTCATTTCCTTTCGGGAAGGGAAACGAAATCTTGCGTTTTCAATGGGAATCAATGGGGCTATCTTTGGACCAAGTCCCAGCACTTGACAGCGTCTCATGCCTTTTGATGGGTTTGTGTTTGGTGATGATTTTTTTCTTTATTTTTTCAGCAACAATGCCATGGCTCTCATATCTTGCCCTGCAAGTTGTGTCTTCCTCCTCGACTTTTCTTCCTGCCTTTGCAGCACCTGTGAGCTTAGTTTTGGCATCTTCTGGTCCTCTGTGCTGCACCTCATGTAATCCTGGTCCATTTTCTTGCACTCACTCAATTTGCAAATTTTGGTTTTTTATTTTTTTCAGCAACAATGCCATGGCTCTCATATCTCCCCCTGCAAGTTTTGTCTTCCTCCTCGGCATTTTCCTCTGTTTTTGCAGCATCTGTGAGCTTAGTTTTGGGAGCTTTTGCTTTTTTTCCACCGAACCCCGTAAAATCCTGGGCCATTTTCTTGTAGACGTTGAAGTTGCAAATTTTTTTTTTTTTCTTTATCAACCATAGCTTGGCTCTGATATCTTCCCCTGCATGTTGTGTCTTCCTCCTCCACTATTTGCCCTGCCTTGCCAGCATGTCTGAGCTTAGTTTTTGTACCTTTTGGTCCCTTGCACTGCCCCACGTTTCCTCCCACACCATTTTCTTGCACTCACTAAATGTCCAAATTTTCTGTGTTTTGGGATTTTTTGCCGGCGCATTTCATTTGGTCATATCTCCTTTCCAGAGCGTTTGTAAGCCTTTCTTTGCAGGGTCGCAAGATTTCGTTTCCCTTCCCGAAAGGAAATTTCATTTCCTTTCGGGAAGGGAAACGAAATCTTGCGTTTTCAATGGGAATCAATTGGGCTATCTTTGGACCAAGTCCCAGCACTTGACAGCGTCTCATGCCTTTTGATGGGTTTGTGTTTGGTGATGATTTTTTTCTTTTTTTTTCAGCAACAATGCCATGGCTATCATATCTTGCCCTGCAAGTTGTGTCTTCCTCCTCGACTTTTCTTCCTGCCTTTGCAGCACCTGTGAGCTTAGTTTTGGCATCTTCTGGTCCTCTGCGCTGCACCTCATGTAATCCTGGTCCATTTTCTTGCACTCACTCAATTTGCAAATTTTGGTTTTTTATTTTTTTCAGCAACAATGCCATGGCTCTCATATCTCCCCCTGCATGTTGTGTCTTCCTCCTCCACTATTTGCCCTGCCTTGCCAGCATGTCTGAGCTTAGATTTTGTACCTTTTGGTCCCTTGCACTGCCCCACGTTTCCTCCCACACCATTTTCTTGCACTCACTAAATGTCCAAATTTTCTGTGTTTTGGGATTTTTTGCCGGCGCATTTCATTTGGTCATATCTCCTTTCCAGAGCGTTTGTAAGCCTTTCTTTGCAGGGTCGCAAGATTTCGTTTCCCTTCCCGAAAGGAAATGAAATTTCGTTTCCCTTCCCGAAAGGAAATGAAATTTCCTTTCGGGAAGGGAAACGAAATCTTGCGTTTTCAATGGGAATCAATGGGGCTATCTTTGGACCAAGTCCCAGCACTTGACAGCGTCTCATGCCTTTTGATGGGTTTGTGTTTGGTGATGATTTTTTTCTTTTTTTTTCAGCAACAATGCCATGGCTATCATATCTTGCCCTGCAAGTTGTGTCTTCCTCCTCGACTTTTCTTCCTGCCTTTGCAGCACCTGTGAGCTTAGTTTTGGCATCTGCTGGTCCCTTGCACTGCCCCTCATGTAATCCTGGTCCATTTTCTTGCACTCACTCAATTTGCAAATTTTGGTTTTTTATTTTTTTCAGCAACAATGCCATGGCTCTCATATCTCCCCCTGCATGTTGTGTCTTCCTCCTCGGCATTTTCCTCTGTTTTTGCAGCATCTGTGAGCTTAGTTTTGGGAGCTTTTGCTTTTTTCCACCGAACCCCGTAAAATCCTGGGCCATTTTCTTGTAGACGTTGAAGTTGCAAATTTTTTTTTTTTTCTTTATCAACCATAGCTTGGCTCTTATATCTTCCGCTGCATGTTGTGTCTTCCTCCTCCAATATTTGCCCTGCCTTGCCAGCATGTCTGAGCTTAGTTTTTGTACCTTTTGGTCCCTTGCACTGCCCCACGTTTCCTCCCACACCATTTTCTTGCACTCACTAAATGTCCAAATTTTCTGTGTTTTGGGATTTTTTGCCGGCGCATTTCATTTGGTCATATCTCCTTTCCAGAGCGTTTGTAAGCCTTTCTTTGCAGGGTCGCAAGATTTCGTTTCCCTTCCCGAAAGGAAATGAAATTTCCTTTCGGGAAGGGAAACGAAATCTTGCGTTTTCAATGGGAATCAATGGGGCTATCTTTGGACCAAGTCCCAGCACTTGACAGCGTCTCATGCCTTTTGATGGGTTTGTGTTTGGTGATGATTTTTTTCTTTTTTTTTCAGCAACAATGCCATGGCTCTCATATCTTGCCCTGCAAGTTGTGTCTTCCTCCTCGACTTTTCTTCCTGCCTTTGCAGCACCTGTGAGCTTAGTTTTGGCATCTTCTGGTCCTCTGTGCTGCACCTCATGTAATCCTGGTCCATTTTCTTGCACTCACTCAATTTGCAAATTTTGGTTTTTTATTTTTTTCAGCAACAATGCCATGGCTCTCATATCTCCCCCTGCAAGTTGTGTCTTCCTCCTCGGCATTTTCCTCTGTTTTTGCAGCATCTGTGAGCTTAGTTTTGGGAGCTTTTGCTTTTTTTCCACCGAACCCCGTAAAATCCTGGGCCATTTTCTTGTAGACGTTGAAGTTGCAAATTTTTTTTTTTTTCTTTATCAACCATAGCTTGGCTCTGATATCTTCCCCTGCATGTTGTGTCTTCCTCCTCCACTATTTGCCCTGCCTTGCCAGCATGTCTGAGCTTAGTTTTTGTACCTTTTGGTCCCTTGCACTGCCCCACGTTTCCTCCCACACCATTTTCTTGCACTCACTAAATGTCCAAATTTTCTGTGTTTTGGGATTTTTTGCCGACTCATTTCATTTGGTCATATCTCCTTTCCAGAGCGTTTGTAAGCCTTTCTTTGCAGGGTCGCAAGATTTCGTTTCCCTTCCCGAAAGGAAATTTCATTTCCTTTCGGGAAGGGAAACGAAATCTTGCGTTTTCAATGGGAATCAATTGGGCTATCTTTGGACCAAGTCCCAGCACTTGACAGCGTCTCATGCCTTTTGATGGGTTTGTGTTTGGTGATGATTTTTTTCTTTTTTTTTCAGCAACAATGCCATGGCTCTCATATCTTGCCCTGCAAGTTGTGTCTTCCTCCTCGACTTTTCTTCCTGCCTTTGCAGCACCTGTGAGCTTAGTTTTGGCATCTTCTGGTCCTCTGCGCTGCACCTCATGTAATCCTGGTCCATTTTCTTGCACTCACTCAATTTGCAAATTTTGGTTTTTTATTTTTTTCAGCAACAATGCCATGGCTCTCATATCTCCCCCTGCATGTTGTGTCTTCCTCCTCCACTATTTGCCCTGCCTTGCCAGCATGTCTGAGCTTAGTTTTTGTACCTTTTGGTCCCTTGCACTGCCCCACGTTTCCTCCCACACCATTTTCTTGCACTCACTAAATGTCCAAATTTTCTGTGTTTTGGGATTTTTTGCCGACGCATTTCATTTGATCATATCTCCTTTCCAGAGCGTTTGTAAGCCTTTCTTTGCAGGGTCGCAAGATTTCGTTTCCCTTCCCGAAAGGAAATGAAATTTCCTTTCGGGAAGGGAAACGAAATCTTGCGTTTTCAATGGGAATCAATTGGGCTATCTTTGGACCAAGTCCCAGCACTTGACAGCGTCTCATGCCTTTTGATGGGTTTGTGTTTGGTGATGATTTTTTTCTTTTTTTTCCAGCAACAATGCCATGGCTATCATATCTTGCCCTGCAAGTTGTGTCTTCCTCCTCGACTTTTCTTCCTGCCTTTGCAGCACCTGTGAGCTTAGTTTTGGCATCTTCTGGTCCTCTGCGCTGCACCTCATGTAATCCTGGTCCATTTTCTTGCACTCACTCAATTTGCAAATTTTGGTTTTTCATTTTTTTCAGCAACAATGCCATGGCTCTCATATCTCCCCCTGCATGTTGTGTCTTCCTCCTCCACTATTTGCCCTGCCTTGCCAGCATGTCTGAGCTTAGTTTTTGTACCTTTTGGTCCCTTGCACTGCCCCACGTTTCCTCCCACACCATTTTCTTGCACTCACTAAATGTCCAAATTTTCTGTGTTTTGGGATTTTTTGCCGGCGCATTTCATTTGGTCATATCTCCTTTCCAGAGCGTTTGTAAGCCTTTCTTTGCAGGGTCGCAAGATTTCGTTTCCCTTCCCGAAAGGAAATTTCATTTCCTTTCGGGAAGGGAAACGAAATCTTGCGTTTTCAATGGGAATCAATGGGGCTATCTTTGGACCAAGTCCCAGCACTTGACAGCGTCTCATGCCTTTTGATGGGTTTGTGTTTGGTGATGATTTTTTTCTTTTTTTTTCAGCAACAATGCCATGGCTATTATATCTTGCCCTGCAAGTTGTGTCTTCCTCCTCGACTTTTCTTCCTGCCTTTGCAGCACCTGTGAGCTTAGTTTTGGCATCTGCTGGTCCCTTGCACTGCCCCTCATGTAATCCTGGTCCATTTTCTTGCACTCACTCAATTTGCAAATTTTGGTTTTTTATTTTTTTCAGCAACCATGCCATGGCTCTTATATCTTCCCCTGCATGTTGTGTCTTCCTCCTCCACTATTTGCCCTGCCTTGCCAGCATGTCTGAGCTTAGTTTTTGTACCTTTTGGTCCCTTGCACTGCCCCACGTTTCCTCCCACACCATTTTCTTGCACTCACTAAATGTCCAAATTTTCTGTTTTGGGATTTTTTGCCGACGCATTTCATTTGATCATATCTCCTTTCCAGAGCGTTTGTAAGCCTTTCTTTGCAGGGTCGCAAGATTTCGTTTCCCTTCCCGAAAGGAAATTTCATTTCCTTTCGGGAAGGGAAACGAAATCTTGCGTTTTCAATGGGAATCAATGGGGCTATCTTTGGACCAAGTCCCAGCACTTGACAGCGTCTCATGCCTTTTGATGGGTTTGTGTTTGGTGATGATTTTTTTCTTTTTTTTTCAGCAACAATGCCATGGCTCTCATATCTTGCCCTGCAAGTTGTGTCTTCCTCCTCGACTTTTCTTCCTGCCTTTGCAGCACCTGTGAGCTTAGTTTTGGCATCTTCTGGTCCTCTGCGCTGCACCTCATGTAATCCTGGTCCATTTTCTTGCACTCACTCAATTTGCAAATTTTGGTTTTTTATTTTTTTCAGCAACAATGCCATGGCTCTCATATCTCCCCCTGCAAGTTGTGTCTTCCTCCTCGGCATTTTCCTCTGTTTTTGCAGCATCTGTGAGCTTAGTTTTGGGAGCTTTTGCTTTTTTCCACCGAACCCCGTAAAATCCTGGGCCATTTTCTTGTAGACGTTGAAGTTGCAAATTTTTTTTTTTTTCTTTATCAACCATAGCTTGGCTCTGATATCTTCCCCTGCATGTTGTGTCTTCCTCCTCCACTATTTGCCCTGCCTTGCCAGCATGTCTGAGCTTAGTTTTTGTACCTTTTGGTCCCTTGCACTGCCCCACGTTTCCTCCCACACCATTTTCTTGCACTCACTAAATGTCCAAATTTTCTGTGTTTTGGGATTTTTTGCCGACGCATTTCATTTGGTCATATCTCCTTTCCAGAGCGTTTGTAAGCCTTTCTTTGCAGGGTCGCAAGATTTCGTTTCCCTTCCCGAAAGGAAATTTCATTTCCTTTCGGGAAGGGAAACGAAATCTTGCGTTTTCAATGGGAATCAATTGGGCTATCTTTGGACCAAGTCCCAGCACTTGACAGCGTCTCATGCCTTTTGATGGGTTTGTGTTTGGTGATGATTTTTTTCTTTTTTTTTCAGCAACAATGCCATGGCTCTCATATCTTGCCCTGCAAGTTGTGTCTTCCTCCTCGACTTTTCTTCCTGCCTTTGCAGCACCT
The DNA here is from genome assembly GCF_036417665.1 of Passer domesticus. Classification (NCBI taxonomy): domain Eukaryota; kingdom Metazoa; phylum Chordata; class Aves; order Passeriformes; family Passeridae; genus Passer; species Passer domesticus. Next base: position 118,680,630 of record NC_087474.1, on the reverse strand, counting down.
GTGAGCTTAGTTTTGGCATCTTCTGGTCCTCTGCGCTGCACCTCATGTAATCCTGGTCCATTTTCTTGCACTCACTCAATTTGCAAATTTTGGTTTTTTATTTTTTTCAGCAACAATGCCATGGCTCTCATATCTCCCCCTGCATGTTGTGCCTTCCTCCTCCACTATTTGCCCTGCCTTGCCAGCATGTCTGAGCTTAGTTTTTGTACCTTTTGGTCCCTTGCACTGCCCCACGTTTCCTCCCACACCATTTTCTTGCACTCACTAAATGTCCAAATTTTCTGTGTTTTGGGATTTTTTGCCGGCGCATTTCATTTGGTCATATCTCCTTTCCAGAGCGTTTGTAAGCCTTTCTTTGCAGGGTCGCAAGATTTCGTTTCCCTTCCCGAAAGGAAATTTCATTTCCTTTCGGGAAGGGAAACGAAATCTTGCGTTTTCAATGGGAATCAATGGGGCTATCTTTGGACCAAGTCCCAGCACTTGACAGCGTCTCATGCCTTTTGATGGGTTTGTGTTTGGTGATGATTTTTTTCTTTTTTTTTCAGCAACAATGCCATGGCTATTATATCTTGCCCTGCAAGTTGTGTCTTCCTCCTCGACTTTTCTTCCTGCCTTTGCAGCACCTGTGAGCTTAGTTTTGGCATCTGCTGGTCCCTTGCACTGCCCCTCATGTAATCCTGGTCCATTTTCTTGCACTCACTCAATTTGCAAATTTTGGTTTTTTATTTTTTTCAGCAACCATGCCATGGCTCTTATATCTTCCCCTGCATGTTGTGTCTTCCTCCTCCACTATTTGCCCTGCCTTGCCAGCATGTCTGAGCTTAGTTTTTGTACCTTTTGGTCCCTTGCACTGCCCCACGTTTCCTCCCACACCATTTTCTTGCACTCACTAAATGTCCAAATTTTCTGTTTTGGGATTTTTTGCCGACGCATTTCATTTGGTCATATCTCCTTTCCAGAGCGTTTGTAAGCCTTTCTTTGCAGGGTCGCAAGATTTCGTTTCCCTTCCCGAAAGGAAATTTCATTTCCTTTCGGGAAGGGAAACGAAATCTTGCGTTTTCAATGGGAATCAATTGGGCTATCTTTGGACCAAGTCCCAGCACTTGACAGCGTCTCATGCCTTTTGATGGGTTTGTGTTTGGTGATGATTTTTTTCTTTTTTTTTCAGCAACAATGCCATGGCTCTCATATCTTGCCCTGCAAGTTGTGTCTTCCTCCTCGACTTTTCTTCCTGCCTTTGCAGCACCTGTGAGCTTAGTTTTGGCATCTTCTGGTCCTCTGCGCTGCACCTCATGTAATCCTGGTCCATTTTCTTGCACTCACTCAATTTGCAAATTTTGGTTTTTTATTTTTTTCAGCAACAATGCCATGGCTCTCATATCTCCCCCTGCAAGTTGTGTCTTCCTCCTCGGCATTTTCCTCTGTTTTTGCAGAATCTGTGAGCTTAGTTTGGGGAGCTTTTGCTTTTTTCCACCGAACCCCGTAAAATCCTGGTCCATTTTCTTGTAGACGTTGAAGTTGCAAATTTTTTTTTTTTTCTTTATCAACCATAGCTTGGCTCTTATATCTTCCCCTGCATGTTGTGTCTTCCTCCTCCACTATTTGCCCTGCCTTGCCAGCATGTCTGAGCTTAGTTTTTGTACCTTTTGGTCCCTTGCACTGCCCCACGTTTCCTCCCACACCATTTTCTTGCACTCACTAAATGTCCAAATTTTCTGTGTTTTGGGATTTTTTGCCGACGCATTTCATTTGGTCATATCTCCTTTCCAGAGCGTTTGTAAGCCTTTCTTTGCAGGGTCGCAAGATTTCGTTTCCCTTCCCGAAAGGAAACGAAATCTTGCGTTTTCAATGGGAATCAATGGGGCTATCTTTGGACCAAGTCCCAGCACTTGACAGCGTCTCATGCCTTTTGATGGGTTTGTGTTTGGTGATGATTTTTTTCTTTTTTTTTCAGCAACAATGCCATGGCTATCATATCTTGCCCTGCAAGTTGTGTCTTCCTCCTCGACTTTTCTTCCTGCCTTTGCAGCACCTGTGAGCTTAGTTTTGGCATCTGCTGGTCCCTTGCACTGCCCCTCATGTAATCCTGGTCCATTTTCTTGCACTCACTCAATTTACAAATTTTGGTTTTTTATTTTTTTCAGCAACAATGCCATGGCTCTCATATCTCCCCCTGCATGTTGTGCCTTCCTCCTCCACTATTTGCCCTGCCTTGCCAGCATGTCTGAGCTTAGTTTTTGTACCTTTTGGTCCCTTGCACTGCCCCACGTTTCCTCCCACACCATTTTCTTGCACTCACTAAATGTCCAAATTTTCTGTGTTTTGGGATTTTTTGCCGGCGCATTTCATTTGGTCATATCTCCTTTCCAGAGCGTTTGTAGGCCTTTCTTTGCAGGGTCGCAAGATTTCGTTTCCCTTCCCGAAAGGAAATGAAATTTCCTTTCGGGAAGGGAAACGAAATCTTGCGTTTTCAATGGGAATCAATTGGGCTATCTTTGGACCAAGTCCCAGCACTTGACAGCGTCTCATGCCTTTTGATGGGTTTGTGTTTGGTGATGATTTTTTTCTTTTTTTTTCAGCAACAATGCCATGGCTCTCATATCTTGCCCTGCAAGTTGTGTCTTCCTCCTCGACTTTTCTTCCTGCCTTTGCAGCACCTGTGAGCTTAGTTTTGGCATCTTCTGGTCCTCTGTGCTGCACCTCATGTAATCCTGGTCCATTTTCTTGCACTCACTCAATTTGCAAATTTTGGTTTTTCATTCTTTTCAGCAACAATGCCATGGCTCTCATATCTCCCCCTGCATGTTATGTCTTCCTCCTCCACTCTTTGCCCTGCCTTGCCAGCATGTCTGAGCTTAGTTTTTGTACCTTTTGGTCCCTTGCACTGCCCCACGTTTCCTCCCACACCATTTTCTTGCACTCACTAAATGTCCAAATTTTCTGTGTTTTGGGATTTTTTGCCGGCGCATTTCATTTGGTCATATCTCCTTTCCAGAGCGTTTGTAGGCCTTTCTTTGCAGGGTCGCAAGATTTCGTTTCCCTTCCCGAAAGGAAATTTCATTTCCTTTCGGGAAGGGAAACGAAATCTTGCGTTTTCAATGGGAATCAATGGGGCTATCTTTGGACCAAGTCCCAGCACTTGACAGCGTCTCATGCCTTTTGATGGGTTTGTGTTTGGTGATGATTTTTTTCTTTTTTTTTCAGCAACAATGCCATGGCTATCATATCTTGCCCTGCAAGTTGTGTCTTCCTCCTCGACTTTTCTTCCTGCCTTTGCAGCACCTGTGAGCTTAGTTTTGGCATCTTCTGGTCCTCTGTGCTGCACCTCATGTAATCCTGGTCCATTTTCTTGCACTCACTCAATTTGCAAATTTTGGTTTTTTATTTTTTTCAGCAACAATGCCATGGCTCTCATATCTCCCCCTGCATGTTGTGCCTTCCTCCTCCACTATTTGCCCTGCCTTGCCAGCATGTCTGAGCTTAGTTTTTGTACCTTTTGGTCCCTTGCACTGCCCCACGTTTCCTCCCACACCATTTTCTTGCACTCACTAAATGTCCAAATTTTCTGTGTTTTGGGATTTTTTGCCGGCGCATTTCATTTGGTCATATCTCCTTTCCAGAGCGTTTGTAGGCCTTTCTTTGCAGGGTCGCAAGATTTCGTTTCCCTTCCCGAAAGGAAATGAAATTTCCTTTCGGGAAGGGAAACGAAATCTTGCGTTTTCAATGGGAATCAATTGGGCTATCTTTGGACCAAGTCCCAGCACTTGACAGCGTCTCATGCCTTTTGATGGGTTTGTGTTTGGTGATGATTTTTTTCTTTTTTTTTCAGCAACAATGCCATGGCTCTCATATCTTGCCCTGCAAGTTGTGTCTTCCTCCTCGACTTTTCTTCCTGCCTTTGCAGCACCTGTGAGCTTAGTTTTGGCATCTTCTGGTCCTCTGCTTGCACCTCATGTAATCCTGGTCCATTTTCTTGCACTCACTCAATTTGCAAATTTTGGTTTTTTATTTTTTTCAGCAACAATGCCATGGCTCTCATATCTCCCCCTGCATGTTGTGCCTTCCTCCTCCACTATTTGCCCTGCCTTGCCAGCATGTCTGAGCTTAGTTTTTGTACCTTTTGGTCCCTTGCACTGCCCCACGTTTCCTCCCACACCATTTTCTTGCACTCACTAAATGTCCAAATTTTCTGTGTTTTGGGATTTTTTGCCGGCGCATTTCATTTGGTCATATCTCCTTTCCAGAGCGTTTGTAGGCCTTTCTTTGCAGGGTCGCAAGATTTCGTTTCCCTTCCCGAAAGGAAATGAAATTTCCTTTCGGGAAGGGAAACGAAATCTTGCGTTTTCAATGGGAATCAATTGGGCTATCTTTGGACCAAGTCCCAGCACTTGACAGCGTCTCATGCCTTTTGATGGGTTTGTGTTTGGTGATGATTTTTTTCTTTTTTTTTCAGCAACAATGCCATGGCTCTCATATCTTGCCCTGCAAGTTGTGTCTTCCTCCTCGACTTTTCTTCCTGCCTTTGCAGCACCTGTGAGCTTAGTTTTGGCATCTTCTGGTCCTCTGTGCTGCACCTCATGTAATCCTGGTCCATTTTCTTGCACTCACTCAATTTGCAAATTTTGGTTTTTCATTCTTTTCAGCAACAATGCCATGGCTCTCATATCTCCCCCTGCATGTTATGTCTTCCTCCTCCACTCTTTGCCCTGCCTTGCCAGCATGTCTGAGCTTAGTTTTTGTACCTTTTGGTCCCTTGCACTGCCCCACGTTTCCTCCCACACCATTTTCTTGCACTCACTAAATGTCCAAATTTTCTGTGTTTTGGGATTTTTTGCCGGCGCATTTCATTTGGTCATATCTCCTTTCCAGAGCGTTTGTAGGCCTTTCTTTGCAGGGTCGCAAGATTTCGTTTCCCTTCCCGAAAGGAAATTTCATTTCCTTTCGGGAAGGGAAACGAAATCTTGCGTTTTCAATGGGAATCAATGGGGCTATCTTTGGACCAAGTCCCAGCACTTGACAGCGTCTCATGCCTTTTGATGGGTTTGTGTTTGGTGATGATTTTTTTCTTTTTTTTTCAGCAACAATGCCATGGCTATCATATCTTGCCCTGCAAGTTGTGTCTTCCTCCTCGACTTTTCTTCCTGCCTTTGCAGCACCTGTGAGCTTAGTTTTGGCATCTTCTGGTCCTCTGTGCTGCACCTCATGTAATCCTGGTCCATTTTCTTGCACTCACTCAATTTGCAAATTTTGGTTTTTTATTTTTTTCAGCAACAATGCCATGGCTCTCATATCTCCCCCTGCATGTTGTGCCTTCCTCCTCCACTATTTGCCCTGCCTTGCCAGCATGTCTGAGCTTAGTTTTTGTACCTTTTGGTCCCTTGCACTGCCCCACGTTTCCTCCCACACCATTTTCTTGCACTCACTAAATGTCCAAATTTTCTGTGTTTTGGGATTTTTTGCCGGCGCATTTCATTTGGTCATATCTCCTTTCCAGAGCGTTTGTAGGCCTTTCTTTGCAGGGTCGCAAGATTTCGTTTCCCTTCCCGAAAGGAAATTTCATTTCCTTTCGGGAAGGGAAACGAAATCTTGCGTTTTCAATGGGAATCAATTGGGCTATCTTTGGACCAAGTCCCAGCACTTGACAGCGTCTCATGCCTTTTGATGGGTTTGTGTTTGATGATTTTTTTCTTTTTTTTTCAGCAACAATGCCATGGCTATCATATCTTGCCCTGCAAGTTGTGTCTTCCTCCTCGACTTTTCTTCCTGCCTTTGCAGCACCTGTGAGCTTAGTTTTGGCATCTTCTGGTCCTCTGTGCTGCACCTCATGTAATCCTGGTCCATTTTCTTGCACTCACTCAATTTGCAAATTTTGGTTTTTCATTTTTTTCAGCAACAATGCCATGGCTCTCATATCTCCCCCTGCATGTTGTGTCTTCCTCCTCCACTCTTTGCCCTGCCTTGCCAGCATGTCTGAGCTTAGTTTTTGTACCTTTTGGTCCCTTGCACTGCCCCACGTTTCCTCCCACACCATTTTCTTGCACTCACTAAATGTCCAAATTTTCTGTGTTTTGGGATTTTTTGCCGGCGCATTTCATTTGGTCATATCTCCTTTCCAGAGCGTTTGTAAGCCTTTCTTTGCAGGGTCGCAAGATTTCGTTTCCCTTCCCGAAAGGAAATTTCATTTCCTTTCGGGAAGGGAAACGAAATCTTGCGTTTTCAATGGGAATCAATGGGGCTATCTTTGGACCAAGTCCCAGCACTTGACAGCGTCTCATGCCTTTTGATGGGTTTGTGTTTGGTGATGATTTTTTTCTTTTTTTTTCAGCAACAATGCCATGGCTATCATATCTTGCCCTGCAAGTTGTGTCTTCCTCCTCGACTTTTCTTCCTGCCTTTGCAGCACCTGTGAGCTTAGTTTTGGCATCTGCTGGTCCCTTGCACTGCCCCTCATGTAATCCTGGTCCATTTTCTTGCACTCACTCAATTTGCAAATTTTGGTTTTTTATTTTTTTCAGCAACCATGCCATGGCTCTTATATCTTCCCCTGCATGTTGTGTCTTCCTCCTCCACTATTTGCCCTGCCTTGCCAGCATGTCTGAGCTTAGTTTTTGTACCTTTTGGTCCCTTGCACTGCCCCACGTTTCCTCCCACACCATTTTCTTGCACTCACTAAATGTCCAAATTTTCTGTGTTTTGGGATTTTTTGCCGGCGCATTTCATTTGGTCATATCTCCTTTCCAGAGCGTTTGTAGGCCTTTCTTTGCAGGGTCGCAAGATTTCGTTTCCCTTCCCGAAAGGAAATGAAATTTCCTTTCGGGAAGGGAAACGAAATCTTGCGTTTTCAATGGGAATCAATGGGGCTATCTTTGGACCAAGTCCCAGCACTTGACAGCGTCTCATGCCTTTTGATGGGTTTGTGTTTGGTGATGATTTTTTTCTTTTTTTTTCAGCAACAATGCCATGGCTCTCATATCTTGCCCTGCAAGTTGTGTCTTCCTCCTCGACTTTTCTTCCTGCCTTTGCAGCACCTGTGAGCTTAGTTTTGGCATCTTCTGGTCCTCTGTGCTGCACCTCATGTAATCCTGGTCCATTTTCTTGCACTCACTCAATTTGCAAATTTTGGTTTTTTATTTTTTTCAGCAACAATGCCATGGCTCTCATATCTCCCCCTGCATGTTGTGCCTTCCTCCTCCACTATTTGCCCTGCCTTGCCAGCATGTCTGAGCTTAGTTTTTGTACCTTTTGGTCCCTTGCACTGCCCCACGTTTCCTCCCACACCATTTTCTTGCACTCACTAAATGTCCAAATTTTCTGTGTTTTGGGATTTTTTGCCGGCGCATTTCATTTGGTCATATCTCCTTTCCAGAGCGTTTGTAGGCCTTTCTTTGCAGGGTCGCAAGATTTCGTTTCCCTTCCCGAAAGGAAATGAAATTTCCTTTCGGGAAGGGAAACGAAATCTTGCGTTTTCAATGGGAATCAATTGGGCTATCTTTGGACCAAGTCCCAGCACTTGACAGCGTCTCATGCCTTTTGATGGGTTTGTGTTTGGTGATGATTTTTTTCTTTTTTTTTCAGCAACAATGCCATGGCTCTCATATCTTGCCCTGCAAGTTGTGTCTTCCTCCTCGACTTTTCTTCCTGCCTTTGCAGCACCTGTGAGCTTAGTTTTGGCATCTTCTGGTCCTCTGCTTGCACCTCATGTAATCCTGGTCCATTTTCTTGCACTCACTCAATTTGCAAATTTTGGTTTTTTATTTTTTTCAGCAACAATGCCATGGCTCTCATATCTCCCCCTGCATGTTGTGCCTTCCTCCTCCACTCTTTGCCCTGCCTTGCCAGCATGTCTGAGCTTAGTTTTTGTACCTTTTGGTCCCTTGCACTGCCCCACGTTTCCTCCCACACCATTTTCTTGCACTCACTAAATGTCCAAATTTTCTGTGTTTTGGGATTTTTTGCCGGCGCATTTCATTTGGTCATATCTCCTTTCCAGAGCGTTTGTAGGCCTTTCTTTGCAGGGTCGCAAGATTTCGTTTCCCTTCCCGAAAGGAAATTTCATTTCCTTTCGGGAAGGGAAACGAAATCTTGCGTTTTCAATGGGAATCAATGGGGCTATCTTTGGACCAAGTCCCAGCACTTGACAGCGTCTCATGCCTTTTGATGGGTTTGTGTTTGGTGATGATTTTTTTCTTTTTTTTTCAGCAACAATGCCATGGCTATCATATCTTGCCCTGCAAGTTGTGTCTTCCTCCTCGACTTTTCTTCCTGCCTTTGCAGCACCTGTGAGCTTAGTTTTGGCATCTTCTGGTCCTCTGTGCTGCACCTCATGTAATCCTGGTCCATTTTCTTGCACTCACTCAATTTGCAAATTTTGGTTTTTTATTTTTTTCAGCAACAATGCCATGGCTCTCATATCTCCCCCTGCATGTTGTGCCTTCCTCCTCCACTATTTGCCCTGCCTTGCCAGCATGTCTGAGCTTAGTTTTTGTACCTTTTGGTCCCTTGCACTGCCCCACGTTTCCTCCCACACCATTTTCTTGCACTCACTAAATGTCCAAATTTTCTGTGTTTTGGGATTTTTTGCCGGCGCATTTCATTTGGTCATATCTCCTTTCCAGAGCGTTTGTAGGCCTTTCTTTGCAGGGTCGCAAGATTTCGTTTCCCTTCCCGAAAGGAAATTTCATTTCCTTTCGGGAAGGGAAACGAAATCTTGCGTTTTCAATGGGAATCAATGGGGCTATCTTTGGACCAAGTCCCAGCACTTGACAGCGTCTCATGCCTTTTGATGGGTTTGTGTTTGGTGATGATTTTTTTCTTTTTTTTTCAGCAACAATGCCATGGCTATCATATCTTGCCCTGCAAGTTGTGTCTTCCTCCTCGACTTTTCTTCCTGCCTTTGCAGCACCTGTGAGCTTAGTTTTGGCATCTGCTGGTCCCTTGCACTGCCCCTCATGTAATCCTGGTCCATTTTCTTGCACTCACTCAATTTGCAAATTTTGGTTTTTTATTTTTTTCAGCAACCATGCCATGGCTCTTATATCTTCCCCTGCATGTTGTGTCTTCCTCCTCCACTATTTGCCCTGCCTTGCCAGCATGTCTGAGCTTAGTTTTTGTACCTTTTGGTCCCTTGCACTGCCCCACGTTTCCTCCCACACCATTTTCTTGCACTCACTAAATGTCCAAATTTTCTGTGTTTTGGGATTTTTTGCCGACGCATTTCATTTGGTCATATCTCCTTTCCAGAGCGTTTGTAAGCCTTTCTTTGCAGGGTCGCAAGATTTCGTTTCCCTTCCCGAAAGGAAATGAAATTTCCTTTCGGGAAGGGAAACGAAATCTTGCGTTTTCAATGGGAATCAATTGGGCTATCTTTGGACCAAGTCCCAGCACTTGACAGCGTCTCATGCCTTTTGATGGGTTTGTGTTTGGTGATGATTTTTTTCTTTTTTTTCAGCAACAATGCCATGGCTCTCATATCTTGCCCTGCAAGTTGTGTCTTCCTCCTCGACTTTTCTTCCTGCCTTTGCAGCACCTGTGAGCTTAGTTTTGGCATCTTCTGGTCCTCTGTGCTGCACCTCATGTAATCCTGGTCCATTTTCTTGCACTCACTCAATTTGCAAATTTTGGTTTTTTATTTTTTTCAGCAACAATGCCATGGCTCTCATATCTCCCCCTGCAAGTTGTGTCTTCCTCCTCGGCATTTTCCTCTGTTTTTGCAGCATCTGTGAGCTTAGTTTTGGGAGCTTTTGCTTTTTTCCACCGAACCCCGTAAAATCCTGGGCCATTTTCTTGTAGACGTTGAAGTTGCAAATTTTTTTTTTTTTCTTTATCAACCATAGCTTGGCTCTTATATCTCCCCCTGCAAGTTGTGTCTTCCTCCTCCACTATTTGCCCTGCCTTGCCAGCATGTCTGAGCTTAGTTTTTGTACCTTTTGGTCCCTTGCACTGCCCCACGTTTCCTCCCACACCATTTTCTTGCACTCACTAAATGTCCAAATTTTCTGTGTTTTGGGATTTTTTGCCGACGCATTTCATTTGGTCATATCTCCTTTCCAGAGCGTTTGTAAGCCTTTCTTTGCAGGGTCGCAAGATTTCGTTTCCCTTCCCGAAAGGAAATGAAATTTCCTTTCGGGAAGGGAAACGAAATCTTGCGTTTTCAATGGGAATCAATGGGGCTATCTTTGGACCAAGTCCCAGCACTTGACAGCGTCTCATGCCTTTTGATGGGTTTGTGTTTGGTGATGATTTTTTTCTTTTTTTTTCAGCAACAATGCCATGGCTCTCATATCTTGCCCTGCAAGTTGTGTCTTCCTCCTCGACTTTTCTTCCTGCCTTTGCAGCACCTGTGAGCTTAGTTTTGGCATCTTCTGGTCCTCTGCGCTGCACCTCATGTAATCCTGGTCCATTTTCTTGCACTCACTCAATTTGCAAATTTTGGTTTTTTATTTTTTTCAGCAACAATGCCATGGCTCTCATATCTCCCCCTGCATGTTGTGTCTTCCTCCTCGGCATTTTCCTCTGTTTTTGCAGCATCTGTGAGCTTAGTTTGGGGAGCTTTTGCTTTTTTCCACCGAACCCCGTAAAATCCTGGTCCATTTTCTTGTAGACGTTGAAGTTGCAAATTTTTTTTTTTTTCTTTATCAACCATAGCTTGGCTCTTATATCTTCCCCTGCATGTTGTGTCTTCCTCCTCCACTATTTGCCCTGCCTTGCCAGCATGTCTGAGCTTAGTTTTTGTACCTTTTGGTCCCTTGCACTGCCCCACGTTTCCTCCCACACCATTTTCTTGCACTCACTAAATGTCCAAATTTTCTGTGTTTTGGGATTTTTTGCCGACGCATTTCATTTGGTCATATCTCCTTTCCAGAGCGTTTGTAAGCCTTTCTTTGCAGGGTCGCAAGATTTCGTTTCCCTTCCCGAAAGGAAATGAAATTTCCTTTCGGGAAGGGAAACGAAATCTTGCGTTTTCAATGGGAATCAATGGGGCTATCTTTGGACCAAGTCCCAGCACTTGACAGCGTCTCATGCCTTTTGATGGGTTTGTGTTTGGTGAGGATTTTTTTCTTTTTTTTTCAGCAACAATGCCATGGCTCTCATATCTTGCCCTGCAAGTTGTGTCTTCCTCCTCGACTTTTCTTCCTGCCTTTGCAGCACCTGTGAGCTTAGTTTTGGCATCTTCTGGTCCTCTGCGCTGCACCTCATGTAATCCTGGTCCATTTTCTTGCACTCACTCAATTTGCAAATTTTGGTTTTTTATTTTTTTCAGCAACAATGCCATGGCTCTCATATCTCCCCCTGCATGTTGTGCCTTCCTCCTCCACTATTTGCCCTGCCTTGCCAGCATGTCTGAGCTTAGTTTTTGTACCTTTTGGTCCCTTGCACTGCCCCACGTTTCCTCCCACACCATTTTCTTGCACTCACTAAATGTCCAAATTTTCTGTGTTTTGGGATTTTTTGCCGGCGCATTTCATTTGGTCATATCTCCTTTCCAGAGCGTTTGTAGGCCTTTCTTTGCAGGGTCGCAAGATTTCGTTTCCCTTCCCGAAAGGAAATGAAATTTCCTTTCGGGAAGGGAAACGAAATCTTGCGTTTTCAATGGGAATCAATTGGGCTATCTTTGGACCAAGTCCCAGCACTTGACAGCGTCTCATGCCTTTTGATGGGTTTGTGTTTGGTGATGATTTTTTTCTTTTTTTTTCAGCAACAATGCCATGGCTCTCATATCTTGCCCTGCAAGTTGTGTCTTCCTCCTCGACTTTTCTTCCTGCCTTTGCAGCACCTGTGAGCTTAGTTTTGGCATCTTCTGGTCCTCTGTGCTGCACCTCATGTAATCCTGGTCCATTTTCTTGCACTCACTCAATTTGCAAATTTTGGTTTTTTATTTTTTTCTGCAACAATGCCATGGCTCTCATATCTCCCCCTGCATGTTGTGCCTTCCTCTGCTACTATTTGCCCTGCCTTGCCAGCATGTCTGAGCTTAGTTTTTGTACCTTTTGGTCCCTTGCACTGCCCCACGTTTCCTCCCACACCATTTTCTTGCACTCACTAAATGTCCAAATTTTCTGTGTTTTGGTATTTTTTGCCGGCGCATTTCATTTGGTCATATCTCCTTTCCAGAGCGTTTGTAAGCCTTTCTTTGCAGGGTCGCAAGATTTCGTTTCCCTTCCCGAAAGGAAATGAAATTTCCTTTCGGGAAGGGAAACGAAATCTTGCGTTTTCAATGGGAATCAATTGGGCTATCTTTGGACCAAGTCCCAGCACTTGACAGCGTCTCATGCCTTTTGATGGGTTTGTGTTTGGTGATGATTTTTTTCTTTTTTTTTCAGCAACAATGCCATGGCTCTCATATCTTGCCCTGCAAGTTGTGTCTTCCTCCTCGACTTTTCTTCCTGCCTTTGCAGCACCTGTGAGCTTAGTTTTGGCATCTTCTGGTCCTCTGCTTGCACCTCATGTAATCCTGGTCCATTTTCTTGCACTCACTCAATTTGCAAATTTTGGTTTTTTATTTTTTTCAGCAACAATGCCATGGCTCTCATATCTTGCCCTGCATGTTGTGTCTTCCTCCTCGGCTATTTGCCCTGCCTTGCCAGCATGTCTGAGCTTAGTTTTTGTACCTTTTGGTCCCTTGCACTGCCCCACGTTTCCTCCCACACCATTTTCTTGCACTCACTAAATGTCCAAATTTTCTGTGTTTTGGGATTTTTTGCCGGCGCATTTCATTTGGTCATATCTCCTTTCCAGAGCGTTTGTAGGCCTTTCTTTGCAGGGTCGCAAGATTTCGTTTCCCTTCCCGAAAGGAAATTTCATTTCCTTTCGGGAAGGGAAACGAAATCTTGCGTTTTCAATGGGAATCAATTGGGCTATCTTTGGACCAAGTCCCAGCACTTGACAGCGTCTCATGCCTTTTGATGGGTTTGTGTTTGGTGATGATTTTTTTCTTTTTTTTTCAGCAACAATGCCATGGCTCTCATATCTTGCCCTGCAAGTTGTGTCTTCCTCCTCGACTTTTCTTCCTGCCTTTGCAGCACCTGTGAGCTTAGTTTTGGCATCTTCTGGTCCTCTGTGCTGCACCTCATGTAATCCTGGTCCATTTTCTTGCACTCACTCAATTTGCAAATTTTGGTTTTTCATTCTTTTCAGCAACAATGCCATGGCTCTCATATCTCCCCCTGCATGTTGTGTCTTCCTCCTCCACTCTTTGCCCTGCCTTGCCAGCATGTCTGAGCTTAGTTTTTGTACCTTTTGGTCCCTTGCACTGCCCCACGTTTCCTCCCACACCATTTTCTTGCACTCACTAAATGTCCAAATTTTCTGTGTTTTGGGATTTTTTGCCGGCGCATTTCATTTGGTCATATCTCCTTTCCAGAGCGTTTGTAGGCCTTTCTTTGCAGGGTCGCAAGATTTCGTTTCCCTTCCCGAAAGGAAATTTCATTTCCTTTCGGGAAGGGAAACGAAATCTTGCGTTTTCAATGGGAATCAATGGGGCTATCTTTGGACCAAGTCCCAGCACTTGACAGCGTCTCATGCCTTTTGATGGGTTTGTGTTTGGTGATGATTTTTTTCTTTTTTTTTCAGCAACAATGCCATGGCTATCATATCTTGCCCTGCAAGTTGTGTCTTCCTCCTCGACTTTTCTTCCTGCCTTTGCAGCACCTGTGAGCTTAGTTTTGGCATCTTCTGGTCCTCTGTGCTGCACCTCATGTAATCCTGGTCCATTTTCTTGCACTCACTCAATTTGCAAATTTTGGTTTTTTATTTTTTTCAGCAACAATGCCATGGCTCTCATATCTCCCCCTGCATGTTGTGCCTTCCTCCTCCACTATTTGCCCTGCCTTGCCAGCATGTCTGAGCTTAGTTTTTGTACCTTTTGGTCCCTTGCACTGCCCCACGTTTCCTCCCACACCATTTTCTTGCACTCACTAAATGTCCAAATTTTCTGTGTTTTGGGATTTTTTGCCGGCGCATTTCATTTGGTCATATCTCCTTTCCAGAGCGTTTGTAGGCCTTTCTTTGCAGGGTCGCAAGATTTCGTTTCCCTTCCCGAAAGGAAATTTCATTTCCTTTCGGGAAGGGAAACGAAATCTTGCGTTTTCAATGGGAATCAATGGGGCTATCTTTGGACCAAGTCCCAGCACTTGACAGCGTCTCATGCCTTTTGATGGGTTTGTGTTTGGTGATGATTTTTTTCTTTTTTTTTCAGCAACAATGCCATGGCTATCATATCTTGCCCTGCAAGTTGTGTCTTCCTCCTCGACTTTTCTTCCTGCCTTTGCAGCACCTGTGAGCTTAGTTTTGGCATCTGCTGGTCCCTTGCACTGCCCCTCATGTAATCCTGGTCCATTTTCTTGCACTCACTCAATTTGCAAATTTTGGTTTTTTATTTTTTTCAGCAACCATGCCATGGCTCTTATATCTTCCCCTGCATGTTGTGTCTTCCTCCTCCACTATTTGCCCTGCCTTGCCAGCATGTCTGAGCTTAGTTTTTGTACCTTTTGGTCCCTTGCACTGCCCCACGTTTCCTCCCACACCATTTTCTTGCACTCACTAAATGTCCAAATTTTCTGTGTTTTGGGATTTTTTGCCGACGCATTTCATTTGGTCATATCTCCTTTCCAGAGCGTTTGTAAGCCTTTCTTTGCAGGGTCGCAAGATTTCGTTTCCCTTCCCGAAAGGAAATGAAATTTCCTTTCGGGAAGGGAAACGAAATCTTGCGTTTTCAATGGGAATCAATTGGGCTATCTTTGGACCAAGTCCCAGCACTTGACAGCGTCTCATGCCTTTTGATGGGTTTGTGTTTGGTGATGATTTTTTTCTTTTTTTTCAGCAACAATGCCATGGCTCTCATATCTTGCCCTGCAAGTTGTGTCTTCCTCCTCGACTTTTCTTCCTGCCTTTGCAGCACCTGTGAGCTTAGTTTTGGCATCTTCTGGTCCTCTGTGCTGCACCTCATGTAATCCTGGTCCATTTTCTTGCACTCACTCAATTTGCAAATTTTGGTTTTTTATTTTTTTCAGCAACAATGCCATGGCTCTCATATCTCCCCCTGCAAGTTGTGTCTTCCTCCTCGGCATTTTCCTCTGTTTTTGCAGCATCTGTGAGCTTAGTTTTGGGAGCTTTTGCTTTTTTCCACCGAACCCCGTAAAATCCTGGGCCATTTTCTTGTAGACGTTGAAGTTGCAAATTTTTTTTTTTTTCTTTATCAACCATAGCTTGGCTCTTATATCTCCCCCTGCAAGTTGTGTCTTCCTCCTCCACTATTTGCCCTGCCTTGCCAGCATGTCTGAGCTTAGTTTTTGTACCTTTTGGTCCCTTGCACTGCCCCACGTTTCCTCCCACACCATTTTCTTGCACTCACTAAATGTCCAAATTTTCTGTGTTTTGGGATTTTTTGCCGACGCATTTCATTTGGTCATATCTCCTTTCCAGAGCGTTTGTAAGCCTTTCTTTGCAGGGTCGCAAGATTTCGTTTCCCTTCCCGAAAGGAAATGAAATTTCCTTTCGGGAAGGGAAACGAAATCTTGCGTTTTCAATGGGAATCAATGGGGCTATCTTTGGACCAAGTCCCAGCACTTGACAGCGTCTCATGCCTTTTGATGGGTTTGTGTTTGGTGATGATTTTTTTCTTTTTTTTTCAGCAACAATGCCATGGCTCTCATATCTTGCCCTGCAAGTTGTGTCTTCCTCCTCGACTTTTCTTCCTGCCTTTGCAGCACCTGTGAGCTTAGTTTTGGCATCTTCTGGTCCTCTGCGCTGCACCTCATGTAATCCTGGTCCATTTTCTTGCACTCACTCAATTTGCAAATTTTGGTTTTTTATTTTTTTCAGCAACAATGCCATGGCTCTCATATCTCCCCCTGCATGTTGTGCCTTCCTCCTCCACTATTTGCCCTGCCTTGCCAGCATGTCTGAGCTTAGTTTTTGTACCTTTTGGTCCCTTGCACTGCCCCACGTTTCCTCCCACACCATTTTCTTGCACTCACTAAATGTCCAAATTTTCTGTGTTTTGGGATTTTTTGCCGGCGCATTTCATTTGGTCATATCTCCTTTCCAGAGCGTTTGTAGGCCTTTCTTTGCAGGGTCGCAAGATTTCGTTTCCCTTCCCGAAAGGAAATGAAATTTCCTTTCGGGAAGGGAAACGAAATCTTGCGTTTTCAATGGGAATCAATTGGGCTATCTTTGGACCAAGTCCCAGCACTTGACAGCGTCTCATGCCTTTTGATGGGTTTGTGTTTGGTGATGATTTTTTTCTTTTTTTTTCAGCAACAATGCCATGGCTCTCATATCTTGCCCTGCAAGTTGTGTCTTCCTCCTCGACTTTTCTTCCTGCCTTTGCAGCACCTGTGAGCTTAGTTTTGGCATCTTCTGGTCCTCTGTGCTGCACCTCATGTAATCCTGGTCCATTTTCTTGCACTCACTCAATTTGCAAATTTTGGTTTTTTATTTTTTTCTGCAACAATGCCATGGCTCTCATATCTCCCCCTGCATGTTGTGCCTTCCTCTGCTACTATTTGCCCTGCCTTGCCAGCATGTCTGAGCTTAGTTTTTGTACCTTTTGGTCCCTTGCACTGCCCCACGTTTCCTCCCACACCATTTTCTTGCACTCACTAAATGTCCAAATTTTCTGTGTTTTGGTATTTTTTGCCGGCGCATTTCATTTGGTCATATCTCCTTTCCAGAGCGTTTGTAAGCCTTTCTTTGCAGGGTCGCAAGATTTCGTTTCCCTTCCCGAAAGGAAATGAAATTTCCTTTCGGGAAGGGAAACGAAATCTTGCGTTTTCAATGGGAATCAATTGGGCTATCTTTGGACCAAGTCCCAGCACTTGACAGCGTCTCATGCCTTTTGATGGGTTTGTGTTTGGTGATGATTTTTTTCTTTTTTTTTCAGCAACAATGCCATGGCTCTCATATCTTGCCCTGCAAGTTGTGTCTTCCTCCTCGACTTTTCTTCCTGCCTTTGCAGCACCTGTGAGCTTAGTTTTGGCATCTTCTGGTCCTCTGCTTGCACCTCATGTAATCCTGGTCCATTTTCTTGCACTCACTCAATTTGCAAATTTTGGTTTTTTATTTTTTTCAGCAACAATGCCATGGCTCTCATATCTTGCCCTGCATGTTGTGTCTTCCTCCTCGGCTATTTGCCCTGCCTTGCCAGCATGTCTGAGCTTAGTTTTTGTACCTTTTGGTCCCTTGCACTGCCCCACGTTTCCTCCCACACCATTTTCTTGCACTCACTAAATGTCCAAATTTTCTGTGTTTTGGGATTTTTTGCCGGCGCATTTCATTTGGTCATATCTCCTTTCCAGAGCGTTTGTAGGCCTTTCTTTGCAGGGTCGCAAGATTTCGTTTCCCTTCCCGAAAGGAAATTTCATTTCCTTTCGGGAAGGGAAACGAAATCTTGCGTTTTCAATGGGAATCAATTGGGCTATCTTTGGACCAAGTCCCAGCACTTGACAGCGTCTCATGCCTTTTGATGGGTTTGTGTTTGGTGATGATTTTTTTCTTTTTTTTTCAGCAACAATGCCATGGCTCTCATATCTTGCCCTGCAAGTTGTGTCTTCCTCCTCGACTTTTCTTCCTGCCTTTGCAGCACCTGTGAGCTTAGTTTTGGCATCTTCTGGTCCTCTGTGCTGCACCTCATGTAATCCTGGTCCATTTTCTTGCACTCACTCAATTTGCAAATTTTGGTTTTTCATTCTTTTCAGCAACAATGCCATGGCTCTCATATCTCCCCCTGCATGTTGTGTCTTCCTCCTCCACTCTTTGCCCTGCCTTGCCAGCATGTCTGAGCTTAGTTTTTGTACCTTTTGGTCCCTTGCACTGCCCCACGTTTCCTCCCACACCATTTTCTTGCACTCACTAAATGTCCAAATTTTCTGTGTTTTGGGATTTTTTGCCGGCGCATTTCATTTGGTCATATCTCCTTTCCAGAGCGTTTGTAAGCCTTTCTTTGCAGGGTCGCAAGATTTCGTTTCCCTTCCCGAAAGGAAATTTCATTTCCTTTCGGGAAGGGAAACGAAATCTTGCGTTTTCAATGGGAATCAATGGGGCTATCTTTGGACCAAGTCCCAGCACTTGACAGCGTCTCATGCCTTTTGATGGGTTTGTGTTTGGTGATGATTTTTTTCTTTTTTTTTCAGCAACAATGCCATGGCTATCATATCTTGCCCTGCAAGTTGTGTCTTCCTCCTCGACTTTTCTTCCTGCCTTTGCAGCACCTGTGAGCTTAGTTTTGGCATCTTCTGGTCCTCTGCGCTGCACCTCATGTAATCCTGGTCCATTTTCTTGCACTCACTCAATTTGCAAATTTTGGTTTTTTATTTTTTTCAGCAACAATGCCATGGCTCTCATATCTCCCCCTGCAAGTTGTGTCTTCCTCCTCGGCATTTTCCTCTGTTTTTGCAGTTTATGTGAGCTTAGTTTTGGGAGCTTTTGATTTTTTCCACAGAACCTCATAAAATCCTGGGCCATTTTCTTGTAGACTTTGAAGTTGCAAATTTTTTTTTTTTTCTTTATCAACCATAGCTTGGCTTTTATATCTCCCCCTGCAAGTTGTGTCTTCCTCCTCCACTATTTGCCCTGCCTTACCAGCATGTCTGAGCTTAGTTTTTGTACCTTTTGGTCCCTTGCACTGCACCTCATGTAATCTTGGTCCATTTTCTTGCACTCACTCAATTTGCAAATTTTGTTTTTTTATTTTTTTCAGACACCGTGCCATGGCTCTTATATCTTCCCCTGCATGTTGTGTCTTCCTCCTCCACTACTTGCCCTGCCTTGCCAGCATGTCTGAGCTTAGTTTTTGTACCTTTTGGTCCCTTGCACTGCCCCACGTTTCCTCCCACACCATTTTCTTGCACTCACTAAATGTCCAAATTTTCTGTGTTTTGGGATTTTTTGACGGCGCATTTCATTTGGTCATATCTCCTTTCCAGAGCGTTTGTAAGCCTTTCTTTGCAGGGTCGCAAGATTTCGTTTCCCTTCCCGAAAGGAAATTTCTTTTCCTTTCGGGAAGGGAAACGAAATCTTGCGTTTTCAATGGGAATCAATTGGGCTATCTTTGGACCAAGTCCCAGCACTTGACGGCGTCTCATGCCTTTTGATGGGTTTGTGTTTGGTGAGGATTTTTTTCTTTTTTTTTTTCAGCAACAATGCCATGGCTCTCATATCTTGCCCTGCAAGTTGTGTCTTCCTCCTCGACTTTTCTTCCTGCCTTTGCAGCACCTGTGAGCTTAGTTTTGGCATCTTCTGGTCCTCTGTGCTGCACCTCATGTAATCCTGGTCCATTTTCTTGCACTCACTCAATTTGCAAATTTTGGTTTTTCATTCTTTTCAGCAACAATGCCATGGCTCTCATATCTCCCCCTGCATGTTATGTCTTCCTCCTCCACTCTTTGCCCTGCCTTGCCAGCATGTCTGAGCTTAGTTTTTGTACCTTTTGGTCCCTTGCACTGCCCCACGTTTCCTCCCACACCATTTTCTTGCACTCACTAAATGTCCAAATTTTCTGTGTTTTGGGATTTTTTGCCGGCGCATTTCATTTGGTCATATCTCCTTTCCAGAGCGTTTGTAGGCCTTTCTTTGCAGGGTCGCAAGATTTCGTTTCCCTTCCCGAAAGGAAATTTCATTTCCTTTCGGGAAGGGAAACGAAATCTTGCGTTTTCAATGGGAATCAATGGGGCTATCTTTGGACCAAGTCCCAGCACTTGACAGCGTCTCATGCCTTTTGATGGGTTTGTGTTTGGTGATGATTTTTTTCTTTTTTTTTCAGCAACAATGCCATGGCTATCATATCTTGCCCTGCAAGTTGTGTCTTCCTCCTCGACTTTTCTTCCTGCCTTTGCAGCACCTGTGAGCTTAGTTTTGGCATCTTCTGGTCCTCTGTGCTGCACCTCATGTAATCCTGGTCCATTTTCTTGCACTCACTCAATTTGCAAATTTTGGTTTTTTATTTTTTTCAGCAACAATGCCATGGCTCTCATATCTCCCCCTGCATGTTGTGCCTTCCTCCTCCACTATTTGCCCTGCCTTGCCAGCATGTCTGAGCTTAGTTTTTGTACCTTTTGGTCCCTTGCACTGCCCCACGTTTCCTCCCACACCATTTTCTTGCACTCACTAAATGTCCAAATTTTCTGTGTTTTGGGATTTTTTGCCGGCGCATTTCATTTGGTCATATCTCCTTTCCAGAGCGTTTGTAGGCCTTTCTTTGCAGGGTCGCAAGATTTCGTTTCCCTTCCCGAAAGGAAATGAAATTTCCTTTCGGGAAGGGAAACGAAATCTTGCGTTTTCAATGGGAATCAATTGGGCTATCTTTGGACCAAGTCCCAGCACTTGACAGCGTCTCATGCCTTTTGATGGGTTTGTGTTTGGTGATGATTTTTTTCTTTTTTTTTCAGCAACAATGCCATGGCTCTCATATCTTGCCCTGCAAGTTGTGTCTTCCTCCTCGACTTTTCTTCCTGCCTTTGCAGCACCTGTGAGCTTAGTTTTGGCATCTTCTGGTCCTCTGCTTGCACCTCATGTAATCCTGGTCCATTTTCTTGCACTCACTCAATTTGCAAATTTTGGTTTTTTATTTTTTTCAGCAACAATGCCATGGCTCTCATATCTCCCCCTGCATGTTGTGCCTTCCTCCTCCACTCTTTGCCCTGCCTTGCCAGCATGTCTGAGCTTAGTTTTTGTACCTTTTGGTCCCTTGCACTGCCCCACGTTTCCTCCCACACCATTTTCTTGCACTCACTAAATGTCCAAATTTTCTGTGTTTTGGGATTTTTTGCCGGCGCATTTCATTTGGTCATATCTCCTTTCCAGAGCGTTTGTAGGCCTTTCTTTGCAGGGTCGCAAGATTTCGTTTCCCTTCCCGAAAGGAAATTTCATTTCCTTTCGGGAAGGGAAACGAAATCTTGCGTTTTCAATGGGAATCAATGGGGCTATCTTTGGACCAAGTCCCAGCACTTGACAGCGTCTCATGCCTTTTGATGGGTTTGTGTTTGGTGATGATTTTTTTCTTTTTTTTTCAGCAACAATGCCATGGCTATCATATCTTGCCCTGCAAGTTGTGTCTTCCTCCTCGACTTTTCTTCCTGCCTTTGCAGCACCTGTGAGCTTAGTTTTGGCATCTTCTGGTCCTCTGTGCTGCACCTCATGTAATCCTGGTCCATTTTCTTGCACTCACTCAATTTGCAAATTTTGGTTTTTTATTTTTTTCAGCAACAATGCCATGGCTCTCATATCTCCCCCTGCATGTTGTGCCTTCCTCCTCCACTATTTGCCCTGCCTTGCCAGCATGTCTGAGCTTAGTTTTTGTACCTTTTGGTCCCTTGCACTGCCCCACGTTTCCTCCCACACCATTTTCTTGCACTCACTAAATGTCCAAATTTTCTGTGTTTTGGGATTTTTTGCCGGCGCATTTCATTTGGTCATATCTCCTTTCCAGAGCGTTTGTAGGCCTTTCTTTGCAGGGTCGCAAGATTTCGTTTCCCTTCCCGAAAGGAAATTTCATTTCCTTTCGGGAAGGGAAACGAAATCTTGCGTTTTCAATGGGAATCAATGGGGCTATCTTTGGACCAAGTCCCAGCACTTGACAGCGTCTCATGCCTTTTGATGGGTTTGTGTTTGGTGATGATTTTTTTCTTTTTTTTTCAGCAACAATGCCATGGCTATCATATCTTGCCCTGCAAGTTGTGTCTTCCTCCTCGACTTTTCTTCCTGCCTTTGCAGCACCTGTGAGCTTAGTTTTGGCATCTGCTGGTCCCTTGCACTGCCCCTCATGTAATCCTGGTCCATTTTCTTGCACTCACTCAATTTGCAAATTTTGGTTTTTTATTTTTTTCAGCAACCATGCCATGGCTCTTATATCTTCCCCTGCATGTTGTGTCTTCCTCCTCCACTATTTGCCCTGCCTTGCCAGCATGTCTGAGCTTAGTTTTTGTACCTTTTGGTCCCTTGCACTGCCCCACGTTTCCTCCCACACCATTTTCTTGCACTCACTAAATGTCCAAATTTTCTGTGTTTTGGGATTTTTTGCCGACGCATTTCATTTGGTCATATCTCCTTTCCAGAGCGTTTGTAAGCCTTTCTTTGCAGGGTCGCAAGATTTCGTTTCCCTTCCCGAAAGGAAATGAAATTTCCTTTCGGGAAGGGAAACGAAATCTTGCGTTTTCAATGGGAATCAATTGGGCTATCTTTGGACCAAGTCCCAGCACTTGACAGCGTCTCATGCCTTTTGATGGGTTTGTGTTTGGTGATGATTTTTTTCTTTTTTTTCAGCAACAATGCCATGGCTCTCATATCTTGCCCTGCAAGTTGTGTCTTCCTCCTCGACTTTTCTTCCTGCCTTTGCAGCACCTGTGAGCTTAGTTTTGGCATCTTCTGGTCCTCTGTGCTGCACCTCATGTAATCCTGGTCCATTTTCTTGCACTCACTCAATTTGCAAATTTTGGTTTTTTATTTTTTTCAGCAACAATGCCATGGCTCTCATATCTCCCCCTGCAAGTTGTGTCTTCCTCCTCGGCATTTTCCTCTGTTTTTGCAGCATCTGTGAGCTTAGTTTTGGGAGCTTTTGCTTTTTTCCACCGAACCCCGTAAAATCCTGGGCCATTTTCTTGTAGACGTTGAAGTTGCAAATTTTTTTTTTTTTCTTTATCAACCATAGCTTGGCTCTTATATCTCCCCCTGCAAGTTGTGTCTTCCTCCTCCACTATTTGCCCTGCCTTGCCAGCATGTCTGAGCTTAGTTTTTGTACCTTTTGGTCCCTTGCACTGCCCCACGTTTCCTCCCACACCATTTTCTTGCACTCACTAAATGTCCAAATTTTCTGTGTTTTGGGATTTTTTGCCGACGCATTTCATTTGGTCATATCTCCTTTCCAGAGCGTTTGTAAGCCTTTCTTTGCAGGGTCGCAAGATTTCGTTTCCCTTCCCGAAAGGAAATGAAATTTCCTTTCGGGAAGGGAAACGAAATCTTGCGTTTTCAATGGGAATCAATGGGGCTATCTTTGGACCAAGTCCCAGCACTTGACAGCGTCTCATGCCTTTTGATGGGTTTGTGTTTGGTGATGATTTTTTTCTTTTTTTTTCAGCAACAATGCCATGGCTCTCATATCTTGCCCTGCAAGTTGTGTCTTCCTCCTCGACTTTTCTTCCTGCCTTTGCAGCACCTGTGAGCTTAGTTTTGGCATCTTCTGGTCCTCTGCGCTGCACCTCATGTAATCCTGGTCCATTTTCTTGCACTCACTCAATTTGCAAATTTTGGTTTTTTATTTTTTTCAGCAACAATGCCATGGCTCTCATATCTCCCCCTGCATGTTGTGTCTTCCTCCTCGGCATTTTCCTCTGTTTTTGCAGCATCTGTGAGCTTAGTTTGGGGAGCTTTTGCTTTTTTCCACCGAACCCCGTAAAATCCTGGTCCATTTTCTTGTAGACGTTGAAGTTGCAAATTTTTTTTTTTTTCTTTATCAACCATAGCTTGGCTCTTATATCTTCCCCTGCATGTTGTGTCTTCCTCCTCCACTATTTGCCCTGCCTTGCCAGCATGTCTGAGCTTAGTTTTTGTACCTTTTGGTCCCTTGCACTGCCCCACGTTTCCTCCCACACCATTTTCTTGCACTCACTAAATGTCCAAATTTTCTGTGTTTTGGGATTTTTTGCCGACGCATTTCATTTGGTCATATCTCCTTTCCAGAGCGTTTGTAAGCCTTTCTTTGCAGGGTCGCAAGATTTCGTTTCCCTTCCCGAAAGGAAATGAAATTTCCTTTCGGGAAGGGAAACGAAATCTTGCGTTTTCAATGGGAATCAATGGGGCTATCTTTGGACCAAGTCCCAGCACTTGACAGCGTCTCATGCCTTTTGATGGGTTTGTGTTTGGTGATGATTTTTTTCTTTTTTTTTCAGCAACAATGCCATGGCTCTCATATCTTGCCCTGCAAGTTGTGTCTTCCTCCTCGACTTTTCTTCCTGCCTTTGCAGCACCTGTGAGCTTAGTTTTGGCATCTTCTGGTCCTCTGCGCTGCACCTCATGTAATCCTGGTCCATTTTCTTGCACTCACTCAATTTGCAAATTTTGGTTTTTTATTTTTTTCAGCAACAATGCCATGGCTCTCATATCTCCCCCTGCATGTTGTGCCTTCCTCCTCCACTATTTGCCCTGCCTTGCCAGCATGTCTGAGCTTAGTTTTTGTACCTTTTGGTCCCTTGCACTGCCCCACGTTTCCTCCCACACCATTTTCTTGCACTCACTAAATGTCCAAATTTTCTGTGTTTTGGGATTTTTTGCCGGCGCATTTCATTTGGTCATATCTCCTTTCCAGAGCGTTTGTAGGCCTTTCTTTGCAGGGTCGCAAGATTTCGTTTCCCTTCCCGAAAGGAAATGAAATTTGCTTTCGGGAAGGGAAACGAAATCTTGCGTTTTCAATGGGAATCAATTGGGCTATCTTTGGACCAAGTCCCAGCACTTGACAGCGTCTCATGCCTTTTGATGGGTTTGTGTTTGGTGATGATTTTTTTCTTTTTTTTTCAGCAACAATGCCATGGCTCTCATATCTTGCCCTGCAAGTTGTGTCTTCCTCCTCGACTTTTCTTCCTGCCTTTGCAGCACCTGTGAGCTTAGTTTTGGCATCTTCTGGTCCTCTGTGCTGCACCTCATGTAATCCTGGTCCATTTTCTTGCACTCACTCAATTTGCAAATTTTGGTTTTTTATTTTTTTCTGCAACAATGCCATGGCTCTCATATCTCCCCCTGCATGTTGTGCCTTCCTCCGCTACTATTTGCCCTGCCTTGCCAGCATGTCTGAGCTTAGTTTTTGTACCTTTTGGTCCCTTGCACTGCCCCACGTTTCCTCCCACACCATTTTCTTGCACTCACTAAATGTCCAAATTTTCTGTGTTTTGGTATTTTTTGCCGGCGCATTTCATTTGGTCATATCTCCTTTCCAGAGCGTTTGTAAGCCTTTCTTTGCAGGGTCGCAAGATTTCGTTTCCCTTCCCGAAAGGAAATGAAATTTCCTTTCGGGAAGGGAAACGAAATCTTGCGTTTTCAATGGGAATCAATTGGGCTATCTTTGGACCAAGTCCCAGCACTTGACAGCGTCTCATGCCTTTTGATGGGTTTGTGTTTGGTGATGATTTTTTTCTTTTTTTTTCAGCAACAATGCCATGGCTCTCATATCTTGCCCTGCAAGTTGTGTCTTCCTCCTCGACTTTTCTTCCTGCCTTTGCAGCACCTGTGAGCTTAGTTTTGGCATCTTCTGGTCCTCTGCTTGCACCTCATGTAATCCTGGTCCATTTTCTTGCACTCACTCAATTTGCAAATTTTGGTTTTTTATTTTTTTCAGCAACAATGCCATGGCTCTCATATCTTGCCCTGCATGTTGTGTCTTCCTCCTCGGCTATTTGCCCTGCCTTGCCAGCATGTCTGAGCTTAGTTTTTGTACCTTTTGGTCCCTTGCACTGCCCCACGTTTCCTCCCACACCATTTTCTTGCACTCACTAAATGTCCAAATTTTCTGTGTTTTGGGATTTTTTGCCGGCGCATTTCATTTGGTCATATCTCCTTTCCAGAGCGTTTGTAGGCCTTTCTTTGCAGGGTCGCAAGATTTCGTTTCCCTTCCCGAAAGGAAATTTCATTTCCTTTCGGGAAGGGAAACGAAATCTTGCGTTTTCAATGGGAATCAATTGGGCTATCTTTGGACCAAGTCCCAGCACTTGACAGCGTCTCATGCCTTTTGATGGGTTTGTGTTTGGTGATGATTTTTTTCTTTTTTTTTCAGCAACAATGCCATGGCTCTCATATCTTGCCCTGCAAGTTGTGTCTTCCTCCTCGACTTTTCTTCCTGCCTTTGCAGCACCTGTGAGCTTAGTTTTGGCATCTTCTGGTCCTCTGTGCTGCACCTCATGTAATCCTGGTCCATTTTCTTGCACTCACTCAATTTGCAAATTTTGGTTTTTCATTCTTTTCAGCAACAATGCCATGGCTCTCATATCTCCCCCTGCATGTTGTGTCTTCCTCCTCCACTCTTTGCCCTGCCTTGCCAGCATGTCTGAGCTTAGTTTTTGTACCTTTTGGTCCCTTGCACTGCCCCACGTTTCCTCCCACACCATTTTCTTGCACTCACTAAATGTCCAAATTTTCTGTGTTTTGGGATTTTTTGCCGGCGCATTTCATTTGGTCATATCTCCTTTCCAGAGCGTTTGTAAGCCTTTCTTTGCAGGGTCGCAAGATTTCGTTTCCCTTCCCGAAAGGAAATTTCATTTCCTTTCGGGAAGGGAAACGAAATCTTGCGTTTTCAATGGGAATCAATGGGGCTATCTTTGGACCAAGTCCCAGCACTTGACAGCGTCTCATGCCTTTTGATGGGTTTGTGTTTGGTGATGATTTTTTTCTTTTTTTTTCAGCAACAATGCCATGGCTATCATATCTTGCCCTGCAAGTTGTGTCTTCCTCCTCGACTTTTCTTCCTGCCTTTGCAGCACCTGTGAGCTTAGTTTTGGCATCTTCTGGTCCTCTGCGCTGCACCTCATGTAATCCTGGTCCATTTTCTTGCACTCACTCAATTTGCAAATTTTGGTTTTTTATTTTTTTCAGCAACAATGCCATGGCTCTCATATCTCCCCCTGCAAGTTGTGTCTTCCTCCTCGGCATTTTCCTCTGTTTTTGCAGTTTATGTGAGCTTAGTTTTGGGAGCTTTTGATTTTTTCCACAGAACCTCATAAAATCCTGGGCCATTTTCTTGTAGACTTTGAAGTTGCAAATTTTTTTTTTTTTCTTTATCAACCATAGCTTGGCTTTTATATCTCCCCCTGCAAGTTGTGTCTTCCTCCTCCACTATTTGCCCTGCCTTACCAGCATGTCTGAGCTTAGTTTTTGTACCTTTTGGTCCCTTGCACTGCACCTCATGTAATCTTGGTCCATTTTCTTGCACTCACTCAATTTGCAAATTTTGTTTTTTTATTTTTTTCAGACACCGTGCCATGGCTCTTATATCTTCCCCTGCATGTTGTGTCTTCCTCCTCCACTACTTGCCCTGCCTTGCCAGCATGTCTGAGCTTAGTTTTTGTACCTTTTGGTCCCTTGCACTGCCCCACGTTTCCTCCCACACCATTTTCTTGCACTCACTAAATGTCCAAATTTTCTGTGTTTTGGGATTTTTTGACGGCGCATTTCATTTGGTCATATCTCCTTTCCAGAGCGTTTGTAAGCCTTTCTTTGCAGGGTCGCAAGATTTCGTTTCCCTTCCCGAAAGGAAATTTCTTTTCCTTTCGGGAAGGGAAACGAAATCTTGCGTTTTCAATGGGAATCAATTGGGCTATCTTTGGACCAAGTCCCAGCACTTGACGGCGTCTCATGCCTTTTGATGGGTTTGTGTTTGGTGATGATTTTTTTCTTTTTTTTTTTCAGCAACAATGCCATGGCTCTCATATCTTGCCCTGCAAGTTGTGTCTTCCTCCTCGGCTATTTGCCCTGCCTTGCCAGCATGTCTGAGCTTAGTTTTTGTACCTTTTGGTCCCTTGCACTGCACCTCAGGTAATCTTGGTCCATTTTCTTGCACTCACTCAATTTGCAAATGTTGTTTTTTTATTTTTTTCAGACACAGTGCCATGGCTCTTATATCTTCCCCTGTATGTTGTGTCTTCCTCCTCCACTACTTGCCCTGCCTTGCCAGCATGTCTGAGCTTAGTTTTTGTACCTTTTGGTCCCTTGCACTGCCCCACGTTTCCTCCCACACCATTTTCTTGCACTCACTAAATGTCCAAATTTTCTGTGTTTTGGGATTTTTTGCCGGCGCATTTCATTTGGTCATATCTCCTTTCCAGAGCGTTTGTAAGCCTTTCTTTGCAGGGTCGCAAGATTTCGTTTCCCTTCCCGAAAGGAAATTTCATTTCCTTTCGGGAAGGGAAACGAAATCTTGCGTTTTCAATGGGAATCAATTGGGCTATCTTTGGACCAAGTCCCAGCACTTGACGGCGTCTCATGCCTTTTGATGGGTTTGTGTTTGGTGAGGATTTTTTTCTTTTTTTTTCAGCAACAATGCCATGGCTCTCATATCTTGCCCTGCAAGTTGTGTCTTCCTCCTCGACTTTTCTTCCTGCCTTTGCAGCACCTGTGAGCTTAGTTTTGGCATCTGCTGGTCCCTTGCACTGCCCCTCATGCAATCCTGGTCCATTTTCTTGCACTCACTCAATTTGCAAATTTTGGTTTCTTATTTTTTTCAGCAACCATGCCATGGCTCTTATATCTTCCCCTGCATGTTGTGTCTTCCTCCTCCACTATTTGCCCTGCCTTGCCAGCATGTCTGAGCTTAGTTTTTGTACCTTTTGGTCCCTTGCACTGCCCCACGTTTCCTCCCACACCATTTTCTTGCACTCTCTAAATGTCCAAATTTTTAGGTTTTTGGGATTTTTTGCCGGCGCATTTCATTTGATCATATCTCCTTTCCAGAGCGTTTGTAGGCCTTTCTTTGCAGGGTCGCAAGATTTCGTTTCCCTTCCCGAAAGGAAATTTCATTTCCTTTCGGGAAGGGAAACGAAATCTTGCGTTTTCAATGGGAATCAATTGGGCTATCTTTGGACCAAGTCCCAGCACTTGACAGCGTCTCATGCCTTTTGATGGGTTTGTGTTTGGTGATGATTTTTTTCTTTTTTTTTCAGCAACAATGCCATGGCTCTCATATCTTGCCCTGCAAGTTGTGTCTTCCTCCTCGACTTTTCTTCCTGCCTTTGCAGCACCTGTGAGCTTAGTTTTGGCATCTTCTGGTCCTCTGTGCTGCACCTCATGTAATCCTGGTCCATTTTCTTGCACTCACTCAATTTGCAAATTTTGGTTTTTCATTCTTTTCAGCAACAATGCCATGGCTCTCATATCTCCCCCTGCATGTTGTGTCTTCCTCCTCCACTCTTTGCCCTGCCTTGCCAGCATGTCTGAGCTTAGTTTTTGTACCTTTTGGTCCCTTGCACTGCCCCACGTTTCCTCCCACACCATTTTCTTGCACTCACTAAATGTCCAAATTTTCTGTGTTTTGGGATTTTTTGCCGGCGCATTTCATTTGGTCATATCTCCTTTCCAGAGCGTTTGTAGGCCTTTCTTTGCAGGGTCGCAAGATTTCGTTTCCCTTCCCGAAAGGAAATTTCATTTCCTTTCGGGAAGGGAAACGAAATCTTGCGTTTTCAATGGGAATCAATGGGGCTATCTTTGGACCAAGTCCCAGCACTTGACAGCGTCTCATGCCTTTTGATGGGTTTGTGTTTGGTGATGATTTTTTTCTTTTTTTTTCAGCAACAATGCCATGGCTATCATATCTTGCCCTGCAAGTTGTGTCTTCCTCCTCGACTTTTCTTCCTGCCTTTGCAGCACCTGTGAGCTTAGTTTTGGCATCTTCTGGTCCTCTGCGCTGCACCTCATGTAATCCTGGTCCATTTTCTTGCACTCACTCAATTTGCAAATTTTGGTTTTTTATTTTTTTCAGCAACAATGCCATGGCTCTCATATCTCCCCCTGCAAGTTGTGTCTTCCTCCTCGGCATTTTCCTCTGTTTTTGCAGTTTATGTGAGCTTAGTTTTGGGAGCTTTTGCTTTTTTCCACAGAACCTCATAAAATCCTGGGCCATTTTCTTGTAGACTTTGAAGTTGCAAATTTTTTTTTTTTTCTTTATCAACCATAGCTTGGCTTTTATATCTCCCCCTGCAAGTTGTGTCTTCCTCCTCCACTATTTGCCCTGCCTTACCAGCATGTCTGAGCTTAGTTTTTGTACCTTTTGGTCCCTTGCACTGCACCTCATGTAATCTTGGTCCATTTTCTTGCACTCACTCAATTTGCAAATTTTGTTTTTTTATTTTTTTCAGACACCGTGCCATGGCTCTTATATCTTCCCCTGCATGTTGTGTCTTCCTCCTCCACTACTTGCCCTGCCTTGCCAGCATGTCTGAGCTTAGTTTTTGTACCTTTTGGTCCCTTGCACTGCCCCACGTTTCCTCCCACACCATTTTCTTGCACTCACTAAATGTCCAAATTTTCTGTGTTTTGGGATTTTTTGACGGCGCATTTCATTTGGTCATATCTCCTTTCCAGAGCGTTTGTAAGCCTTTCTTTGCAGGGTCGCAAGATTTCGTTTCCCTTCCCGAAAGGAAATTTCTTTTCCTTTCGGGAAGGGAAACGAAATCTTGCGTTTTCAATGGGAATCAATTGGGCTATCTTTGGACCAAGTCCCAGCACTTGACGGCGTCTCATGCCTTTTGATGGGTTTGTGTTTGGTGATGATTTTTTTCTTTTTTTTTTTCAGCAACAATGCCATGGCTCTCATATCTTGCCCTGCAAGTTGTGTCTTCCTCCTCGGCTATTTGCCCTGCCTTGCCAGCATGTCTGAGCTTAGTTTTTGTACCTTTTGGTCCCTTGCACTGCACCTCAGGTAATCTTGGTCCATTTTCTTGCACTCACTCAATTTGCAAATGTTGTTTTTTTATTTTTTTCAGACACAGTGCCATGGCTCTTATATCTTCCCCTGTATGTTGTGTCTTCCTCCTCCACTACTTGCCCTGCCTTGCCAGCATGTCTGAGCTTAGTTTTTGTACCTTTTGGTCCCTTGCACTGCCCCACGTTTCCTCCCACACCATTTTCTTGCACTCACTAAATGTCCAAATTTTCTGTGTTTTGGGATTTTTTGCCGGCGCATTTCATTTGGTCATATCTCCTTTCCAGAGCGTTTGTAAGCCTTTCTTTGCAGGGTCGCAAGATTTCGTTTCCCTTCCCGAAAGGAAATTTCATTTCCTTTCGGGAAGGGAAACGAAATCTTGCGTTTTCAATGGGAATCAATTGGGCTATCTTTGGACCAAGTCCCAGCACTTGACGGCGTCTCATGCCTTTTGATGGGTTTGTGTTTGGTGATGATTTTTTTCTTTTTTTTTCAGCAACAATGCCATGGCTCTCATATCTTGCCCTGCAAGTTGTGTCTTCCTCCTCGACTTTTCTTCCTGCCTTTGCAGCACCTGTGAGCTTAGTTTTGGCATCTGCTGGTCCCTTGCACTGCCCCTCATGCAATCCTGGTCCATTTTCTTGCACTCACTCAATTTGCAAATTTTGGTTTTTTATTTTTTTCAGCGACCATGCCATGGCTCTTATATCTTCCCCTGCATGTTGTGTCTTCCTCCTCCACTATTTGCCCTGCCTTGCCAGCATGTCTGAGCTTAGTTTTTGTACCTTTTGGTCCCTTGCACTGCCCCACGTTTCCTCCCACACCATTTTCTTGCACTCACTAAATGTCCAAATTTTTAGGTTTTTGGGATTTTTTGCCGGCGCATTTCATTTGATCATATCTCCTTTCCAGAGCGTTTGTAAGCCTTTCTTTGCAGGGTCGCAAGATTTCGTTTCCCTTCCCGAAAGGAAATGAAATTTCCTTTCGGGAAGGGAAACGAAATCTTGCGTTTTCAATGGGAATCAATGGGGCTATCTTTGGACCAAGTCCCAGCACTTGACAGCGTCTCATGCCTTTTGATGGGTTTGTGTTTGGTGATGATTTTTTTCTTTTTTTTTCAGCAACAATGCCATGGCTCTCATATCTTGCCCTGCAAGTTGTGTCTTCCTCCTCGACTTTTCTTCCTGCCTTTGCAGCACCTGTGAGCTTAGTTTTGGCATCTTCTGGTCCTCTGTGCTGCACCTCATGTAATCTTGGTCCATTTTCTTGCACTCACTCAATTTGCAAATTTTGTTTTTTTATTTTTTTCAGCAACAATGCCATGGCTCTCATATCTTGCCCTGCATGTTGTGTCTTCCTCCTCGGCTATTTGCCCTGCCTTGCCAGCATGTCTGAGCTTAGTTTTTGTACCTTTTGGTCCCTTGCACTGCACCTCAGGTAATCTTGGTCCATTTTCTTGCACTCACTCAATTTGCAAATTTTGTTTTTTTATTTTTTTCAGACACAGTGCCATGGCTCTTATATCTTCCCCTGTATGTTGTGTCTTCCTCCTCCACTACTTGCCCTGCCTTGCCAGCATGTCTGAGCTTAGTTTTTGTACCTTTTGGTCCCTTGCACTGCCCCACGTTTCCTCCCACACCATTTTCATTTAGTCACTAAATGTCCAAATTTTCTGGTTTTTGGGATTTTTTGCCGGCGCATTTCATTTGATCATATCTCCTTTCCAGAGCGTTTGTAAGCCTTTCTTTGCAGGGTCGCAAGATTTCGTTTCCCTTCCCGAAAGGAAATGAAATTTCCTTTCGGGAAGGGAAACGAAATCTTGTGTTTTCAATGGGAATCAATTGGGCTATCTTTGGACCAAGTCCCAGCACTTGACGGCGTCTCATTTCTTTTGATGGGTTTGTGTTTGGTGAGGATTATTTTCTTTATTTTTTCAGCAACAATGCCATGGCTCTCATATCTTTCCCTGCAAGTTGTGTCTTCCTCCTCGGCTATTTGCCCTGCCTTGCCAGCATGTCTGAGCTTAGTTTTTGTACCTTTTGGTCCCTTGCACTGCACCTCATGTAATCTTGGTCCCTTTTCTTGCACTCACTCAATTTGCAAATTTTGGTTTTTTATTTTTTTCAGCAACCGTGCCATGGCTCTTATATCTTCCCCTGTATGTTGTGTCTTTCTCCTCCACTACTTGCCCTGCCTTGCCAGCATGTCTGAGCTTAGTTTTTGTACCTTTTGGTCCCTTGCACTGCCCCACGTTTCCTCCCACACCATTTTCATTTAGTCACTAAATGTCCAAATTTTCTGGTTTTTGGGATTTTTTGCCGGCGCATTTCATTTGATCATATCTCCTTTCCAGATCGTTTGTAAGCCTTTCTTTGCAGGGTCGCAAGATTTCGTTTCCCTTCCCGAAAGGAAATTTCATTTCCTTTCGGGAAGGGAAACGAAATCTTGCGTTTTCAATGGGAATCAATTGGGCTATCTTTGGACCAAGTCCCAGCACTTGACGGCGTCTCATGCCTTTTGATGGGTTTGTGTTTGGTGAGGATTATTTTCTTTATTTTTTCAGCAACAATGCCATGGCTCTCATATCTTGCCCTGCAAGATGTGTCTTCCTCCTCGACTTTTCTTCCTGCCTTTGCAGCACCTGTGAGCTTAGTTTTGGCATCTTCTGGTCCTCTGTGCTGCACCTCATGTAATCTTGGTCCATTTTCTTGCACTCACTCAATTTGCAAATTTTGGTTTTTTATTTTTTTCAGCAACAATGCCATGGCTCTCATATCTCCCCCTGCAAGTTGTGTCTTCCTCCTCGGCATTTTCCTCTGTTTTTGCAGCATCTGTGAGCTTAGTTTTGGGAGCTTTTGCTTTTTTTCCACCGAACCCCGTAAAATCCTGGGCCATTTTCTTGTAGACTTTGAAGTTGCAAATTTTTTTTTTTTTCTTTATCAACCATAGCTTGGCTCTTATATCTTCCCCTGCAAGTTGTGTCTTCCTCCTCCACTATTTGCCCTGCCTTGCCAGCATGTCTGAGCTTAGTTTTTGTACCTTTTGGTCCCTTGCACTGCCCCACGTTTCCTCCCACACCATTTTCATTTAGTCCCTAAATGTCCAAATTTTCTGGTTTTTGGGATTTTTTGCCGGCACATTTCATTTGGTCATATCGCCTTTCCAGAGCGTTTGTAAGCCTTTCTTTGCAGGGTCGCAAGATTTCGTTTCCCTTCCCGAAAGGAAATTTCATTTCCTTTCAGGAAGGGAAACGAAATCTTGCGTTTTCAATGGGAATCAATGGGGCTATCTTTGGACCAAGTCCCAGCACTTGACGGCGTCTCATGCCTTTTGATGTGTATGTGTTTGGTGAGGATTTTTTTCTTTATTTTTTCAGCAACAATGCCATGGCTCTCATATCTTGCCCTGCAAGTTGTGTCTTCCTCCTCGACTTTTCTTCCTGCCTTTGCAGCACCTGTGAGCTTAGTTTTGGCATCTGCGGGTCCCTTGCACTGCCCCTCATGCAATCCTGGTCCATTTTCTTGCACTCACTCAATTTGCAAATTTTGGTTTTTTATTTTTTTCAGCGACCATGCCATGGCTCTTATATCATCCCCTGCATGTTGTGTCTTCCTCCTCCACTATTTGCCCTGCCTTGCCAGCATGTCTGAGCTTAGTTTTTGTACCTTTTGGTCCCTTGCACTGCCCCACGTTTCCTCCCACACCATTTTCTTGCACTCACTAAATGTCCAAATTTTCTGGTTTTTGGGATTTTTTGCCGGCGCATTTCATTTGGTCATATCTCCTTTCCAGAGCGTTTGTAAGCCTTTCTTTGCAGGGTCGCAAGATTTCGTTTCCCTTCCCGAAAGGAAATTTCATTTCCTTTCGGGAAGGGAAACGAAATCTTGCGTTTTCAATGGGAATCAATTGGGCTATCTTTGGACCAAGTCCCAGCACTTGACGGCGTCTCATGCCTTTTGATGGGTTTGTGTTTGGTGAGGATTTTTTTCTTTTTTTTTTTCAGCAACAATGCCATGGCTCTCATATCTTGCCCTGCAAGTTGTGTCTTCCTCCTCGGCTATTTGCCCTGCCTTGCCAGCATGTCTGAGCTTAGTTTTTGTACCTTTTGGTCCCTTGCACTGCACCTCAGGTAATCTTGGTCCATTTTCTTGCACTCACTCAATTTGCAAATTTTGTTTTTTTATTTTTTTCAGACACAGTGCCATGGCTCTTATATCTTCCCCTGTATGTTGTGTCTTCCTCCTCCACTACTTGCCCTGCCTTGCCAGCATGTCTGAGCTTAGTTTTTGTACCTTTTGGTCCCTTGCACTGCCCCACGTTTCCTCCCACACCATTTTCTTGCACTCACTAAATGTCCAAATTTTTAGGTTTTTGGGATTTTTTGCCGGCGCATTTCATTTGATCATATCTCCTTTCCAGAGCGTTTGTAAGCCTTTCTTTGCAGGGTCGCAAGATTTCGTTTCCCTTCCCGAAAGGAAATGAAATTTCCTTTCGGGAAGGGAAACGAAATCTTGCGTTTTCAATGGGAATCAATGGGGCTATCTTTGGACCAAGTCCCAGCACTTGACAGCGTCTCATGCCTTTTGATGGGTTTGTGTTTGGTGATGATTTTTTTCTTTTTTTTTCAGCAACAATGCCATGGCTCTCATATCTTGCCCTGCAAGTTGTGTCTTCCTCCTCGACTTTTCTTCCTGCCTTTGCAGCACCTGTGAGCTTAGTTTTGGCATCTTCTGGTCCTCTGTGCTGCACCTCATGTAATCTTGGTCCATTTTCTTGCACTCACTCAATTTGCAAATTTTGTTTTTTTATTTTTTTCAGCAACAATGCCATGGCTCTCATATCTTGCCCTGCATGTTGTGTCTTCCTCCTCGGCTATTTGCCCTGCCTTGCCAGCATGTCTGAGCTTAGTTTTTGTACCTTTTGGTCCCTTGCACTGCACCTCAGGTAATCTTGGTCCATTTTCTTGCACTCACTCAATTTGCAAATTTTGTTTTTTTATTTTTTTCAGACACAGTGCCATGGCTCTTATATCTTCCCCTGTATGTTGTGTCTTCCTCCTCCACTACTTGCCCTGCCTTGCCAGCATGTCTGAGCTTAGTTTTTGTACCTTTTGGTCCCTTGCACTGCCCCACGTTTCCTCCCACACCATTTTCATTTAGTCACTAAATGTCCAAATTTTCTGGTTTTTGGGATTTTTTGCCGGCGCATTTCATTTGATCATATCTCCTTTCCAGAGCGTTTGTAAGCCTTTCTTTGCAGGGTCGCAAGATTTCGTTTCCCTTCCCGAAAGGAAATGAAATTTCCTTTCGGGAAGGGAAACGAAATCTTGTGTTTTCAATGGGAATCAATTGGGCTATCTTTGGACCAAGTCCCAGCACTTGACGGCGTCTCATTTCTTTTGATGGGTTTGTGTTTGGTGAGGATTATTTTCTTTATTTTTTCAGCAACAATGCCATGGCTCTCATATCTTTCCCTGCAAGTTGTGTCTTCCTCCTCGGCTATTTGCCCTGCCTTGCCAGCATGTCTGAGCTTAGTTTTTGTACCTTTTGGTCCCTTGCACTGCACCTCATGTAATCTTGGTCCCTTTTCTTGCACTCACTCAATTTGCAAATTTTGGTTTTTTATTTTTTTCAGCAACCGTGCCATGGCTCTTATATCTTCCCCTGTATGTTGTGTCTTTCTCCTCCACTACTTGCCCTGCCTTGCCAGCATGTCTGAGCTTAGTTTTTGTACCTTTTGGTCCCTTGCACTGCCCCACGTTTCCTCCCACACCATTTTCATTTAGTCACTAAATGTCCAAATTTTCTGGTTTTTGGGATTTTTTGCCGGCGCATTTCATTTGATCATATCTCCTTTCCAGATCGTTTGTAAGCCTTTCTTTGCAGGGTCGCAAGATTTCGTTTCCCTTCCCGAAAGGAAATTTCATTTCCTTTCGGGAAGGGAAACGAAATCTTGCGTTTTCAATGGGAATCAATTGGGCTATCTTTGGACCAAGTCCCAGCACTTGACGGCGTCTCATGCCTTTTGATGGGTTTGTGTTTGGTGAGGATTATTTTCTTTATTTTTTCAGCAACAATGCCATGGCTCTCATATCTTGCCCTGCAAGATGTGTCTTCCTCCTCGACTTTTCTTCCTGCCTTTGCAGCACCTGTGAGCTTAGTTTTGGCATCTTCTGGTCCTCTGTGCTGCACCTCATGTAATCTTGGTCCATTTTCTTGCACTCACTCAATTTGCAAATTTTGGTTTTTTATTTTTTTCAGCAACAATGCCATGGCTCTCATATCTCCCCCTGCAAGTTGTGTCTTCCTCCTCGGCATTTTCCTCTGTTTTTGCAGCATCTGTGAGCTTAGTTTTGGGAGCTTTTGCTTTTTTTCCACCGAACCCCGTAAAATCCTGGGCCATTTTCTTGTAGACTTTGAAGTTGCAAATTTTTTTTTTTTTCTTTATCAACCATAGCTTGGCTCTTATATCTTCCCCTGCAAGTTGTGTCTTCCTCCTCCACTATTTGCCCTGCCTTGCCAGCATGTCTGAGCTTAGTTTTTGTACCTTTTGGTCCCTTGCACTGCCCCACGTTTCCTCCCACACCATTTTCATTTAGTCCCTAAATGTCCAAATTTTCTGGTTTTTGGGATTTTTTGCCGGCACATTTCATTTGGTCATATCGCCTTTCCAGAGCGTTTGTAAGCCTTTCTTTGCAGGGTCGCAAGATTTCGTTTCCCTTCCCGAAAGGAAATTTCATTTCCTTTCAGGAAGGGAAACGAAATCTTGCGTTTTCAATGGGAATCAATGGGGCTATCTTTGGACCAAGTCCCAGCACTTGACGGCGTCTCATGCCTTTTGATGTGTATGTGTTTGGTGAGGATTTTTTTCTTTATTTTTTCAGCAACAATGCCATGGCTCTCATATCTTGCCCTGCAAGTTGTGTCTTCCTCCTCGACTTTTCTTCCTGCCTTTGCAGCACCTGTGAGCTTAGTTTTGGCATCTGCGGGTCCCTTGCACTGCCCCTCATGCAATCCTGGTCCATTTTCTTGCACTCACTCAATTTGCAAATTTTGGTTTTTTATTTTTTTCAGCGACCATGCCATGGCTCTTATATCATCCCCTGCATGTTGTGTCTTCCTCCTCCACTATTTGCCCTGCCTTGCCAGCATGTCTGAGCTTAGTTTTTGTACCTTTTGGTCCCTTGCACTGCCCCACGTTTCCTCCCACACCATTTTCTTGCACTCACTAAATGTCCAAATTTTCTGGTTTTTGGGATTTTTTGCCGGCGCATTTCATTTGGTCATATCTCCTTTCCAGAGCGTTTGTAAGCCTTTCTTTGCAGGGTCGCAAGATTTCGTTTCCCTTCCCGAAAGGAAATTTCATTTCCTTTCGGGAAGGGAAACGAAATCTTGCGTTTTCAATGGGAATCAATTGGGCTATCTTTGGACCAAGTCCCAGCACTTGACGGCGTCTCATGCCTTTTGATGGGTTTGTGTTTGGTGAGGATTTTTTTCTTTTTTTTTTTCAGCAACAATGCCATGGCTCTCATATCTTGCCCTGCAAGTTGTGTCTTCCTCCTCGGCTATTTGCCCTGCCTTGCCAGCATGTCTGAGCTTAGTTTTTGTACCTTTTGGTCCCTTGCACTGCACCTCAGGTAATCTTGGTCCATTTTCTTGCACTCACTCAATTTGCAAATTTTGTTTTTTTATTTTTTTCAGACACAGTGCCATGGCTCTTATATCTTCCCCTGTATGTTGTGTCTTCCTCCTCCACTACTTGCCCTGCCTTGCCAGCATGTCTGAGCTTAGTTTTTGTACCTTTTGGTCCCTTGCACTGCCCCACGTTTCCTCCCACACCATTTTCTTGCACTCACTAAATGTCCAAATTTTCTGGTTTTTGGTATTTTTTGCCGGCGTATTTCATTTGATCATATCTCCTTTCCAGAGCGTTTGTAAGCCTTTCTTTGCAGGGTCGCAAGATTTCGTTTCCCTTCCCGAAAGGAAATTTCATTTCCTTTCGGGAAGGGAAACGAAATCTTGCGTTTTCAATGGGAATCAATTGGGCTATCTTTGGAACAAGTCCCAGCACTTGACAGCGTCTCATGCCTTTTGATGGGTTTGTGTTTGGTGAGGATTTTTTTCTTTTTTTTTCAGCAACAATGCCATGGCTCTCATATCTTGCCCTGCAAGTTGTCTTCCTCCTCGACTTTTCTTCCTGCCTTTGCAGCACCTGTGAGCTTAGTTTTGGCATCTGCTGGTCCCTTGCACTGCCCCTCATGCAATCCTGGTCCATTTTCTTGCACTCACTCAATTTGCAAATTTTGGTTTCTTATTTTTTTCAGCGACCATGCCATGGCTCTTATATCTTCCCCTGCATGTTGTGTCTTCCTCCTCCACTATTTGCCCTGCCTTGCCAGCATGTCTGAGCTTAGTTTTTGTACCTTTTGGTCCCTTGCACTGCCCCACGTTTCCTCCCACACCATTTTCTTGCACTCACTAAATGTCCAAATTTTCTGGTTTTTGGGATTTTTTGCCGACGCATTTCATTTGGTCATATCTCCTTTCCAGAGCGTTTGTAAGCCTTTCTTTGCAGGGTCGCAAGATTTCGTTTCCCTTCCCGAAAGGAAATGAAATTTCCTTTCGGGAAGGGAAACGAAATCTTGCGTTTTCAATGGGAATCAATTGGGCTATCTTTGGACCAAGTCCCAGCACTTGACAGCGTCTCATGCCTTTTGATGGGTTTGTGTTTGGTGATGATTTTTTTCTTTTTTTTTCAGCAACAATGCCATGGCTCTCATATCTTGCCCTGCAAGTTGTGTCTTCCTCCTCGACTTTTCTTCCTGCCTTTGCAGTAACTGTGAGCTTAGTTTTGGCATCTGCTGGTCCCTTGCACTGCCCCTCATGCAATCCTGGTCTATTTTCTTGCACTCACTCAATTTGCAAATTTTGGTTTCTTATTTTTTTCAGCAACAATGCCATGGCTCTTATATCTTCCCCTGCATGTTGTGTCTTCCTCCTGCACTATTTGCCCTGCCTTGCCAGCATGTCTGAGCTTAGTTTTTGTACCTTTTGGTCCCTTGCACTGCCCCACGTTTCCTCCCACACCATTTTCATTTAGTCCCTAAATGTCCAAATTTTCTGGTTTTTGGGATTTTTTGCCGGCGCATTTCATTTGATCATATCTCCTTTCCAGAGCGTTTGTAAGCCTTTCTTTGCAGGGTCGCAAGATTTCGTTTCCCTTCCCGAAAGGAAATGAAATTTCCTTTCGGGAAGGGAAACGAAATCTTGCGTTTTCAATGGGAATCAATTGGGCTACCTTTGGACCAAGTCCCAGCACTTGACAGCGTC
The DNA here is from genome assembly GCF_036417665.1 of Passer domesticus. NCBI lineage: Eukaryota > Metazoa > Chordata > Aves > Passeriformes > Passeridae > Passer > Passer domesticus. Next base: position 118,640,916 of record NC_087474.1, on the reverse strand, counting down.
TCATTCCTTTTGATGGGTTTGTGTTTGGTGATGATTTTTTTCTTTTTTTTTCAGCAACAATGCCATGGCTCTCATATCTTGCCCTGCAAGTTGTGTCTTCCTCCTCGACTTTTCTTCCTGCCTTTGCAGCACCTGTGAGCTTAGTTTTGGCGTCTTCTGGTCCTCTGCGCTGCACCTCATGTAATCCTGGTCCATTTTCTTGCACTCACTCAATTTGCAAATTTTGTTTTTTTATTTTTTTCAGCAACCGTGCCATGGCTCTTATATCTTCCCCTGTATGTTGTGTCTTCCTCCTCCACTACTTGCCCTGCCTTGCCAGCATGTCTGAGCTTAGTTTTTGTACCTTTTGGTCCCTTGCACTGCCCCACGTTTCCTCCCACACCATTTTCATTTAGTCACTAAATGTCCAAATTTTCTGGTATTTGGGATTTTTTGCCGGCGCATTTCATTTGATCATATCTCCTTTCCAGAGTGTTTGTAAGCCTTTCTTTGCAGGGTCGCAAGATTTCGTTTCCCTTCCCGAAAGGAAATTAATTTTCCTTTCGGGAAGGGAAACGAAATCTTGCGTTTTCAATGGGAATCAATTGGGCTATCTTTGGACCAAGTCCCAGCACTTGACAGCGTCTCATGCCTTTTGATGGGTTTGTGTTTGGTGATGATTTTTTTCTTTTTTTTTCAGCAACAATGCCATGGCTCTCATATCTTGCCCTGCAAGTTGTGTCTTCCTCCTCGACTTTTCTTCCTGCCTTTGCAGCAACTGTGAGCTTAGTTTTGGCGTCTTCTGGTCCTCTGCGCTACACCTCATGTAATCCTGGTCCATTTTCTTGCACTCACTCAATTTGCAAATTTTGTTTTTTTATTTTTTTCAGCAACCATGCCATGGCTCTTATATCTTCCCCTGCATGTTGTGTCTTCCTCCTCCACTATTTGCCCTGCCTTGCCAGCATGTCTGAGCTTAGTTTTTGTACCTTTTGGTCCCTTGCACTGCCCCACGTTTCCTCCCACGCCATATTCTTGTAGTCACTAAATGTCCAAATTTTCTGGTTTTTGGGATTTTTTGCCTGCGCATTTCATTTGATCATGTCTCCTTTCCAGAGCCTTTGTAAGCCTTTCTTTGCAGGGTCGCAAGATTTCCATGGGAATTATTTGGGCTATCATTTGACCATATCCCTGAATTTCCTGGCCTCCCGTGCCTTTTGATGCCTTTGTCTTTGGTGATAACTTTTTTTTTTTTGTTCACCTAAATTCACTAAATATCACAATTTTCTTGGTTTTTTGGTTTTTTTTTTTTTTTCACTCACATTTCATTTTATCCTTTCTCCTTTCCCCTGCGTTTTTAAGTTTAAGGATTGTCCACCACATCTTAGAGAGTGTAAAATCTGAAGTGGTTGTTGATGTTTCTCACATCCTGGCCTGGCATCTCTTGGAGGCAAGGAAACACTGGCATATCTTATCTCTCCAATCCCTTGCTGCTTTAGCTGGTGTGCACGTGTTGCTGTCAGCTAAACCCACAAACTGCTTAATGGGCGGTACATAATTGCCCATTAGTTCAGGTCTGCCTGGGATGCTGGCAGGTGTTTACATGAAATTTTGCCCTGCTTGTCATATCATATAGGACAGCCAGCACCTGGCAACCTTGTACCCAACAACACATTCTGTAATTGCTCTGAAGCAGTGGCAGCAGCTGACACCAACCTTGTTAAATAAACAACAGGTTCTGCACCTGCCTGAGAAAAACTGTGACCTCTCTCCCAGCCAGCCAGTATGCACACAGAGATCCCTGCCTTCCCCCTGCACAGCAGCCTCAGGGATTAGTCAGTCTATCAGTGTTGATTTGTCCTTCAGCAACAGAGGTTTGCCCTGCCCTTGTCTTGGGAGTATTTTATTGAGCCATGAGACATGAAAATCTCCCTAATTAGATTTCCAGTTTATGAGTTTATAGATAATTCTTGTCATACACACACACCACCCCACAGACATACAGGTTCAGTGATAATGAAAAAAGTACTATGGCACAATAGGCAAATGCCTGTGCCTTGTAGGGTGCTTTGATACAGTACAGAACAATTCTGAGTTTTTTCTGAGGATACGGATACTTGGTACAAAATAGGACTTTTTATTCTCCAAGGAGTGATGATGTGCAAAAAGCCTGATTTTTGTTAGGTATAGCCATCAAAGATAAGGGAACTATGTATCCTGACTTGTAACAAGTGAGTTGGTATTCTCAAAGCTACACATGATTATTTTATCACTTTCTTGTCTGATTTAATTACATCTAGGCATCTTATTAAGTTCTATAGTAAATAACACTTGCCTGGATCCACAAACTTACAAAATCAGGAGGAATAGTGAAGAGAAGGAGCTACTTACCTGATGCAAGGATATTTCCCCCTCAGTGTTTTTACTTCCCTCCCCTTCACGCTGTTGAAGAGGATGTGCTCTGAGGGGACACTATGGCATCAGTCCAGCCTCCAGCCAGTGGCAGGTACCTGAGGAGGCTGCACAGGAAGCATATGTATGTAAAAAGGAGTAAATGCAGAGAAAGGTCATCCTTGTTATTGACACATAAGAAAAAAGCCACTGAAAGAGACAAAGTTATTATAGCAAAGAGAGTGGAATTCCAGGTGAATGCTAGAAAAAAAGCAAGAAAATATGTCACCAGAACCCCTCAAAAAACATGACAAAGATCAAGATGGTCCCTTTAGGAGCATTAAGGGGCTTGGTTTGGGGCAGCACTCCAAGAGCAGTATGCCGTGCTAATTGAGATCGCTTCTTTTGATCCATAGTGCAAGATTTCCTCCATTTACATGTTTTCTTTAAAATTTAAAGGCAGAAAATACTTCGTGGCATTTCTTACAGTGCAGTTTTAACACACAGACATATAAAGGACCATCTGTTGGGTCTCTCAGCTACAAGAAAGATGAAAAGGAAAAGGTGAAGCAGGATCACCACATCTACTTTGTAGTTGAATACCCACGCAAACATAAAGATCTATTAACCATGATTTGGGAGCATTAAATCCCTGGCAGGGACAAGTTATTTACTACTGATAGCTCACAAAAGCAAGTCAGCACAACAAATCCCCTTCACACATCCTACAGGGCTTCAGGTGTCAATGGTAATCAAGAGACTATTATTGGCATGTGACTGGTTTTTTTCCAATAAATTGTCATCAGCCTGCATTGCAAACACGGCTGATTATAAATACAGTAAATGCTGTTAAAGCACAAGACTGAGCACCTGTGTGCTACCAGGGACCACTGCCCCTTCTTGTGCTGTGCCTCTCAAATGCTGCAGGGCTGCAGCCACTGCCCAAGAACAGTCCTGTGTTTTTAACAGATCCCCTGCTCATGACACACACAAGTGGCAGAAGTGATTTTATTGAGCAGCAGTGCAGGTTTTGGCTTAAGTATCTCTGAGGGAATACTGTTGGCATACTTCTTCTGTTTGTGGGATCATGTTGCCTTCTAGTGGCTGGATCCAGCTCCCTATCGCAGAAAGGTTTTGGGATACTCTTCCACAAATACATAAGAAGTGCAGGATATTTTCTAAATTCCTTCTAGGAGAGAAACAATGGTCAGGCATGATCATGCTCTATATTTCTTCAGAGGCACAAAAAAGGTTTATCAAGAAAACTTTTCTCTTTGACACACATTACTATTTGAGTGTCTTCTAGGATAAATTTTGGGTGTGTTTTAAGCTCTCCACAACCTGTAGCAAGACAAATTATGGAAATTTATCAATTCATGATGCTGGATAGGCTCGGCTCTCCTGCAGAAGGACAAAGAAGCAAAATTTAAAAAAAGGAAAAAAAAAAAGAAAGGTGAAGTAATTTCATTCAAAATACTGATGGCACAACAATCACAAAAACTGGAGCTGAAGGACAACTCAGGGACAAGTTTTGCTGATTGGAGTCAGAGAAGCAGGATGGCCTCCTTGCTAGCAAGGGGGAAAAAACAGTTACTGCTGAAAAGTGTACATTTGTTGGGGAAATACTTAAGTCAGCAGATTCAGGAAAAAGAGCAGGAGAGAAAGAGAAATGACAGTCAGATGGGGCTGTCTCTCTCCCAGACTTGGTAGAAGAAGAATTCACCAGTGATGCAGTTAATCAAAGGTCTTTTTATCTCTTCCACAATCTGCCTGAAAAACCAATCTTATCTGAAGCAGTTGCACTTGAAAAGCAATGTCTGCTTCAACAAAATACTCCCAATGGGCTTGATATTGTTGGCACATGTTACTTGCTGGATTGTCAGCAGGGCTGGATCCTTAAATACTTATCTAGAAATGCAAGAAAAGTCATTAAAAGAAAAATAATTTAAAATTATGGTAGAAAGACAGTTACTAAGCTGCATCACTGAAAGAGAGAGACACGTGAAAATGGCCAAAACTGTGAATTATTTGAAGAAATGCAAATATAGAAGACAATTTTTTCCTCTGTTGTACAAGACCAAGGCTGGTGGGGAGTGGCATAGGGGTTGGACACAAAGAACAGACAGCAAGGAAACAGAATTACAGTTGAAAATTAGAAGCAGAAGCCAAATCATTGGAGGAACAAAGACTGGATTGTCAGCTCACAGGGTGAAAGAAAATGTGACAACAAGTAAAATGCAAGGGGTCTGTTACAAGACTGCTGAAAAAAAATTAAACAAAATGTAAAGAAACTTGAAGGAACAGACTTTCAGTTGCACAGATTACAAAGAGTTCAAGGGCAGCTGTATGAATCTGGAGAGGAACCCAGTTATTGGTGGGGTGCACATTTTTTTATGATTCAACACCCCAACACCTCCCTCCTGCTTCACCACATAGGGGTTCCATTATCTTAGGAGAAATGAGATCCTTGATCCTGAGGACTACTGAATAACATAGCTAATGAAATAAATGCTTCAATCAAAGTGGGATGTCTGCTCTCCAACAATTTCACACATGTTAGAAAAATGTGATGTAAGAAGTCAGATTAGACTGTTGCACCGCTCCCTCTTGGCTCTGTAATCTACGAATATACTTGCAACACATGGCTGTGTCATCCCCACCTGTTCTCCAAAACTCTTCCCTTGCACACATTTCATGCATGAGGGAAAAAAGCAACACATACATGAGCGGCAACTGTCTTCACCACAACCTGCACAAGGTAAACATGACAGAAATGAGTGAAACACATGAGTATACCAAGCAAAATCCAAGTCTGTCTCTTCTATTCAGAGTTCCAACTGCTGACTTTTGGGGAACTGCCAGTTTGAAAAAGGCAGCTCATATTCCTTGAATATCCAAGCAGTGGGACTGGTGGAAATACAGGTTTTAGACAACTGTAACTCCGAATTTCCTGCAAAGTATGGTAGCATTAATCAGTACACTGTGGCATACCTTTTTAAAGTCAAATGATAAAAAATGAAATGTGCCTTGTGACTGTGGTTTTGTGCATAGTAAGACTGAGTGGCTTACTATGGGTCTTTTCCCAAACAGGCTGCCATCTGAGTAAGTGTGGTGTAGAATAATCCTTTCTATTGAGCCAGTGACAGAACTGGTGCATAAAAGTCTGAATTTAAACTACCAATTGACATTTTCTTTTTTATCAAAAGCCATCAGCCACGCTTTTCCTGTTTTGTTAGATTCTTGGGTGACACCACTCTGCACAACAAATGCTGAATTATTTGAAACACACAAATAGAGTTATCCAAATTGCCACCTGCAAACTTGGGTCACAAAAAGAAAGAAAAGTAGAAGAACAAGGAGAAGGTGTAAGAAAAGGTGAAGGAGAAGGAAGAGAAAGTGGAATGTTAGAAAAATTTTACTAGCAACTTTGTTACTGGTTTGGTGCTTTGAGAAGGTCATGGCTTAAAACTTAGCACTGTTTTCTAATGAAATGTCATCTAAAATATTTATAGGGATACGTCTTGGAAAGAGAAAATACCCCAGACTACTATAATAATTGTGGCTATCTAATGAGATGATCCTGGTTGTAATATGGACCAACTACATAAAGCCCACAGAAAGTTTTTTTGTTGCAACAGTCAACACCTTGCATATGGAATCACTCCAGATGATTTGTTTTTACATACAGATAAAAAGTTTTGTTGTGGTAAACAAAGAAAAGTATTTGGTAGATGGTAACTAATCACTGTAACGGTCTTCCACTAATTGAAATACTACCTCATTCTAAACCAAACAAATCTACCTCTAAACTACCCAGCTTGAAAATTAGCAATTCCATTTTCCTCAGGAAAGATAAATAACTCAACATTCAATAATTTTTTACAAGCCTGATAAGGCAACAGTATATTTAATAATTCTGCAATAGGATCATTCCAGAAAGTCACAGCATACAGAAAATGAATGGCATTGATGAGATTGATTGAAAGTAAAAAAAAAAAAAAAAAAAAGTGGAGTTCAGATTTTAAATAAACAATCACTTGGATTCAGTTAGATGAAATAGTGCTGAAAGAGAATTCAAAATTTTTTCCAGTGTTCTTCAGGGTCATCATAGCACATTGATTAAACCCTGCAATGTCTGTTCCTTAATCTTCCAGAAAGGATTTATAAGCAACATAAGAAGTGTAGAACAATATTAGTGCTCATGTCTATGAATTCAGATATTCACACCACCATTCTGCATTTACAACTTCATTTATTTATGAGAGACAAAAATAAAGGCTGGTAGCCCTTATGTCAGCATCCCCAGCTAAGCTTCACAGAGGCAAGTTTCTATCCCCTTGTGAATGGACACAAAAGCTTTTTATTCCCAAGGAGGTAGTTCTTATTTTCCAGTGTAAACCGTGCTAGAGCCACTTGTAGCTTAGTGTGTTTATAAACTTCATTATTATTCTTCCCATATTGCCACCAAGACATAAAAATTGGTCTCCTGATAACCTGTGCCTGGAACCATATTAGTCTCTATTTGCAAGCAATGGGAAGTTTATCTCATGACCATAAAATGCCATGCCAGGTTCCGAAGAGGTGACAGCATATGGATGACTGATCTCGTAGGAAGAACCCTAAAATGTAAACAACAGAGCTCTTCTAGGAGGAATCCCATTCTAAACAGGGAGTTGATTCATCTGTTTGCTTCCTTTTAACTTTATTACCCACTCTTAAATTGAAGTCTTAAAAGACAAAGTAATCTTTGTAAAAATCATGAGGAACTGAGTTATGCCTGCATAGCGTTTTGTGTACTGCCATTATCATATCTGCCCACACTTGCAGTTATCTAGAAATAAGAGAGCTCTGAATGAAAGCTGGACAGCTATGCCTGCATAAAGCTGGGCCCAAGCTAATAAGTCTTGCTGAAAACCAATTTTTTGTTGTTGTTGCTGTATGTTGTTGACTCATTAGCATGGTTATGTAGCTTCAAGTAAGGCTGTAGCTGTCATCAGTGAAGTAAGCTCACATCTGCTCACGGCATGTATAGACATATTTACAGACTATTAACAAAATAAGAGAAGAGAAACAGAGGGGTTTTAAATTACAAACAATAGACTTGGTGCCTGTGCTGCAGTCATCTGCAGCACACCATGCAACACAGTCTGTCTGCTGTTAGTCAGGAAGCATCTACTAATCCTTTTATGTCACATCTCAGGGAGCATATCATAGTTCCCAGAGTCACAGCTCTGTCCCTCTTCTGCTCTTGAGACAGCCCAGATGGACCCCATGACTGCCGCAGAGGCCATGTTAAAGTCAACAATTGGTTTATGATTAATCTTAATTTTTCCTTGCTAGTCATTGGTTTGGTCTCTTCTACAGATATTGCCATTACAATGATGTAAATGCTTAGTAATCCTGATTTACAATAATGGCATATTGTCCATTCCTAATTGCTATTCAATCCTAATTGTCTCCTTGAAACACATACCTGATTAGATCAAGGCTTGAATACAGGAATCCGAGCAAGTGCTTAAAATCTGAGACCACTGAGGACAGGCAGGAGAAGGTCTGTCTGTCAAATGTGGAGGAGGTAGCAGTGCAAGACAGTAGAGTATAGCTAGAAAAGAGGCTCCACTGTGCTTCCGTGTGGAAACTCCATAGCTGTAACACCAGCTCTGCATCCGATGTTAAAAAAAATTCTCTCTGGAGTGTGAGACACCACATGTCAGAAGTGTACTGTGAAACATATGTTCATGTTTTCCCTTTAAGACAGAGTATTTCACATTTCTTCTTTTATGTATACTTTAGATTACAGATGAATCTATTGTACCAAAATACGGGCAACTGCTTTCCAACATGGGAGACTGGTTCCATGTTCAGCCTCCATGATTTTGGCTGTAAAGCATTTCAGCAGACTCTTGTACATTGATATTCATTACCTGTATGGTTTGATAACAGAAACATAAACAGGTTAGTCAATAATATCAGCTCATATTGACCAGCTATTCCTACCCGGAAATAGGAATGCCAAGCTTCCATTGATTCACATTCATGCATTGCGTAAATATAATTTCAAATTAACGTGTACAAGAAAGAGCACATACTGTTATTACCACGAGGAATAACCTGGAGATGCACTGCAGCACAAAACTGGTGTTTGAGATAGAGCTAGTCAATAAAATGCAAGGTATAAATTGCCACTGAATATTCCATGAACTCCAAATGTTGCTGGCTGCTACAAAGTTGTAGTCCAGTCTTGTGTTACCACCAGTAGCTCCCTGCAAGCCCTAGGTGAGGCAGAGAGGTTACAAAACATTTCTGACCAAGCTGGGCATCAAAATACAGCACACTAAAGAAACAGAATCACACCTTGCATAACTGATTAAAACTCAAAACTTAGCTCACATGTCCAAATATTTCACAGAATCATAGAATATCTCAAGTTGAAAGAGAGCCATAAGGAGCATTAACTCCCTTCTCCAAACAGGACCAACTAGAACTAAAGCATATGGCTAAGGACATCACTGGCATGCTCCTTGAACTCTGACAGGCTAGGTGACATGATCTCTTCCCTTGAGGGCCTGTTCCAGTTACTGATCACTCCCTCAGTGAAGAAACTTTATCTAAAGTCTAACCTGAACTTCTCCACATGCATTTTCCATTTCCTTGTGTCCTACTTCTGGTCACCAGAGAGCAGATCAGCACCTCTGCCTCTGCTGTCCTCCTTGGAGAAGCTGTAGATTATGAGGAGGCCACCCTTCAGCCTTCTCTTCTCCAAGTGCAACAAAACAAGTAGCCTCAGCCTCTGGTGTTATATCTTTAGTAAGAAGTCCTTCACAGAAAGAGTGCTTGGGCATTGGAATGGGCTGCCCATGGATGTGGTGGAAGTGTTTAAGAAAAGACTGGACGTGGCACTTTGTGCCATGGTCTAGTTACACAAGGTGGTGTTTTTTCATATGCTGGACTCAGAGATCTCACGGTCTTTTCTAACCTAGTTCATTCTGTGGTTCAGTCTTATCCTCAAGATGTTTTGCCATCTTGGTCACCGTTCTCTAGACATGCTCTAACAACTTTATGTCTATCTTATATTGTGATTCCTGACAGTGCACACAGCACTCGAGGTGAAGCAGTCCCAGAGCAGAGCAGAGCAGGACAATCTCCTCTCTTGCCCAGCTGGCCATGCTGTACCTGATGCCCCCAGAACAGGGTTGGCCCTCCTGGCTACCAGGGCACTGCTGACTCATGTTCAACTTGCCGGGAACTCCAGGTACCTTTTCACTGAGCTGCTCTTCAACTTCTTGCCCCTGAGTCTGTAGGTGTAGCCTTGTCCCAGTCGGACTAATCCAGCACTTGCTCCTGTTAAATTCCATGCAGTTGGTGACTGCCCAGCTCTTGAGTCTATCCAGATCTCTTTGCAAGTCCTCTACAGCACAGTTCCTCCTAATTTAGTAGTGTCAGCAAACTTACTTAATGTACATTGTATTCTTGCACCTTGACCATTTATAAAAACACTACAGAGCCCTGGCCCTGAGATGGAGCCTGAAGGAATGCCACTATTGACTGGTCACCAGTCTGGTGTGACTTCATACACTATAATCCCTCGTGCCCTACCTCTGAGTCAGTTCTCGCCAATTGCATGATGTGTTTATCCAGCCAGATAGATTACCCAGAAGGATACTGTGAGAGACAGTATCAAACAGTATCAAACCTCCCTTTGGTCAACTAGATGGGTAACCTTGTCATAAAGGGGAATTGAGTTTGTTAAGCAGGACTTTACCCTTGTGAATCAGTGCCGGCCATGACTGAGGACTGTGTTGTCTTTTAAGAGTTTTTCGGTAACTCCCAGAATAAACTTTTCCATAATTTTACTAATCACTGAAGTGAGATGGACAGGCCTGTATTATTAAATAAGAGTCATCTCCTTACTCTTCTTGAAAACTGGGGCAACATTTGCCAGCTTCCAGACAAATGAGACTTCTCCAGACTCCTGAGACTGCTGAAAAATGATGGAGAGAGGTTCTGTGATGACAAAACATAGGCCAGCTCTTTCAGTACCATGGGATGAAGACTCCACTCACCCTCACTTTCAGGAGCACTGACAAGACTTTTCAGCTATTTTGTCCCCTGTGTTTGCTTGCTTTTTAACAAAATAAAACCATTAAAAAACCCCAAACCCAAAAGCAAACTGCTCAGCACAAACATTACCATTACAACGACATCCTAAATGAAAAAAAATAAATAAAAAATAAAACCCCAATAAAAAAAAAGAAACCCCCAAGAACTAGGTAGTTTGTTCAAGAAAAATAAATAAATTTTTAAAAAAAGGGAAAAAAAGGTTCCTTAGGCAGAAGAGAAAAAGGTGCTCCAGCTCACTTCTTGCCAAGTCAGGACTAGACCCTGGTCCTGCAGCTCTCCAGTTCCACGAACAAGTTTCACTGACACTCTGTTGGTGATGAGAGGGACCACATTTTATCCACCAGTACCCTGATGCTGTAAGATCTCTGTGCCCTACATTCTTATCTATTGAGGGCTCATCATCTAGTGTTTTCCAGGAAAAAAAAAAGCAGCTCACTGATGAGAAGAAAAAGATAGCACAGAGCAGCTGCAGCTGTAATTGGCTGAAGGGCTAACAAATGACCTAATATTCTCCTAGCTAGGATTTATCCAGCTGCTCACTGTTCTGATTAAATAGGACTAATCCATCAGGCAAATATTGCTTCGTTGGTTTAAGAAATAAACTTACCTATTTCTTAATTTTTCTCTAATTTTATTATTAGAAGATAGAGTGCCACTTCTCTAATCTAATGTTTGTTCTAAATTATTCATGGATAATTTTGTAAATTAACATATAAACCTACTCCCATAGAGCTCTCTTATGAAGCTGCTATTTCTGATCTTTATTTAAAATTGTGAATTAAAACAAAGCGTAGGATGAACTAGTAAAACTCACTGACTTTTCTATCAGTGAATGCATTTCATACACATTGTAGGGTTTTTCTCAGTATTTGACCTCTGAAATAGGAAGCTAACAGTTATAAGTAGCATTTGATTGATTGCTATATATACTTGTATTTTTCCCATTTCTGAAAAATGCTCCTCATTCCAAGATAAATATGCCCAATTAAATTGTAATCAATATGATTTTTTGAAGTCACTCGGTCCCCATCATGAGAAATAACATAAAAGGAATATTGAAAATGATTGAACTTTTGACAGTCCTCACCTTATTTCAGTTTCTCTCTCCTGATTCAGGGTCTCAGCATCCTGCCCTTGAACCCTTTCCCCTGAACACCTCACTGTGAGCCCACCAGCCACACACATTACCCATGGATATTCTGCTACTGCTGCAATAGAGCAATTTCCATCTCATCACCATCTTTGTCTTAGCTTTCCTCATACTGAGGAGAATAATGGTGCAAAGGCCCAAGTGTGATGCTGTGAAAGGAACTAAAGACTTTGGTACTAGATAATGTACTACAGGATAGTGTACACTTGTTTCAGCTAACACTAGGGATAGTAACATCACTTGATCTGCTAAGTCCTGCCAGGAGAACACATGTTAAAAATATTAGTAAAAAAAATAAAATAAAAAAGGGGAAAGAAAAAGGGAGAAAACAGAAAAACAGAAGAGTATGGGAGCTTCCACTTGGAACAGTCTTGTTATGCATACACTTAATGAGCTGAATGTTCCTTTTCCAGTGACATTTTTAAAAGCCAATTTCCAGCACCATGTGTCTTTTTGAAAGACACTGAAATACACCACAAATCTTTCCTATCGAGCCATTCAAGATCTTAGCATGGATAAAAACAAACAAACATATTCACTATGTCAGCACTTTCCTTCTTCCATTGCACAAATGACCTCCATCAATATCATGTTTCACTTCTGTTCCATATGGCTGAGCTCGTGTTTCTGGATCTTACTCCCTGTCAGAGCAGAGATAGGTATTGCTTCAGTTCTGGGATATTTGCTATGGAAACCAGGAAAGATATTGGAAATGCTGGAAGATTTTTCAGATGAACTGCTGGAATGGATCATGAAAGAAATAAAAGTCTAGATAGTTTAAGGATGGAAGTTCCAACTTCCAAGTCTCGCTCTTCCTTTAAAATACACTATGTACTTTACCCACCATAGAAATGGAACAGCAATCAAAGCTGCAACGTGACTAGTATTTCACCAGATGGCAATATAAGGTGAAATATCAGGACTTTACCCGATCCAGGCGGCCAGAAAAAAGATTAGATTTTGGTGGGGCACTGGATCTGACTGACAAGGTTCATGTTTTGGCAATAGCAGTGTTCACTGTTTTGCTCTGTTCAAATAAAAAATCACAAATGTATTTCAAAGTCATTGTGGCTATACAGTCAGACTCCATGATCCTGGTGGGTCCCTGCCAACTCATCATAGTATATGCAAATAATCAAAAGAATCAAAGGAAAGAGTATAAAAATGATTACTCTCAATTTCAATTCATATTCTAGTTTAATGAATCAAGAGTGTGCATAATGGAAAAAGACTCTGTGACCTTGCTTGCTCTGATTTCACATCTGCTCAAAAACAAAGGCAAAATAGAGATGATAACATGAACTAAAGGTGCTATACATGTTAAGTGCAAGTGACTATTATTACTGAAAGAGCTGTGCATAGATACAGTTCTTCAGCAAGAAACTTAGGCAACCTACTGTCTCGCCTGAGGGACCCAATCACCAGCCACAGGTTCATTTCAACATTTCTGACATTTGGTCCTTAACTCTCTCTGACATCTGGGAGGCCCCTGGGACTTAGCCCTCCTGGCAGAACAGGAGGCAGCAGTTCCAGGGAATGGGTTTCTCCTGAGTAGAGCAACCATTTTCTTGCACTGAAATTGTTGATTTTGCCTTGCTGCTAAGATCACTCCCCATTCTCCATCTTCATCTTGAAGCTTATGTGAAACCTGTGATCAGTATAAGGCTCTGAGAAGCTGATCTAAAAAGAAATGTCAAGGCTTTTATGGTTATAAGAGAAACAGAGCCTTATAAAATTGTGATTATTAAGCTTCCCCAGTCAAGTAAAGCAAGAAAATTATTTCTAAAGGTTTTAGTAAACAGATCTGAATTTGCTATCCTGAGTAACTGAGTAATACAATAAAATGCCAAGTAGAGACTAATATATACTTACATCCTCCAAATTTCCTGGTTTTTATAAATCTAGTATAATAAAATTGACAGATGCTATTTCATCTACTCAAGTGATTCATGAAGAGCCTGGAACTGCAACGCTGTGACAAGATATGACATTTGTGCTAGGGTTTGGGGTTTTTTAAATAAAAAGAAATGACTGGCCAAAGACTGGTGATTGCTTGTGATTTGCCTAGTGCAAAATGACAAGCTTGTCACCCTTACCTACAGAGGTAAGTGAATTACTAAACTAGGCTACTATTTGCCTATGTATTGCCTACCCAGACTGTTATTTTGAAATTGCTGAAGAGAAAGTAAAATAAATAAAGGAAATTGTTGAAATTTCAAGCTAAATTAGATATTTTTCACGTCGCCTTTTAAAATTGTTTTAATTGGTATGCATTTGTAATGACAACATTAGCAGCAAGTAATAAAAAGTCAGCAGGATCTACACACGGATAAATAACAACACCCTAATGATAATTACATAAACCTTCTGTATAGTGACATGTGGGTCAGGAATTGAATTTGCACTCTCAAATTGAATCATCTATCAGGGCCCCACATCATCAGTAACAAATGTCACCAGTAGGTTTCATTTTCCTGTGTTTAGACTGCCCTCGTGGTTTTGTTTGCTGAAATCCAATAACAGGTTGGGTTTCAAGGCAAAATCTTGACACCTAATGGTATTCAATAGGAGCGTTGATTGCATAAGAGTAGCAAAAAGATTGCAAAAGCAGCATTTGAGTTTTGAAAAAGAGCCTATTTCAGACACTTAGAGAATGTAATTTCTACTTTATTTTTTAGGCATTTAAAAGGGCTTTTCCGATAAAAAAAGGACTGACTTAAGTGTGTTTACAGTTACATACTGACATAACTGCCTTGTTGAAATGGGGCCTTTTTTAACTGTGTGGCTTTATCAGTGAAGTTTTATAGACTGAGCAAAGAGTTCCTGAATTACTGAAATCAGGCCAAATAGGAAATGATTGAAGGCAAATGGAAATGTTCCCTCTAGTTTCAGGGGAAATACACATTTTTACATTCCTTTTTTTTTGACATAATGGAATATGCTTTCTTGTCATTACAGAACAAGATGACAAAGTAGCTGAAAATAATTCTCATAAGATCAAAAGAACATGGTACTGCCAAACATGACTTTATTCTGGGGTAACAGGAAATATTACACAGAATAAGTCACAAAACACGAGCTGTTTTGGAACCCTTAAAACGACATCTGCTCTGCCTTGCTTTAGGCACGGGCTGGACAATGTTTTGATTATAAAGCCTGAGGTGTACTGACATATGAAAAAGGAAAGCTTAGCTGCTGTGCTGAGCACAACAGGCAGCATTTGCATGGCTGGGGGACCTGCATGGGGGAAGGTCACGAGTTGCCCTGGGTAGGAAACAGGTAGGTCCAGCCAGCTCCGAAACTGGTGTGAGCATCTCAAATGCCTGCAAATCTTCAGTGTTGAAGGAGACATGGTGCTTCTGCTCCAATGCACATTGGAAAAGGGGAAAAGGCAACCACAAAGGTCAGGGGGCACATGGGGAGGGGATTTTGGGTAGATACGGGAAGGAGCCACAAGGAAGGAGAGATTTTGGGGCACAGAGGTGAGGCACTGCACATCGGAGTGGGGACTGCTCAAGGGACTGCAGCCTGAGAGAACCCCTGAGGGACTGTGCCCATGGAGAAGGGGGAAAATGAGCAAGGAGCAGCAGAAAGAAACCATCAGGCGCAGGACCTGCCCATGCACCCATGGAATGAATAAGGAGGGGCTGAGAGCAATCCACAGCAAACTCAAGGCAGAGTGATGTTAACAAGAGAAGTAGAGATGTTTGCCTTAAGCCTGGGAAACAGGAAAGAAAGAGTTACTTTCTCATTTATGGCACCCCCCCACCAAGTACCTTAATCAGGACATGGTGCTTATTGACATTAAATCAAGTAAAAATTCCCCCATTTGAGACTGTTTCACCCATGACACCTGTTTTCAGTTGTAATGGTTGAAATAGATAAGACCTAGTGAAATGTTTGACTTATAAATACATAATGGATGGTGGAGAATTTGCCACAACTCTTGATGCTTCAGGACCTCTTTACAGAGATTTAGCCATTTCCTGTTATTGTTAAAAACATAACTTTAAATTTCTCAGTTTATCTGCTAGCCAATATATTTTTTACACCTTCTACAAAGAGTTATCTATTAAATATCCATGTTCAAATCACTTATTTACCTACCTTCAGCATTTAGATACTAAAGACCTTCAAAGCCTTTTATCTCCAGCCCTTTGCAAGTAATTTTACAGCTATTTGGCAAATTCTTACCAAGTTTTCAAAGTTATTCTTTAGTTTTGCAAACCTGAATTGGTGGGCTGTAGTGGCAGTTGCACAAAAGTCAAAGAAAGAGTTAATACAATCTCTACATTCCAATTTAAATCAAACTGGGATTGTCTATTGCAAAAAAAAAAGAGAGAAAAGACTAATTTGTTCACTCAGTCTATTAAATTTGGTGATTATCCATGTAAGAGTAATAAATCTTTAAGCTTGTGTTTTTGTGAATTTTAACTTGGATCGATATTTACTGTGTTAATTCAATAAGCTGTTGCTCAGTTTTCATGACAAAAATATGAATTTGTGTTCATATTGGAGGCACAAAGACAGTGGTGAAATCATGGTTTTCTGAAAGTCAGATTACATTTTTGAAAGTACAGTATAGTTCTTAGGAAGACTAAAATAAAGATAAGGTTAATTACATATTGAAGTGCAATTTGCATTTAAAGTTAAATAATGGGGATGTACATTTAGTCAAATGTTTCAAACAAAAGGGAAAGAATTAGCATTTTCTTCCCAGAATAATCTGTCTACTTTTATTTTTAATAATACTAGCTATAGCAGGTATGTATAGATCATTAAAATAATGAAAAATAATGCATAAATCTAGTAGTCTAATAGAATAGTTCTCCTTTTGGATATTTCTTAATGGGGTCAGAACTCCAGCTTGTGATGTTGAGAAGTTTTTTTAATCCTAAAATCCTAAATCCAAATCCTTTAACAGACTTGAGAAGCCAGAGTTACATTCCTTAGCACAGACTAGAGAAACATGGGTGATTAGCCCAACAAAATGTTGCTTAATACATATTTCCCTCCACTTAAATAACTTCCTTGAGTCCAGTCACCTATCCCAAAGCAATGACAAGGGATTGGAAAAAAGGGAAGAAATTATTGCAGACACTTGAAATCCTATACAAATTTTTAAATTTTTTTTAAATCAAGCATGATTCATGATTATGTGTCCTGAATATAGTATACAATGTGTTCAAAAGGACGATTTTTACTGGAAATATCATCTGGGCTCTACCCATAGTTACTTCTTCAGCATACGAAGCACACCTTGGGATTATGCTCACCAAATGTCTTAATCAGGTGTTTTGGGAACCAGTCATTTAGTTGTAAATCCTGCTCATCCAGATTGATAGACCAGTTAATACCCATGACAGGAACTCCATTGCCTTATGTAACCTGAATAACAGAGTCCTGAGGAAAGCCAGAGATGGTATGAACAGAATGGTTACCAACAGAACCTTCCTTTTTCTTTTTTCACTGACTGTTCCTATGTGACCATCCTTTCACACAGCTCGCATGAGCCAAGATTAAGATGAATTCTGCTGGGACTTGTGAGACTGCATAAACAGAAGAAGCATATTCAAAAGCTAAATAGTGAAAAATAGGAGAAATCAATAATTAATAATAACTATTCATATTACTATTTATAAATAATAACTAATAATTATGAGACTAATACTATTTTCTTTATAATAATAAAGTTTTAGTTGAGTATTAGAAGGAAATTTCCCCCCATCTTTCTATACATTTTTCCATGTGACAGCTCTGACACACAAAATTGCAGCAACAGCTGGCATGTGATTTTTACACACTGCCATATCCTGAGGACTTACATTCACAGACCAAAAGAGGGTGAAAAGTCCAAAACAAAGATAAGAAAAAAGAGGAGTCCTTGTGTTAGAAAGATGAAATTAGAAAGAAAAGATAACACCTTTATTCCCAAAGAAATGAGGTCCTCATTCATTCATGTGGGCCTCCTGCTGCTGGCTTTGCTTGATTACATATGTGTAGGGATAGGCCATTCTTGAGTTCAGATAAGTCATCCCTGAAAATCAGTCAGTTCTTCTGGACCCTTGTTTTCTCCAAATCTGGGGTCCTCCCAAGCAGATCTGTGGATTTGTGGATGTGTAAAAGAATCAGCCTCCATCTCAAACACATCCAGCTGTGTCTCCATTATCTTTTGTTGATAAGCATCACTGAGAAAGGAAGACTTGTCTCAAAGGCTCGTCTCAATGTTAGTAGCCAACAAGTGTTGAACAAGTAAAACGCCAAGGAACCAAAAAAATTAGAGCAAAGGCAACAGATGCAGGAGCCACAACACCACTGCACAAATCAGAGCAGTAAAATGAGAAGGAAAGGAAAGGTATGGAAGAGATAAAATCAGAGGGTTAGAAGAGGAGCTGGAGAAAGGTTACATTTCTGAGGCAGAGGAGATATCATGAAAAGCTGAGAGCATTGCAATTGTGGGTGTTCTTGCCTGAGGAAAAACGTAACACTGAGTCTTTGCAAAAGACAATGAAAATTCCAAAATGTCTTGAAAATACTGGAGAAAGGAATTGCCTCTATTAGAGATCTGAATTTTTCTTTCTGCCTTCTGTGAAGTAAATTCTGGCTTTCAGAAGTACAGCTGACTAACACAGCATGTTTAGAGGGAAGAAAAAAACCAGATTATACTGAAATAGCGTTGAGGTGATAAATGTGCAATGCTGAGCCCAACAGTATAAGTGAGCTACATCTGTATTTTCCTTTTGTTGGAACAACTTTCTTGTTAAGCTGCTGAATGAGAAAAAACAGAAACATAACAGTGAGGAGATCATGAGTAAAATCTGCAACTATGTTAATCTTACACTTAACAGCTTTTCAGCAAAGCACAGCAGCAAACAATAGAAGGAAGAATAAGATCGAAAGTTAAAACAATTATTTGCACAGATTCAGCCCCACTCTTAGGGTTACCATATTACTGCCTGAAATTTTTAGGCTGAAAGTGTGTGTCTAGTGCACATGCAGCAATTCTGATATGCCCACATTCCCTGGTGACTGAGGTATGCCAGTGAAAGTGTTATATCTCAGGCTCCTGGTCTGCTTGTCCCTTCACACGTGACCTGAGCAACTCACGCACAGGAAATAAACCTGTACATCCTGACAGACATCTTGGCTTCTTCTGTGACTGTAAATTGAGAGGCATCCAGGACTTTTTTCAGCAATTAAACACAGTCATACCTACTAATACACTGTAGGAACAACTTCCGCTGAGCTTCTGGCCTCCACCAAGAATCCCCATTCCAGGAAAGTCCCAGTGCTGACTCTGTCAGTCGGCCTTGGAGCTCACAAACATTTCCAGACACAGGTACAAACATTCCTAGATGTCAGAAGTTTAGGCAGTATGGCCTGCTGTCCACACTGACTGCAGGGCAAGGTCCTCCTGCCTACCAGGACAATAATTTCAGCAGAAAAGGTCTTTGGCAGATATACTCTGTAACTACAATGAAATTTACATGCATAATGCACACAAATGCATGTGTAATTAAGAGACAGTCATGATTACCCCACCCACATACTTCGGGACACTTTATGTGCTTGTGCTACATAACTCTGCTTCATTCCCTGTTGCTCCAGAGTGAATACAGTGAATTCATGCAACTCTTAGTAGGAGGATGAGTATAAAGTACATTAATAAATTTTAGAGTGCAAGTAGACAGACAACTAAAGCGTAATAATTTTGAAATATAAGGAAAGGTTATTGTTTAATACCAAGTACTTTTTAATTAAAACCCTATCATTTAAGCAATATTAAACCTACTTCTTTATGCCATCAATTTTGACAGGAGAAATTTTGTGTGTATGAACCCCATACTCTTTAATAACATTTTGCATCAAGCAGAAGATTATTTTTGAGGCACGAACAAGGAATGTTTTTCCTTTCTAAATGTCTGATTAGTATTTATTTTTTCACTCTCCTGCATCTGCCAAAGCTGAGACCTCTGCTGCTTGGTCAGAGGATAGAAAATTTATTTATTTTCTGCAACAGCTCCTTCTTGGCACAGTGACAGGGGGGCATCACTGCAGAGGGCTGATAGTGGCAGCTGCAGTGGGGGTTTTGCTGCATTTTGGTTGGTTGGATATTCAGCTTTGGAATCCTTCTGCATATGCATTCCACTTCCAAACAAATTTCAGTCTATTCTAAGGAAAAAAAAAAGGATCAAAACATAAATAATGCCAGTGTTTTTTGTTTTTTTTTTTTCCTCTGTGCATATTTTGAACCAGTCTTTACTTCATGTACATGTAAAGCTTCTACATGAGGAAGCCCCAAACCATATATTAACATTAGAGGAAATAGATTCCTTCTTCTTGACAAGTGACAGAGATCTATTCACAGGTAAAATGAATATTAAGTTGATTTAGAATCCTGTAATAGTGAACTGGTACCCATTTACACTTCCTAACACTGGAGCAAGTAACTACCAGCTGTATAGCCACAGAAAACCAGTCAAAAGATACTAAATTCTGAAAAATGTGTAAGAATGTGAGAAAGTGCAGCTAATTTTAATTTAGTGTTTATGACAGGTGAAATAATTCTTTGAAATTATTTTTGTGTGATGTATAAAAGGGATTTAGTCTCAGGCTCTTCATATTTTAGACCAAACACTCATTATGCTCTCTATTTCTTTATCATTTTTCTGTAGATAGCATTACAGTTCATTTTCTGATATTCAGTATGGACCCTTCTTTTTGTTTCAGGGCTAGCTTTATCTTGATAAAAACATATGCTATGTCAAGGTACTATTTTCTTCATAATTTGTCTTTATGATCTGAACATCATAGCACCCCTCTTGTATATTGTATATTATTGATCTTGAACACCTTGTAATCGATTTTACATTTTAAATTTTGGAAATTTTCTATAATGTTTGGGAAGTATTTTAATATTTAGCTTAAAATTACTGGATGGGTTTGGATTGTCACAAAGTTTTTTGGTGTTTCTTTTTTGGTTCAAACAAGGTTTTGAAGAAGCAAGTCAATTTTTGCTGCAGAGAAGTGATAAGTGATAGCCAGAGGACAACTTTTAACAATGTTTCCTCTTCTGGAGCACTTCTTTCCTCGAGGAAAAGTAGTACCACAAAAGGTAATAAGCTATAGCACAAGCCTGTAATGGTGAAATCAGAAATGCCAAAAAAAAAGTTAAGTTTGATCAGGAAAGGACATTAAATACAACAACAAAAAAGGTATTCTTGATGGACATCAGCAGTTAGAGGAATAGCAAAGTGCCAGCTGGTCAGCTAGTTAAAGGAGAGGGAAAACCATCCCTAAAAGTATTGATTACTATCAGATAATTAGCATAATTGGCACCAGTGAGAAAAGGGTACAGCTCAGTCTTAAGTTAGAGAGAACATCTATGAGCTCTATGTTTTATACTGATGTGAGCATCAGGACTGTCACTGGGTAGCACTTGAAGTGGCTGATTCTGCCACAGGGCCGCCAGGACTTATCTTCCAGAACCTGTGAAATTAGGTGATGCAGGGAAAACTGGGGAAGGATGAACATAATAACCACTTAGACTTAAAAAAACCAGAAGCAGTGACAGATAGTTAGTGTCATCAGCTCCATTTCATTCTCTAGAAGAGTGTTAGCACAACTCAATGGTTTATGAGCACACCCAGAGATAAAAAAATAAACCAGCTATTGTCAATATGAATTGGTGAAGAAGAAGCTGAGCCAGTCTTATCTCCCTCCCTAATAAAGTAACAGGCTCTGTGGACTTTAGAGCAGCAGATCTCGCACTTACACTTCAGTAAAGCTTTTAGCACTAATTCCATGACATTTTCATAAGTAAACTGCAAAAATAAGGTCTAGGCAATTAGTAAAAAGTGGGGAGAAAACCATTCTGACCCAGTCATGGCAGCAACTGCAGCAGTCGGATCTGGCTTGGCTCTTTGCAAGCATTTCAGCCCATGAGATGAGTGATGGGATACCAAGTACTGAGAAAAAGACTGGGCTTGATGACTTACTGAGGACCCTTCAACAGGAGCTATGCTGTGATATCATGGTCCTCTTTTTCTGAATTTGCAGATGATGCCTACCTAAGAAATACCGTAAGATTCTTGAGACATAGAACTGGATTTTAAAATGATTTGGACAAGTTCAAGTTATGGTTTAAAAGCTTATGATATCACTAAGTACCAATAAACAGAATATTCTATACTTAGAAATAATTCTTCAAATACAGTATGGGGAAGAAGAAGCTAAAAGCAGCTTTACTGAAAAGGATGCAGGGAGTTACTGGGCCCAAATTGAACCAAGTCAAACAGGTCATTGACAAACCAAATATTAACCTGGGACACAGGGTACAATTTTAGCCTCTAGGGCATGCAGACCAGTCCCACCTTTCTGCTCAGCCTCAAGCTGAGATAATGCGTTCACTCTTGGGAACTGAAAACAGAAAGAATCTGAACTAACTGGAGGGAGTCCGGAGAAGATCAATGAAAATATTAGGAGTTTTGAAAACATGACCTATCAAGAAAGGCTGGTTATCAGGATTATTTAAATTAAGCAATGAAAAAGCAAGAGAGAAAAATGAACAGCCTAGATATCTAATAGACTGCTGGAAAGAGTCTAGGAAGAAGTTATTTTCCACGCCTGTGGAGAGTAGATAAGACTGAATGGGCTTAAACAGCAGCAAGGAAGATCTGAGTTAAATATTAGGATAAGTCCTCTAATTAAGTGTAAGAACAGTGAAGCACTGAAACAAACTGCCCATGAGTGAAGGCCGTGCCAGGTGGGTGAAGCAGACCTTCACCACTACCACCAGCAGCACCCTCAGCAGTGTGAGACTACTGAGGAGCACCAGAGACAAACTGGCCTTTGGATTTCTGGCAATCCTATTTCTTAGGCTCTAAATGATGTGAATAAAATCAGCCTTCAGCCTTCTTTTTGCAGCAGAATAAATTCTGTAATACTCAATCCTGATTTAAATGTACTTCATAGCCCACTTTTCTAATGCTTTGCTCAGCTCCAGTTGTCTTTAATCTTTTTATTTCTGTAACCATGTCACAATCATCAGATGCCAGAGAGAAGAACCCCTTGTGACTGACACCTCACACATATTTCTTTCTATTCCTCACAAGCATTATTTCATTTTCTGCCCAAGTTTCTCTAAATCCTTTTTTATTAAGTATTCGAGTACCACTGGCACCATTGTACATATAATTCCTCTTTGCTGTCATCTCCACACTTCATAAAGGTCTTGACATTATTTCTCAAAAAATTTAGAAGATGCAGAATGGAGAAAGTACCTTCCCCAAATCCAGTAAAACTCTTCAAATTCTCTTGAATCCCATGGCTATTTTCACTGCCCTTTCACTTGATTTTGAAGGAATTGAAAAGACAAAAAAGATTTCCCCTCCATCTTAAATTAATTAAGTTCTAGGCAACATGACATACTTATCTGAAATAGGTGACACTCAACATATTCCTGGATTACTTTTTGAGCTGTCCTACACAACAAAGAACATAATTAAGACTTGTGTGGCAGTGCAAGCAAGTAACCAGGAAACTAATGCTCAGAAATTCCCATTTTAGAAAATCTAAACAAAGCCCATCAATTTGAATAATGTTGATCATACAGTAACTTAAATTTTATAACCAGAAAAATACCTTCAAACATAGTTTTTAAGAAACTAGCCATGAATTTTCATAATTTTATCCTATCAACTAGCTGTGGACATGCTTTTCCTTAAATATTTCAATTTCTCTCTGAATTTAGAGCTACAAAAGTTGTTCTCAATGCTTGCAATTCTGCAGATACTAAAAAATTAAAACAATTGGCAGGATCACTTGTTCCAAAAATGCAACTAGGATTCTTTTTCTCTAGTCTCATGCTATCTCATTATACATGCTTCTTGTGACAGACTAGGCTGACACTGAGTTGGACTGGATTATCTTAGAGATCTTTTCTGACCTTAAAAATTTAATGATTTTATCTTTTTTTGGTTCAGTTTTCCTAATATTCTGAGCACACTTTGGACTTGCTGAATTGTAAATGCTCACTTCTGGATAGAACTTGGGACGATGGTCTGTTCTAACTCTTGCAGGTCAGCTTCTGCTCACCCTCATTGAAAAAAACTGAGGCATGGACATTTTCACTTAATAATCTAAAGGAAGTCAAGGAACGCGTGTTACTGCATTTCCACAGCTACTTCCATTATTTTTCCCAAAGACTCCATCTTATTCTGCACAATGCAGAGGTAAATGAGTGAAGATCGAGGCACTGTGTATAAGTCTCTCCACCACTGTCCAGATTTGCTCCTTAAATGCCAGAAAGTAGCAAAGATTCTGCACAACAGATCTTGGGTTGAGAATTCTCAATCAAGGGGAATGAAAAAGTGATTTGCTGAATGGATCTGAGCAGTTGGGAATCGGGAGCAAATAAGACTACAACAAGGACCAATATTTAAAAAAAACCTCACATCTTCCCCTTTATATTCATATCAACACTAATTTATTTTCACAATATAGCAATGATTTCTTATCAATAGAAGCCAACTATCCAGTACAATCAGTGTATTTCCAAATCGGTTTCTTTTCTATGTGGGATATTAAACTATTCTCTGTTCTGCTGGCAGAGGCATGAGGATGCCAGAGATAGTTGAAGAAAGCTCTCAGGTTTTGTTTTTGGAAAGACACGGAGATAAAACTGATGGATGAAATAAGCTCTACAAGATCAGGACAAAAGACACAGAACAGGAAGGTCACCTATACACAGAAACTTACATTTATGCAGTGTCATCAGCTTCCAAAAAGTACAATCCAGGTATTTTGCCCCCATGACTATGTGAAACAACTGTTGGTATCATTACGAATGGTTAATCAAGAGGCATCTCCCAAGCTCTGAGCACAAACCTTCAATATTTAACAGCAAGTGCCTGACATTTAACTGATACAAGCTTCTCTTATCAATGCCTTCTAGGTATTTGCAGTGTGCCATTGTCCAGGTTCCTGAATTATCTCAATGAATGTGGCTTAATTTCTATGTCAAGCTCAGTTTCTATAGAAACCCAGATGTACAAATAATGCACTCTGCCTCCACAAGCAGTTACCAGAAGGTAACATGTGACTATTTGCTTTCCTTAGCATGGAAAGCTGTCTCCAAGGTCTGGTGCTCCAAGATATTTTAACTAGTAGGTTTAGATTAGATATTAAAAAGAAAGTCTCTACTGTGAAGGTGGTGGGATACTGGAACAGATTGCCCAGAAAAACTGTGGATGCCCTGTTCCTGGAAGTGTTCAAGGTCAGACTGATGGGACTTTGTGCAACCTGGTCCAGTGGAAGGCGTCCCTGACCATGGCAGAGAAGTTGGAACTAGATGTTTAAGATTCCTTCCAACCTAAACCATTCCATTCCATGTTTGATGGTCCTTCCACTGCAAGTCCTGCCATCCAACAAAGGCCGGGCTTGAAAACAACACACCCTTTGCACACCAAGCTGTGCTAATAACTTCACATTATATTCTGTGGAGCACCTCAATACAAAGAGCTTTGTTCTGCCACTCTTCATCCGCAAGTGACAAAGGAAACTGTGGGGTGGGGGGGAAAAAAACTGTGTCTCTGGCCTGGGGAAGAATTTTTTCCAGTGTATCATTACTTCAATTCCAGACTGCACGACTCAGACAGTGCCAAGAGCAGGAAAAGATGATGTGAGCTTCAGGGCACAATTTCTACTGAAAGCCAAGTTCCAGGAGTGGGGAGGGGGAAGGAAGGCTTGTTTTCACTACAGCTAAAGCTGTGCACGAAAGGAAGACGAACCCAGAAACTCCCTGTATTCGCAGCAGGCTTTCTCTGTGCTGTGCACTCTTGCCGGGGGACAGGAATGCTCGGAAAGCACCGCAGCCTGCTTTCTCCTGATGCCATCTGCTGGCACACCGACACAGAAACAATCACAGGGCTTCACCTTGCAACACTTATAAGGTCCTCAGAAAAAACACTTAGAAAAAGCGAATACTTATTTTTTAAGATGGAATAAAAATGCACAAAATTAATTTACATGTTTAAAATTAGTATTAAGCTAGTATAGCTTTAACAAAATTATTTACATTTCATGGTTTAAATGAAAAATAAAATAATTTTTAAAAAGCTGTTACTGCCAGAAGCAGAACTGGTCCCTGTTTTGGCACAGGCCTGTGAAAAAATAACCAATTTTAACCAGAACAAACTAACTTAAATTATCTGCATGACAGTAGATATTGAGGGGCTTTGCTAGATGGGTATTGGATATGAAAAAAGATTACAGAATTATAAATTACAGAGGTTGATACTGCCTTCTGCATTTGGACAGATTTTGGCAGACAAGGCTGTCATCTGCTGCTAACAAGACTCAGATGGTATCACATCTGAAATAATGACAGAAGGCTAGAAAAAAGATGGTGTTTAGGATATTTGCGAGCAAGCTTGTGAAAAAGCTGTTTGTTGTTCATCCTGCAACATTTTGCACCCTCACCATCAGTACTCAAAGCTCTCTTTGCAGATTAACATGATGAAAATGTTGTGGTTTTTTTACATTTTAATATAATGGCTACTGAATTTCAATCTCAGAATGGCCTTCCAGACCTGAAGAAATAACTGCTTTGAAGAATATAACTTGGACTGGTTGCCTTTCATGCACCATAGACATTTAATTTATTCTACTGTGGGAATGGGAAATCAGGGAAGTGCATGCTGGGATGGTTGCTGTTGTGAAGGATGTTCTGGACAGGGTTGCAGACAGAGGAAAAGCACACAAATACACAGCATAAACAATCTGAAGTAATAGAATCACTTTCATCCACAAACTGTTCTACTTAAGCAACTTAATATACAACACCTAGTTTTATTTTACTAGTATAAGATGATTAATACTCTAATTACATCAGAATTCATTCAAACTGTGCCTTACACCATCGTAACTGAAAAATCCTTTACAAAGGGCTGATTTCTCTCTCACATTTCTAGTTCATCAACCTGTACATACAACGGATGTGCACAAGGAGGATCTCCTGCCTAAGGCACTGAACATAAAATAAATAAACAAATGACAAATATTATTTTATCTCTTTATTTTTTTTCCAGAATATTTCAATATTGAAGCCCAAGTTGTTTTTTTCAAGGGAGAGGGAAGAGGGAAAGGAAAGGGAGAAAAGTTATGAAGACAAATTATTTTATTAATTTATGGTTTTGTGAATGGTCATTTCTGTAGGCAACAAAAGGTTGTTTTCTTAAAAAAAAAAATAAAACAAACAGCACCATTAAAGAAAGCATGATCCCTGAATTCTAAACAAAACACTGTCTTGAAACACAAAAAATTGCTAAAATGCTTGTTTCACCCAGTCACATCTGGTGGGGTAACAAAGCAAAGCATAACAGCATCAAACTGTAGCAATCTTGCTGAAACCAACTACACCCCCTTCTGAAAATTCAGAGAACCACTTTCCGAGCTTGTCCTGTGGGGTAACATTTTCTTTGGTAGAGGACTGAAGGAGGGTATTTACTTCACTGAATGCAGATAGAAAAAGTATCTATGCACGTTAGGGATCTCCCCAATAAATCTGTATTTCTCATGCATGTTAGGTACAAGTGGATTTCACATTGCTGTTATACTGCAGGAGTAATACTGCCCTATAAAGGCATAGAATGGCTAATGTTGAACAGATGTAAACATTCAGAATACTGACAAAAAAAATTACATACACACAAAAAACCCTGTACTGAAAATGTGAACCGAGTTAAGTTTCCATAAAGCAGAAAAAATATTTTACAGCAGTACAAGAGAATTATGGCAACAAAGTAAAGCACTTTTCTTGTAACATTCATGAACAGTACAAATACAACAAAGTTATTCTACGGACTAAATTATTCTTTAACTATCAAATATAGTACAAAGCGAAATATTATGTGCTATAAAAGAAGCAGCTCCTTAAATTAGACTAAAAAATGCTTTTTTTTTCTTTTCGTTGGTTTTACAGTGACAAAGCATGATGACTGAAGAAAACAGGATTTCATAGATTCAGAAACATTTAGCTACACAGGTCCATGATAAAGCCACTGAATATTTTGCTGCTTCCCCTCCAGTGCTCCGCAGAGCCACGGAAGATGAGCCTGCTGCGCTGCTGCCAGGAGACTGCAGAAGTCATTCAGTGATCAGAGCAGGGCCCTTCATGTGCGTCAGCTAAAATGATCCCTTTTGGTGACACTTCTCAGCTCATCTCGAGTATTTATCCTGGTACTTCACCACACCTTGGAGAAACTGCTAAACCAGAGGCTACAATAACGATTCTGAAATTGTGCGTGTGTTCATAAGGGGAAGGGGTGCAGCATAAGGTAATTTTTCTTCAGAAATTGCATTATAAAGCACCATATGCACCAGCTTAAAAACTGTGCAAGGAATTGCAGGGCCCTGAAAAACCATCTGCACGTTCTGTAGCTTACCCTGACAACATGCACCACCCTCAAGAAGCAAGTCTATAGTACAGAGAATATACCTTTCGTTTTATGGCTCAACCTTTATTTTTGTCTTTTAAATGCTATTTCATGTACTAGATCTCAGCAGATAAATAAAATGCAAACAGGGAGCATCCAGTTCACCATTTCTTAATTATTTTTTTTAACATTATTTCAAAGGGAGTTTCTGCTTGGAAAGTTATTTCAGAACAGAAACACACAAACATACTCACTGCAAATGCCCTAACGTTATCTGCATATCTCACAGGTATGTAATCAAAACAACAAAGAGGGAGGAAAGAAAAAAGCGCTTCTCCCTCTCACCCAAAAGTGCTGCTCCAGGGGTAGGAGTAGGGGGACAATTTTGGAGATTAAAAAAAAAAAGGTAAATTATACATGCTGGACATTGGGACACATACGTACGTACACACAAACACAGAGCAGTGTGTTCTTAAGTAATTCTTCCACCACTTTTCAGTGCATAAACTATTAACAACCCACGGTGCAAACGGCATGGTCATTAGAAAACACAATGACATTGAGCCTGAAATCTGAACAATCAAACAACAACAAAAAAAGGAGTAATTGAAAATTAACGCCTAAATGTGACTGTGTTCTTACCAAAGGCCTAGGGTCACTCTCCCCATGGCATTTGTGTGATACCAAAATCCATATAAGGTTTTCAGTCACGCTAGGATTCAATCAGGCTCTCACATGACCGCGGTTGCTTTTGAGTATTTTCATACCCTAAACCTAATCCGTAACAACACTTCACCACTGTTGCTAACTAATTGCTCAAATTTATTCCTGGTGCATCTCCAATGACTCCAAAATGAAAGGAGTGGAACTGCACTATGGAAGAGTTTGGTCAGTTGTGTAATGTAACATAGCACCATCCAGTTTAATGCCATTTTAAATACATTTTATCATGACCTCACACATGCAAGTTGTAATCCTGATACAAAAACGACAGTATGACATGAATGAGTGACCTACCACATTAGTCACACTCTTACCCTTCACACAAAGGAAAACTATGTTGTGGCCGGAATTTATTTCTGTATTATGTCAGTCAATACAAGAACTATTTCAAGATGCAAGTACAAACAAATATTGACTTATGTGCTGTGGACAGGAAAACCTGAGCTAGAAATAAGGATTCCCAGCAGGCTTATATAAACATAGGTAAATAGAAGTCTAAGACGGGTTGCTCTCTTTTTTTTTTTTTTAAATAGAAGATCCTAGCTCTACCAAGTATAAATACAATGCAATACAATTCCAATACAAAGGCTCCTCAACTATGAATCTGATATACATTAACTGACTACACTCATGCTTACTCATGAGTATTGCCCAGTAGCTGTTTCACCAGCAACTGACATAGCAGTGGATGCTAATTTTCACTTGGTTACTTTTAGGTTTTTGCTTGGCTGGCTTATTTTCCTACCAGAAGACCTGAAAGTGCTGAGAAGCCGTTCCTTAGTTCATGTCATATTAAGGAGCACTTTTGTATAGAAAAAAAAAAAGTATTATTGTATCAGCAACAAATTTGTCAGTTATTACGAATGGCCTTTGCACCACACAGTGTCAAAAATAATATCGATATGTTGCTAATTACAATAAAAGAGAACATCAAGGTGCACCATAGAGCTTCCTATGACAGGAATGTATATTGTAGATATTCCAGCTCACTTTTAAGACAATAAACGGCATTTATCATTGTGAAAATGGTCCCGCAAGAAAATAAATATGGTTCCTTGATTCAGCAGAACCTCACTAATATGCCCCCAAATTAGGGAGACTGGTTACAGCAGATGAAAAGCACACAAACAAAGGTCAGACAAAAAAGTATGCTCTAAAATATAGCATACTTTTCATTTTCTAAATGTAGCTCTATCATTCACATCAGTATTTCAGAATGCAACAGTTCACTGCACGATGAAACCAAGCAGTCTTACATCTCACACATTCTTACTACACTGCTTTCTTAAAACCATGCAAGGAAAATTAGTTTTCTTGGGCAGGCTGTAAAGTCTTTGGATTAGTGAGGTTCTACTGTGATGGTAAAAAAACCTGTTTCTGTTGATGCTGACATTTGGGCAGACCCAACCACATATTGGCAGATGGATGACTTGAACTCCACATGTTGTGTTCTTGAAGTGGGAGTAAAGAAAAACCCAAGGTGTTTTCATCTCCCCAACAACTGCATGTGCTTTATCCCTTTATAATATTTTCCTTTTAGGTGAATAGGACTCCAAAATCATAGTTTTTCTTTTCTGCTGTTATGGTGGCTAGCACATCTGGAATGCAGCTATAGTCCTGAATGTAAATACAGTACTGGATAACTACTGAAGGTTACTTTAAAGATGCAGTATCCCTTTTAAAAATACACGTTGCTTCCAAATTTCTAGAAGGGGTCTGACTTTCTTTGAGAGAAAAAAAGCCATTGTTGTAAGTACTTCTAAGAATTACTTTAAATGGCAAAACTCTTAGATGTTATTTAAATAGAGTAACTCACATAAGAGGAAAAAGAAATTATAAGCTAACATTCAACCAATATGCAATTAAAATATTTCCTTATTCATTTATCAGAAGAATGCATCATTTTTAGGCCACAGAAAGACTACAACCTCGAGAACAAATGACCTATGTTTGACCTTATTTTTATATATATTTGGGACTGACAAACCTAGTGGACAGATTAGACAGGTAAATATGAATAAAGACCATTTGAGTGAGAGACAGTAAAAGAGATCTCTAATCTCCAGCAGAGAAGTTATCTTCTCCAGACTTTACTGAAGCCAATGTGTTTCCAGTGTTGGTCCCACTAACTCACCACATATAGAAATCTTTCTCAAGGAATCAACAAAGAAGAGATGATGAGTAAGATTTGAGTTCCACAGTCCCTGGCAGGCACATAAGGAAACTTCTCTAACCATCTAAATGCCTCTTTTAAATTTCTTTTGTTAGGTGAAGTGACTATATTTTAGTCTTAGATAGTGAAAGTCAATTGAAGAAAACAATCTTGTCAGCAGAGAGACTGCAAACTGACTTAGAAGCTACAATGGTCGGCACCCCACACCTTGCCATTACCCCACTCACACCAGCTGCTATTCAGTGTGTTATTCATTCTGCATAGTTACTCCACCTCTTACAGTGCTATTCTTCCACTGATCTTTAACCTGCAGCTCATATCAAATATCAAACAGTGGAGAAAAAATGTGCTGCACTTTGTGCAAATAAATAGAAGCTACGAATTACATGCATTAATGCATTTCACTTCTGCTTTTTCTTTTTAGCACAGCAAGAGAGCTCATAGATGCCTCAGTAACAAGGCTTTTTCTTAAACTACTTCTACAGGTCTCCTCTTCTTCCCAGAAAATGGCACTCAGGCACAATAACTAAGTTCTGAAAGCACCACATAGGAAAAAAAACCAAACCAAACCAAATAAAAAAAAAGATAGCTAAAAAAAAAAAAAATCAATCCACTAATTGCAAACCATTAGTGGCCTAAACTGTTCCAATTTCTGTTCCTTTGTCCTGCTCTTCCACGTTTATAAGGGATACTGCATCTTTGACTGAGCTCCTACCGCACCACCAGACAAGCTACACACAGTTTGGAAGGCCCTATGCAGTCATCATGACAGAAGGCTCCGCAGCCTTTGCACACGATCATGGCTTTCAGCCTGCAGGAGCATTTCAGTTCCAGCTCATCGGCGTTGCTGCTGTCAGCAAATTTCTGAACCGGGATCTGCGCGTTCTGGTTAGACAGGCCTGTGGCAGTGTTTGAACCACTTCCTAAAATCCCAATCGATTTCTCAATTGCAGATGCTGCCCTTTTGAAACTTGTGCTACCAAAGTGTATTGTTGGATAATTTCCACAGAGCTGCTGCTGCTGCTGCTGCTGCTGTGGGTGCTGCGTCTGTATTTTCTGAGCAGCAAGTTGGGTAAAAGGCTTCTGTGGCTCAGAAAGTAAATAGGAAGAGAAGTCTGCATTTTTTAATGCAAACGCTTTTAACTGTTCTTTCACTTCATTCTGATCATAGGAAGCTTGTTTCATGCCCAGTTCGCAGCTGCTGCTTAAACCTTCCTCAAAAGAAATAGGTTCAGATTTTATATTGCTACAGATGCTTGCTGGCTGAGGCCAACTAAGTCTTTTAGTGGTTTCCATAGTAACTGTTGGTTGTTTTTGATCAGAGGGGACTTCTGCATTTGGGTGAGGAGGGGGAGGAGGTGGCAGGGGCGGAGGAGGAGCAGGGGGATGCACTAATGTTTTACTCTGCAGAGTTTGAGAGGCACTGGCAATGTCATCACCTTCCTTAATTTGAATATTAGGGGAAAACACACTTCCTAGCCTCAGCTGGTGAGCTGCTGTAGAAATATTCACGTCTCCCAAACCCTTCTGTTCCAGGTGTCTGCTAAAAGCAAATGAGTTGCAGCCAGGTGGGCCTTTTGAAGTAGTTTGCAACAAAGCTGCCGTAGGAATGGGGCCTCTTGCAGCCATGGACATTTGGTAAAAATGCTGTCTATGTGAGGTACTGGCTTCTGCGTGAAAGCTGCCATTTTTATCAATGTGAAATAAGCTCTGCTGGAAACTGCATGAAGGCAACGGTCTCTTCTGCTGCTTGATCTCTGGGCTGTGAGCGATCCGGCTCTGAATGGCGTGTTTGTTAAGCCACTCCTGCTTAAACGGCTGTCCGTGCCCTAGCTGATTCATGCTGGAGCTAATTACACAAGGCGCCACTTTAACATCTGTGTCCATTGACACCTTCCCAGGCTCACATTTAATTTGAGCATGTTCCCCTATAGTCCTGGCCATCCTCTTTTTCGGATGGTTTTCACGCTTTCTGATTTGTAGCGGGGCTATGCTGCTTGCTGTAAATCCTTTACCATCTGGATTAGGAGAGTTGGAAGCATGTTCAACAATATTTCTCTCAGCCACTACTGTTTTACATACTGAGGTAGTTTGCAAAGGCAAGGGAAGCCTGTTAATTTCTAGTTTGGCTCCTGATCTGGGCTGCGGCAGCACTTTTTCTAAAGGCAGATTGCCTTGCAGTAACTGTGTCACTAAGGGATTGTTGGCCTCCACTGATGACAGGCGACAGCTAGAGCCCCCGGCACTCGTAACTCTCTTTAGGGTTTCTGTTGTCAGGGACAGGGAGTCTTCCATGGAGTCAGCGATGGATGTCTTGGAAGTCTGTGGTGGCTGCACACTCGTGGCTATTTCTGCAGTCTGGGCAGGCATTTCAGGTCCTGTAAAATCCTCGGTGTCCATCCTGAAGCACTTGTCAGTCTCATTAGTTTCCAGTTTAACAGGAACACCAATGCTTGTCAAAAGACTCCTGGATTGCAGTTCTGACATTTGTGTGTAACTGGAAGGTTCGCTTTTGACATTTTTCAAGCAGTTTTGCTCTGCGTATTCTTTATGCTTACCAGAGGTAAGATGGCTGACCACTGACTGGTCTGTATTCATTGCCTCCTCATCACGCCAACAAATTCTATTGTTAGAGTTGTACTGATTGGCACAGGCAGCATTGGCTTCATTTTTCAGTGCTAAAGAACCTCTTAGCTGCTCAGCAAAGCCTTGGCTGGTAGTAACCACCTCAATTAATTTATCTTGAGGAGCAAGAGGCACTTCTCGAAGACTTGAACAACCTGCCTGCAAGTTTTTGCTGTCTTGCTTTGCTGTAATGGCGATAAAGCTGGAACTGTGCTCAAGGTTTTCACTAGCAACCGCTTCAGGCCTGCTTATGACAGACACCTGAGGACAAGCTATACTTTGTAAGGCCGCTTCTGTCCTTACAGGTCTGCTTGGCAGGTCAATGCTGTTCTCTACATTTTCAATAGAGGAAGAAAGTGACAGACTGGAGTTCTGGTTCGTAGTGTGGTCAACAATGACTTTACAAGGTATAGACCTATTCATGGCAGTTTGTGTAAAGCTCAGCGGATGAGATTTACCAGAGAGATCCATCCGGTTTCGTGCTCCAGAGCTTTTTTCTAAGATATCAGCGTTCAACTTAGTAGCGTTATCATAAGAGCTTATTGTCACCATGTTACCAGTAAACATTGAGATAGGTGGCCTTGCAACAGAATCTGCTGCTGCAAGGGCCTCACTGCAACTTAAAGCTGACCTGACGGTAGTGTGGATGGAGACAGTGCTCTGCTCGCTACACCTGGTTATGGCTATCTTATCAGAAGGAAATCTGTTGGTAGTCCCCACTGGGGGAAACAGTACAGAACTACCAGAGAGATGATTTGGCAAGTTACTTGCAATAGATGAAGCTGGCACAGTGGCATAATGACTGGAGACCACGTTATTCACATTGCTACTGGGTACTGGCAACCTTTTGTCATCGATGGCATTTGGTAAGACTGTGTTGTCTATGGAGACTGGTACATTACTGTTATCAATACATTTTGGTCCAACAGTTATGCATGGAGTATCAGCCCCTTGGATGGTTTTCAGCATATTTATATTACAGGCTGAAATTGCTGTGTTTGCACTGTCAACAGACATTAACACAGAGGATTTATCAACAGAACTTGCAAAAGAAAGTTCTTTAATTGCTCCAGACATAGCAGTGCTGCAAACACACACAGAGACTGAACTTTTATTATAAAGCACTGGCACACTGTTACTTTCAGTAGAGGTAGATGAAATAATTTTCTCACACAATTGTGGCACAGGTATATTTTCATCAGAACTGTGCACAGATATCTCAGTAGCAGTTTCTGGTAATGTAGCTGTGTTAAGGGACTGCTGCAATAAAGTGGTGTTCTCACGGTGATGAGAAGACTTGTTGCTAGGGGACCTGCAGTTAGGATTAACTATAATGACACCAGTAGAACCTTCAATCTTTGTGTCAGTAGTCGTTGGTATCTCCAGAGATGAGGTACTACTTTCCTTTGAGCCGAACTGTGACTTTGATTCTTTATTAGTCTGGAGTAAATGAGCTCTGGCTTGATGCTTTGCAAATAGCTTGGCCTTTGTTTGCTCCTTGATGTGTGCCAGCGTTCTTGTCTTTCCACCTTCGCACGGGGTTCCCATTGCACCAGAGACTATGCTGGCAGCTGCTGCCACGGCTGCTGCAGCTGCAGCTTCTCTTTGGGCTCTTGCTTGCTGAGCTCTTGCTTTGATATCTGCCAGAGTTCTAGCCCCAGTGTTTCTCCCACTGCTGACTGATGTACTTGGGGAAACTCGAGGTTCTGGTTTAGAAACAGGCTGGCTCTTGATAATAAAAGGTGGTCCAATTTTTGAAAGCTGAATCTAAAGGAAGAAAAAGAAAAAAAAATCCAGTAAATTTTAAAGAGATCATCAACTCACTAAAATAACCAGCCGTCTCTTTAAGGTCAGAGAAAGGTAGTGAAAGGAATTACTGTTCAATGCAGGTGGACAAAAACCTGCTAAAACTTAATGATATTTATGCTTCAATATTTTATCATCCTCCAGTGTGAATAACTGACATTTGTATTAGCCTACTCACACCTATCCTTATGACAAGAAGAAAGATTGAACTGGATGACAACATGATGCTTATCAGATATAATTTGTCAGACCTGTTTTATATTCAGTGCATCTACCTCAGATGATCAGCAAGCCTTGTGCAGTGATACTGGACAAGAACCTGCAAGCAACCCCTTCCTGCAAACATGTGAAAAAGTAATGATCATGCAGTGCCTTCCTTCTTGGTCGCCAGTGATTAAGCCTGTGTTTTGCTTATAAACCAAACAACAAATCTTGCCATTAGACAGGATGTAGTGTTATCTCCACTGAGCCTGTTTTCCAACTTCCACGATGGAGGATTTAAGAGGTGTAAAAGAAGTAAATCACTAAAGGATATATCTTTTCTTTACTCACTTGCATTTTTAAGAGACTCGCTTTAGTACATCCCTGGATAACTCTTACATTACTGCACTTTAAAAATTAAATCCTCAAGACTATAAATAGTAAACCCACAAATATTAAAAACTTAAATACCTGGCACTTTAAGCAAAATAATAACCTGTAAAATCCCTGGAATTATTAGGATGTTTCCAATTAGGCATATAGTTTTTCAGGATTAAGAATCTTGGAACCACTTTGTAACTCATATACTCTCTCAGGATGTCCCAAGATTGGAAAAAAAAATCAATTTCTTAAAATGGACAAATGTCTACTGGCTGGCTCTAGCAATAGAACTTCGTGGTAAATGCTATGATGTGTCTTCTGAAAGGACCTGAGTAGAAAACTAGGGAGGTAGAAACTAGGTATTTGTAGAAAAAGTAGTCATAAGATGATGGGAAGTGACAGCCACAACAGAGAATGACTTAGAAGAACTGGGGTTCTTTTTTCCTCCTTTAATTACAAATGATAGGGGTTTGTTGGTGAGATGATAAAAGAGCCAAATTTTTTTTACACAAAAAGCATACTAGAATTGACTGCCCACAATTCTTCAAAACATTGTGCTTTCAGTTTCAATAGCAACTATTTTCAGTTTCCACTTTGCATTACCAGAACTCCTAGAGCTCTAAGTGCTTGGTTATTTTTTTATTATTATTAAAGTAATGACCTTTCTTTATTCCCTAGTGATCTATTTCCTTTATGCTTAGAGAGTTATTAGAATTTATTAGGCTAGATAGAACCTTCCAAATATGAAAGAATATCACTAAACTCAGAACAGGGCTAACTTCCAATTGCATCACTGCTCTTAAAAATAAATTATCTGAAATATGCTTCTGCACTAGTGATTAGAACCTATTAGTCTATTTGGCCTCCCAGCCATATTAACAATGTTCAGTGACTGCAGAAGTTAAAAATAAAAGCAGAAAAGGGCATTTCTGAATAATCAGGAACTAGTATTGCAAAGTCAATGGCTTAAATACAGTAAATTGGATCTTAAACTTGGCTGATGTCATGAAGTACGAAATTAAAAACTGAATCTGCAGAACTCTCTGTTACCAAAAAAACCCTTTTCAACTGAAATATACTTTCTTACATCACAGAATAATACACATACAAGTGTTTGCTTAGGTCGTGCATTTTTTCCCCTTTCGCTTTGCCATTAACAAAGGTATCTATATATATATATAAAAATCAGATACTT
The DNA here is from genome assembly GCF_036417665.1 of Passer domesticus. Classification (NCBI taxonomy): domain Eukaryota; kingdom Metazoa; phylum Chordata; class Aves; order Passeriformes; family Passeridae; genus Passer; species Passer domesticus. Next base: position 118,603,735 of record NC_087474.1, on the reverse strand, counting down.
CCTCCTGATAGGTCTGTTTCCAGTTAATTCTACAGGGAAATCTTACATTTCAGCCTTGAAATATATATATTTGCAAGCCTTGGGCTTGCAAAAGGATCTTCAACTATTTTAGCTCTTGGTTCTCTTGCTGGATTAAGGTGCTGGTTGTTCTTCTAAGTACTGGTTATGATAACATTTATTAATCATGCTTGGTGGAGAAGACATCCACAGAAGAACAAGCACAAAATACAGATAGGAACAAGCACAAAATTAGAAAAACAAGTGCTGCATGTGACTGATGGGGATGATCTTCAATTGGATTGAACCAATGGATCCTGGAGAGCTCTGCCACACACAAAATCAATCTTTTAGCAAAGATTCCTACTGAACAACTTTAGATATATCGGTATCAGAAGTAATTTGGCAGAGTAGAAATGTAATAGCAAAGCAAAACCATCAGTACTAACAACCCTTATACATCCCCAAAACATATAGCATGTACTGTGCCTGTATCCAGTTCATAGTAACAAACATAATAAACATTTTGTTTCCAAGCCACCCTGTTTATTATTACTTTACCTTAAGGGGTGGAACTCGAGGCTCCTCTCTGGGTGGCTGTTCTTTATCGGATGGACTTGTTGATGAAGCACTACGATTAGGCAGATCATCATCTATTCTAGCTCTCTTCTCTTTACAGATTCCAAACCCATGCTGTTCTGCTGTTTTCCTCTTTGGGATCTCTGTGTCTCTACTTTCATTTCTTGCTTCTGGTGATTTTGTGGGCTCTAAAGACTTGGAAGAATGTGAACTCTCTAGACGACTTTGGGTACTGCCTGTTAGCTTGTGAGATTTACTTCTGCATGCTTCAGAGAATGTAACTTTCTCTAGAGATGAGGTATATAGTTTATCATGTGGCTTTGATGGAAGCAATTCGATATTTTTGCCAAGTGATCCTTCTGATAAGACAGACACCTCTGAGGGTAAGAGTGTACCTTTCTTGTCACCTCTTTGGTGAACACTGTGATTTTTATTTTTGATTACCTCTGGAGGAGTGTGTTCTGGGATGGATGCAATGTAGGATTTCTCAATTTCAGAATGTGACTTACATGGCTGATGACTGATATTTTTGCTTTGGGACTCTTCCAATGCTGAAGTATCAGGTATAATTGTTAGTGAACCAACTTTCATATTTTCGGGGGCACTCTGAAGTTGTTTTGGCTGAACAAGATTCTCTTCCTGAACCACCTTAGGAATGACAGAGCTTTCTTCTTTCAGAGTGGGAAGAGAGTCTTCCAACAAACATGGTGATTTCCTTTGTTGCAGTGTAAGTCTTTCACTGCTTGGAGAATTAGAGACTGGTGATATCTCTGATGGAAGAGGCAAACTATTTGTCACAAATGTTTCAGAAGTTAGAAGAACAGAAGATACTGAAGATGTTTCTGATGTTAAAGGCAAATCAGACATTGGAGATGTTTCTGATGTTAAAGGTAAATTAGAAGCTGGTGATGCCTCTGATGTTAAAGGTAAATTTGACATTAAAGATGCTTCTGAGGTTACAGGTGAGGTGGACATCGGAGAGATTTCTGACATTAAGGGTGTGTTCAAGTTTTCATCACTGGCCTTTTGCTGAATATCACCCTCAATATTTTCAGAATTGGACACTTCAGATGAGCAAGCTGTTTCAAGAGATGCTGGAGTACAGGGTTCCTCTGAAGTTGACTGAGTGTCTCCTCCAGGAGAGGCAATACAAACTTCTGGACTTCCAGAGGAAAAGGAAGTTTCAGAAATACAAGCATTCTCAGACAACTGCTCCTCAGGGTCGCTATGAAGCTCCATATCCACTGCAATGCCTCCACCAGTGAGCAAGGAGCCTTCCAGAGCAGCACTTTGCATTTCTGGCACAATTAGCTCTTTTGCAGACTCAGAATCCTTCTCAGCTGTACAGCTGACAGAGTTTGTGGATGAAGCTGATTGTGCTGGTGATATGCTATCCTCCAGCTGATCTATCACAACTGACATCTCCTCCTGAGGGCATTCTGACTTCAACTCTACTTTAATTTCAATGCGAGATACAGTATCAGTTACATCATTCATCATGACACAGGACTCAGTGCTGTCTGCAAGCTGTACTGTCTCTGTTTCCTCATTTGTGCCAGTTGGACTTACAGACTCCTCAGAAAACTCATGTTCTGGCTTATGGTTCTCCTCCTGGCATTCACAAATACTTGTCTCGACCTCTTCAGCAATTTCCTCCTGAATGACTGATTCTTCAGGTATCAGTATATCCTCAGAATCTGCTGTTAGATCCTTGACAGGAACCTGTTCCATACTACAATGAGGTGGACTATAATCTCTCTCTGGTAAAGGCTGAACTTTAGCACCTTTCTCCTCTTGATCCTCAAAGGTTGCTTTCTTAGAAGGACCAGGTGTGCCAGAAGATCTGCACAAAGAATTGCTTTCATCTTCATCATTGTTCTGCACTGCAGTGAGCTTCTTTGATTCTCCTCTTGACATTCCCAACCTAAAGAAAAACAGAAATTAAACTAGATATTTCCATCACATTAAGAATAAGGGAATAGGCTAACCTTTCTCACCCACATTTTTTATTTCCAAAAAAATACAAATTTTTAAGTTTAAAATACTGGCTTGCTTAAGTGGTGGCTAATTTATGTACAATTTTATGTATTTTAGAAACCTAACTACTGAGATTTCCTTACAAGTATTAAAAACCATTAATATTTTTAATATAAGTAATCTCTCTGTCTATATTCCTGTTTTTTTTTTTTGTTTGTTTTTTGTTTGTTTGCTTTTTAAACACTGCAACACTGGTATAGCATCCATTGCAGAAGAAATGCACAACTGCATCATCTTCTAGTGGGAATAGTTGTAAAGGAAATCCCTTTTTCCCTCCTTCACCTGCTTTTACGGTCAACACAGCCAGCAACATGAAAGAAGTTTAACATTCTTAAGGAGCTAAAAGATACAAATTTAGAATCTATCCATTCATTCTCAGGGATGAAGTGCAAAGGAACCATGTATACTATGTGTGCTTCTGAAGATTTTCTTATCTTTAATCCTGAAAGTGCTTGTTTAAATAAAGTTCTATTACGTCAGCAGAATTAAAACATCCAAAAAAACCCCCAAAACAAAACTACAGCCAAGAGATGAAAAAAAGGTTGTTTTAAAAATGTATGTATTCTGACATCCTTATTTCCTTCTAAGGCCAGTGGGAGCACAGACACTCAGCACCTTTAGTAGGATTTTCCAAGCAGACTTTATGCCTCAGCAATTCCATAATAGTAGAAAATACACAAAAGCTTGGTGGGAGGCCTTAAAAGAAATTTCATGGTCTTAAGGATATTCTAATCTACTAAACAGATCTCTGTTATAATTTAATCAGAAAATAAAGAATAAAATGGAAACAAGCAAGCATAAAAAATATTCAGAAGCTATGGAAGCAAAATTGCTTGTCAGTGTGTAGCCAGAGGATACAGAGATACAAAGACCTATTCAGATGAAAGTACAGAACGCATAAAAAACCCAAAATCTGTGGTTGTGCATTTTAAAAACACTGAACAGATGTATTACAGTGAGAGCTGTAAACCCAAGAAAAAAGACCCAAATCAACCCAGACTGGAACTGGCATCCCAAAAAGCACACTTAATTATTAGTATTGCCTACTACTAGACACTAATCATGAAAAAAGTCTCTCTTTGCCATCAATACGCTGAGGAAGTATCCTCTAGAGAACAATTCAGAGCAGCAAATTCACAATTCCCACACTGAATGCATTTCAGAAGATGTGTTTTTCTTCTGCATAGACTATAAGCTCCCCATATGGTCTAAGTTCAGGTGGTAAGTTTAGGAGACTAAAGTTTAGTTTTCCAGGGTTGTGATGAGTAACTTCCTCTAAAATTCCTTGTGTTAAAAAGCCAAAGTTATCTCATGAAAATGGGAAGGGAAAAAAAATCCACTCTATTACTGAAAACGGAATTAATGGTCTATTTTCTCTAGCTGGGTTACATCATGAAAAGATACTGTTTGATGGTTATCTTCATGGATTGAAAATCAGCAAAGAAATGAAGGACAGGATAAAGGTGAATGAAACTGTCACATGGACACTACACAAATACACAGATTCTAGTAACATACTGAAGATAAAGAACTGTAAGGGAAATAAGATAAAGCAGATAAAGGCCAGCAGAACATGTACTGAATCTTAATAATTTTTTTTCAATATTGGAAATACTACTACATTTAAGAAGAAACTGAAGAAAAAGGCTTTCTAAAGAAGGCTCAAGATCAGCATGTTTAAGGCAGTCTCAGATTGCAAAACAAACAGCTGATCTTTCTTCTCTCTTAGAGGAAAAAGACACCCAAAGTCTGCAAAACAGCACAAAAATATGAGTGCAGCAGCAAGCAGATTTCAATGAAAGTGCTAAGGACAGGATTCAACTGGTAAAATAAGGGCACTCAGTCATCCAGTAAAACAAAACCCAAAAGCTTGTCAATGATATATGAATGCTGATATTCTAGTGCTGTGATAAATAGTACTGGGGGGTGGGGGGGGGGGGGGGTGGGGAAGAACCAAAGTAAGAAAAGGATTAAATCAGCAATAAAATTTGGAGGAGATCTACTGAAAATTAAAGCTTTGATCTAGCTGATAGTACTATCCTGACATGTAACTCTCAAAAGTGAGAAAAGAGATAATATATTGGCATAATAGAGTATAACCCTTGCAATTTTAGGGCAACAAGCCAGAAGAATGTGGATTTCTATCAACATGCATCAGCTGATCCTAGATAAATGAATACAGAATATGATTTTGTATTTTGAAAAAAGAGAGAGGAAAAATGAACAAACATGAAGAAGTGGAAAAAGAACAAAAATGGATGGAAGTAAACTGCAACTGACAGTGCCACGATAAACAGCCTGGGTATAGAAAAGAGCAAACACAAGATGCAATGCTTAGGAAACGGAAAAAGCACTCTGAAGTCTTTGATTGCTATCAACTGTGGAGTGCATAAAAATGCTTACAGAGATTTTGCATCTATTAATTGTCCTTCCCTATGCAGAAGGTGAAACTTGAATTTACTTATGGAATATAAGAAGATCAAATTCATTGAAGTCAGAGCAAAAATACTACTCTGCAAAGTGAGCAAGTTAGGCTGCAAGACAGATTCATTTTGCAGACAGTGCATGTGAGAAACAGCTCAGGGAAGCTTACAAATTCTGCTAGTTCAGTCAAATCAACATGGCTGAAAAGAGACACAGACCAATCACACTGAAAGCTAGTTTAAAAACCAAAGTGAAAAAAGGTAAGAGAATCATGGAATCACAGCATATCCTGAATTGAAAAGGATCCACAAGATCACTGACTCCAGCTCTTGTCCCAGCACAGGACTGCCCCATGAGCCAACACAAGGTGGAAGCTACAGCAAAAGCTACCATTCAGTGAGTAAACAATGAGGAAAAGTACTTAAGTCAGCAAAGTACATCTGCCTACACAACAGCCAAGCAGAGGAATGCAAGTGAAACAATGCAAGCAGGGAAGAGGGCAGGGAGGACCAGATTCAATACTTCAGTCAAAATGGAAATTATGTGGAATATGACATTTTGCATAACAATGTTGATGTCAGAAACCTATGAAACCAAATGACATATCACAGACTGAGCAATTATCTGCCAAGCACCATGGTATCCAGCATTCAGCCAGCACAGCAGGACTGCTGGCTCTGCAGAATTATGAGCATCATTCTCTGTGCATGTGACAGTCATTTTTGACTGAAGAACTCCTGCATTGCTGGTAATAAATTTCTACTTCTTGTGGAAGGCCCTATACCAGTATCTTACACAGCCTTTTCCTCCACGAAAGGTTAATCATCGTTTCTTCTTTTGACATGCATAATGAAAAGCCATTATGTTCTTTATCTGAAAACCTAACTAGTATTTTTTGATACTAAAAGGATCAACACCTGGACTAAACTGAAGTCACAAAGCTGTTTACTAAGAAATTAAGCACTTTACAATAAGACAGTCTGACACATTAAGAGCCTAGAATTTCCATTATATGTAAAGATAGGGTGCTGTAGAAAAAATACACTGGAAGGAAAGCATCTAGCAATGGTGCACAAAATAAAATACTAAAATGGATCTGTCCATTTCTTGCCTCATTTTCACTACATTTCCCAGTGGTCCAAGACAGCCGATTGTGAGAAGTAGTACTCTTACTGCAGAAACATTTTAGTTAATCTTTAAGACAATCAGTTATATGAAGGGTTCCTGTGCTCTGGATTTCTTAAGTGAAAAACATCTGACAGCAAAACTAAGACAACTTATGTAATGACGAACAATTGAACAATTTTGAACAATTGAACAAAACTGAACAATTTTTCTGCTAAGTATAATGCATACACTTGATTGAGTAGGCAGTGAGATAGATTGAGAACTGACTGAATGGCAGATCCCAGCAGGCTGTAATCAGTGGCACAGGCTGTATTTGGAGGCCCATCACTAGTGGTGCCCCCCAAGGTTCAATACTGGCCCCCAATATTGTTTAACTTACTCATCGATGACTTGGATGAAGGGGTAAATGCCTCCTCAGCAAGTTCACTGGCAACACAAAGCTGGGACGAGTGGCTGATACACCAGAGCCTGTGCAGCCCTTCAGAAGGACCCCGAGAGGTGGGAGAGACAGGCAGGGTCCTGCATCTGGGGAGGAATAACTCCAGGCAGCACAGGCTGGGGGCTGACCTACTGGGAAGCAGCTCTGCAGAGAAGGACATGGGATCCTGGTGGACAACGAGCTGTCCACAAGCCAGCAGTGCCCTCAGTGTTCTGGAAGCATTACAAAGAGAATTCTAGCAGGTTGGGGGAGGTGCTCCTGCCTCTCTGCTGTGCCCCGGTGAGGCTACTGGTGGAGTGCTGTATTCAGTTCTGGCTCCTTGGTACAAGAGAGACATGGAGCTTCTAGAGATGGTCCAGTGGAGGGCAACAAAGATGATTGAGGGCCTGGAGAATCTCTCTTAGGAGGACAGGCTGAGGGAGGCGCATCTGTTCAGCCTTGAGAAAAGGCAACTGAAAGGAGACCTCATCAATTTTTATAGTACCTAAGTACCTAAAGGGAGAATGTCAAGAGGATGTAGCCAGGCTCTTCTTGGTGGTGCCAGGCAATAAGACAAGAGGCAATGGGCAGATACTGAGGCACAGGAAATTCCACCTGAATGTGAGGAAGAACTTCACTATGCAGTGGCTGAGCACTGGAACAGATTGCCCAGAGAGGGTGTGGAGTCTTCCTCACTGGAAAACTGCTTGAATGCAATCCTGTGCCATATGCTCAAGGATGACCCTGTTTGAGCAGGAAGCTTGGACCAGATCCCTTCCAACCTTACCATTTTGTGATTCTGGGATATACTTTAAAAATACTTTAAAATAAAAATAAAAAAACAGTAATTGTTAAATAGCTAGTTTATATTTTATAGTAAATTCTTAGTATTTTTAAAAACAGAGATATAATTCTAAGTATTGATGAGTTCACTTTTAAAAAAAATCTTGGATTTTAGGAAGATTTTAATCTCCTTAAATTTTGGTTTTTTTTAAAGAAGATAAACACTGAGTATTCAGCTGCTGAAGAATGCCATCTCTGTATCATCATCATCAATGAAATTGTGCTGACTTACCCCAGTTGTACACCTGTAGTGATATTTAATTTTAGTCCATTAAAGGTATTTATTTATTCTTTGCATCTCGCTTCTAAATTAAATTAGTCATTGTCACTTTCATCTGTCTCTAGCTAGCATTTTTCGATGTCATATATTCTTCTCAGGCCAATGGGCCATCTCAGTCAAAAAATAAAAAAAAACTTCTATTTGATTTTAGTAGCAACTAGCTTAGAAAAAATAAGACAAATTAAAACATACTACAGAAATATTGCTTCTGGTCTTCTTGTCTGTAGAAGCTGTATTTATATTTTGAGGAGGAAGGAATTGCCCTAATGCTATCTTTTGAAGATAATTAAAAAATATTCACATGCTTGTGTCTTAAGCTCTCTCTGCAATGAATTTTTATGGATGACTTATGACTCTTTAAAAATGCAATTGTAATGCAAGTACAGACACACGACTATAATTCTACCCAGAGTTTCTTATACTGGGGAATGACTGCTCTTGATAACTGCTTTATTAAGTTTTACAGCATATGACCATGCTATGTGAAGCATAGAATTATATTTTCATTTCCTCCTAAAAGAAAATATAAAAAAATCCTTTTATTTGCTTCAGTACTTACTTTTCACCATAAAACCTTTCAAAGAATTTTTCTTTCCAAGGTTCTGTTTTCTTTTCCTTTTCAATCTCTTGTCTGATGCGCAACTGCATTTCTGGTGTAAATTCTCCTAAAAAACAAATACTAACATATTGAATAAAAGTTGTCAAGGATTAATTTAATATGGATAATTATAAATTTCAAATAAAATTATGATGTACAGTGATTTCTGATACAATCATCCAACAATGCCAAATGAAATTAATGAAAACCAAAAGGGAAAGTGATGTAGAAAGATTTAATTTACCATATACCATCAGTATTTCAAAGGTATATTGGCAGGGTTTAGTTGCATGCATTCATGTTTCCAAGGCTGACAGTGATGAAAATACTTGGTTTTTTTTAACTGTCAAAATAAGCTGCCACAGCAAGCTGCAAAAATGTACTCTAAATTCAAAATGGAATCAGCAATTTCTCTATTGCTGAATTACTGGTCTATTACAGTTTCTATTCTAAAAGTATTTCTCAAATGTAGAAAAAGAGACACTCTTCATATAAACAATTAACCTCGGGCAGACCTGAGAGCAAGCAGAGAGTTACCTTCTGCCAGGCGCTGTTTCCACCCCTGCGCTGCATATGCGAAGAACTCGTTATTTAGAGCGGAGCTACTGAGGCGCAAAACTCCATCGCTCCCCATCTAGAAAATAAGTCGATGGTAGCAGAAGACAGTGTCACAAACAGCGTCAGCTGAGATCACATCAAAACAGTTTCAATTAGGGGAAATGGGGGAAGTGTAGGCAGTGGGAAGAACAGAAAATGACTGCTACTAAAACAGCATTTTCATGCTAGTCGTTACTGTAAATGGGAGTGAACCAATCCAGCATCAATGTGCTCTCTTCAGTCATAAGTGTTACTGATGATAACTCAGTTCACAACTGATTGATGTGCTTTAATCACAGCCCTGTCTTGAGACTATGTCTAGAGGCATTGTACGCTATCAAAAATCAAGATCATTATTGTACTTGTGCATCTGCCTATAATATGGTACAAAACAAATTAATTAAATGCAATGAAGACAGTAACTTTGGTGTTTCAAAATGAACCTAATACTCATGCTAGCTATTAAGCTGTATTGGCTAAAGAGTGGGTGACAGGCATTTCTTAACAAAATAACTGATATAAACTCATCAGTGAAGCTGAAAACAGCTCTACTCATAATTTTATAGGCATAAAAAGTAAAATCTGTGGAAGAACATCAGGATTATTTGTATTTTCTACATCTGTCAAATATGCAATGATAACACAACACTGAAAGTCTTAATCGCAGTATTTTCCACAATAATTTTTAAAAGCAATTCAACTATTGAGTTGTTTTTTACCACAAAACTTAATGTATATTTTCAGGCTTGTGAGGATATTTCTGTTTCTAAAAGAATTCTAATAATTGAAATAAGTAATTATATGAAACAAATTAGCAGTGGGTATCACCTCTAGCAAAATAAATAGACAGTAAAAAACCCCAGAAAATTAAAAAGAAAGGAAACAGCAGTAGAGGTAATGTTGCTAGAACAAGCACTCTCACTATTTTACATCATTCCAAGTAAGTGATAAATGTTTGACAACACTATTTGTAATCTAGCAGTAAAATCCAGCACTTTTCCAGCATATTAACAGATGTTTTAGCTAAGTAATATCCCTAGTTCTCAGTGCCTGTTTCAAACAAGTGCCAGAAAGACACAGGCATGCCAGAAACATTGAATGATATTTCCATGCAGTTACCTCATGGAGCTCTATATTTCACTGACAATAGAGGCCCTATTTCAAGAAGTCCTTGTTAATTTACTCGTTGCCTAGCTGACATCTGTCCCACAATTATCTCCGAGGAGTAAACCAGAAAGATGTGAAGAAGTAACCAGAGAAATAGCAATTAGCATGGACTCTGAAAAACAGGCATTGCTAGAGGCATTTGATTACAGTAAGAAAATATGTGTGTGGTACAGAGTTCCTCAGCAGGACATGAACTTACAGAGCTGCTGCCTGCGCTTTCCTGCTATATGGCATTGTTTTGCCAACATGTCAGAGAAGTTGGGTTTAAGTGGGCTGGATATGTAATGTTTCTGTACATCTCATGATGTGGGTTATGGAACATATGCATATTAATTATAGGTAGGCTATGACTAATACTGAAACTACAGGAAAACTGGAAAGAAACAGTGAAACATGCAGCAGAAGCAGCAAGATAATAAAACCAGTGAAGTGAGAAAAGCATGCATTTATTGTATAAATCAAACTACTATGACACATTATTTTCTTCCTGCACAAATGAATTTTGCCAGAAATACTTAAATTGCACAATTAATACATAAAAGAGGGACTTTTAAATAGCAGTCCCTCCTGCACCTGAACAAACAAACCACTATATAGTCAAAACCAGCACTTACACAATTTTCTAGAAAGGTCAGATGCAAAGTCACAAAGAAAAGAATCACAACTTACTAAACAAACAACTCTTTGTTCCTCTAAGAAAGGTGTTGAAGCTACCTTAAGTTTCAACATAAAAGGAGATGAAATGTAAACACTCACTTGCCAACTTACATTCTACTCCAATCTTCATTAAATTAAAGACTTTTTTCTCTAAGCCTGGCAATGTTTTGCAAAAAAACAGTAATAATAATACAAACATTAAATTCTAATAATATTTAACCACATTTAACTGCAGGCTGTGTCTTAAAGGTATGGACCTCCTGAAACTCCATGGCTCAGCTGTTGACAAACAGTGTAGCCATATCACCAGCCAGATGAAAAGATCTCATAGGAAAGTAATGATTTGTGGACAATAACTTTCTGTTAAATGAGCAAAATTATCCAACTTATTCTAAGGTCACACCTCTATTAGATTTCATGCAAAGTTGGAATGTACCATAATAGGTGGAAAGAGATTGCCACTTGTCAGCAGCAATCCACTATCAAATTGCATTAAACATAATTTGAAACTGCAGCCAAGTGTGATTGAGCTATTTCACCAGACTGCATAAATGAAGAGCATTATAAAGACTGCCAAGTTCTATTACCATGTGAATACAAGAACAGTATTAGCTTCATTGTAACCCTGTTGTTGTAAGGACAGGAGAAAATGAAGCCTTGCAGGAAGAGTTACCCCACCTTTTATTTTTGTTGGCTAATATACTTCAGAAAAAAAGTGCCAAGTTTTTGGGTGCAAATCTCATAACAAAGTTTCAAAAAGAAACTGACCCCAAGCTAAATGCTAGGAAAAGGTCCAAACAAATTCAAATGTGATCTAGTTCACCTGAGAAAAAAGCACAGGCTGAAACTTCAGAACAGAAAGCAAATGACAGTTAGCAAGGTCATGGGTAAAGGTGATTAGTTCTTGTGGACCAGAAAAAAATTCCAAGTAGTAAGTATCTGTAAAACAAAAAAAGGAAGGGGAAACAAACTCCCAAAAGAATAGCAAAAAGGGAGAATTATATTGATTACCTAAGAAGAAAATTATTATAGGTCAACTAACAATGGAGTAACAGTCCACTTGTAAACTGTATAAAAAACCAGACGCATACTTCATTGACCACTTTAAGTATGAACTGAAGTAGCTTACAAATACTGGGGAACTATGTCCAAAAGATTGAAAAGATGATGTTAAAGGTGCTTAGGTTAAGAAATGTAAGAACAACAAACTAAACATGAAGTCACTGACTGACTGAATGGTAGTCATTGCCACTGATGAACTGGAAGAGAAGAGTCTTTCCAGAGACCCATGTTCACATGTCTACATAATTCATGGAAGATTTATGTAGCTAGGACAACCAAAATCTAAACACAAGAGCATCTAATGATACAGAAGGTGGAAACATACTAATGAATTAGAGGAGAAGCTTACAATGATGTATTTTAACATGACATGAAAGAATCATTTCAGGCTTAAACATTATAGAGGGATGTATGAAAGTAGACATCATAATCCAGATCTGGTACACATCTGGACACTAATGTTAAAAATGGAAGAAATAAAGAGTTGCGCAGCCCCAGTGACTTCACCCAACTTGCTTAGGAATTTGAGATCAAAGAAAACATTTGGTGTGAATGGAACAGGAAGGATTTATTCAACCAGAAAAAGCTCAAAGAGAAAAGGGTGAGGACAAAAACGTTAAAGAAACTCATAATGGCCAAAGAGATAAAGCAAATGAAACAGAAATTTTGAAAATGTTCTAGAAAGAATAAAGCACTATGCAGAAAGCAGATACCGCCACCCAAACTAACAAAAAGTTCAATCATTTAGCCATTTTCAGTTCATTTAAAGATTTCTACACAGTGAAAAACAGTTTGAACAAGTTAGAACAGACAAAACCCAAGTAATTTTATGTCTAGTTGTTTTGAAAGAGTCCATCAGAAACAACAAAACTAAAATGGATGTTTTATGTTTTTTCTCAATACCCTAGTCATGTGAAATCAGGCTAACATCTTTTATGCTCTGTTAAACTTTGAAGGACTAAGAGGTCATCCTGTTATAATGTTAGCTAACAACCTCCACTGAAATATTTTCTTACTTCACTTGGAGAATGCATTTTCACCTGAATCAACAAGTGGAAATTTTGAAGCCATGGAGTGTATTCACTTCTCTAAGCTCTGATGATAGAGACAGTGCAATTAACCACCAGCTTTAAATTAGAATTTGAAGAAACACGCCAATAAAGCAGTTCTTAAATACACTGTTAATTTTGATGGTATTTAAAAAATGCCATCCAACAGAGACAGTGTGTAAATGACCTGGAACAACAAATATTTCTTGGAAAGTTTATGTTTCATTGTGTTGGGCTTTAAATTTCTGAGTTTTTCTGATCAAGCACAATGCTAGAATTATGTTTTCTAATTAATACTTTCATGCACGCACAATTCACAATGGCGTTTGAAAGTTCCTCTTTTTATTGAAGGCAAACAAAAAACCACCCAACCCCAAAACATATCTGTTAAAACCCAGCATCAATTTGCATTACAAAGTAAATGTCAAATACTTATCAGAATGAACTGAGTAACCTTTCTGGAACAACTACTTCAATTATTTTCCTCCAAATTCCACTGAAAATTCTCTTCTGAAAATAAGGCAGGGTTCATTTTTTTAGCTCAACCTGAAGATGCACATTGGTGTTTAATAAGTACACAGCAATTGCTGCCTAGGTGTATACTGGTAGGTTATCTGATTTTGGCTAGAATCTTGAAAGACAAGGAATTGGCCAGCCAATCTATTATTTCTATATATTTTTCAAATGACTCAAAATTCTCTTAATGTATTTATAAAATTTCTAATGACCCACTGTACACAGTTCTTGTGTAGTATACAATATTTCTTACATGGAAGCTTATCTGTGAATATCATGCCATTTGACTAGAATCATAGAATAGTTTGAGTTGGAAGGTGATCTTTTAAAGGTCACCTAGTCCAACCCCTCTGCAATAAGCAGGGACACAGTGAACTATCAGAGGGACACATTCATCATCACGTGTCTCAGAGCCTCATCCAAACTGGCCTTGAAAACTTCCAGCATGAGGCACCCACCACCTCCATGGGGAACGTGTTCCAGGTTTCTTCATACAAACCTTTCTTCCTTATATCTAATCTGAATCAGCCCTCTTCCAGTTTAAAACCATTACCTCTCAATCCCACAGCAACACATCCTGCAAAGAAGTTTCCCCCCATCTTTTTCATAGCCCAGCCATCCCAATCCTCTCAGCCTTACAATAAAAATACCAAACAAAACCAAAACCAACCAACCAAAAATACAAATATAAAAGCAATCAAAAAAATCAACAAAGGAAATGAAGATTCATCTAAATGAAGGGTCTAGTATCACTCATTTTTTATACCCTTTCTAAAAATTGCTACTATCTCTATATTTTATCAGTGGGAAGAACAATAATTCACATACTTTCCCAAAGGTACATAAAAGAAATTATCTACAAAAGATGGAAGATATGAGAAAATACATTTTGATGCTTTTGCATTAAAGATTCCAAAATATTACAAATGAAAAATTTAGGAGCATTTATATAATACACAGGAAACACAACATTGTATTTATGTGTGCAAAGAGACACCACCGCTGTTTTGTAACACGAATCTGTAACAAATTTGATTCTCCAGCGCTGGGCACCAGCATTCCACTGACCTGTGATTATTGTACAGTGCAGATGGAGCATCTGAAGATACAGCAACTTTAGTGACTGACATTCTGAAGGCAGACACTTTAGAGAGCTTTATGCTCAAGTATTGACTTGACCTACATCATCTGAAATGAGGGGATGAGGGCAACAGAGACTGTGTGATGAACCTCAGGAAGGTGTTGGTAGGCATGATACCAGCAAAACCTACCATTTTTACTGTTCATGATGTCCCTCCACTTTCACCCTAAAAATATACCCAGACATGACACTGAGAGGATCAGAAGTGACAAGGAGGCTGTAGGAATCATCATGGAACCTAGGGATTTGTTGATATTTTTATCAGCAGTGATAGACATATACTGATAATGAAGTGGTGGTTTAATAAATCCTAAAGGCATAATGGTTTTGTCATCTTCAATACATGGTGATGCCCCAAGAAGGTTTAGGGATATGACAAAAGGTTAAGCAGTGACTGAAAACAGCCCTTGTGGAGAAAAGGAACATGGTCTATAGACAGACTTGCTTGTTTCTTCAGAATTTGAATGCTGTATTTATATACACAGCCCAATAGTATGGGCAAATCAAATTCAAATAAATCCTGTTCTGTGATCCACTGCCAAAATAAATTTATTTATAAAAGGAGGGGTTAAAGAAGAGGATAATGTGATGGAAGTGGTACATTTATTTCAGTCTTTGATGGTTGAACACTAGTGCAAGAACTGCAAATGGTATGTAGGAGGACTTGGAAGATTTAGCTGACAATTGACATTTTTGACTTAAGTGGCAAAAAGATGATCTGATAATTCATGACTGATAGTAATATAAAAGATTAGGCTTGTTTGTGAAAAAAGAAGAAAAGAAAGAAATGACAAAATAATTTTTAAAATATTATTTAAGTAGGCATACTTCCCTAAATTAGTTGGAAGAATCCCGAAGAACATGGTGCTAGTGAAAAAGGAGTTAAAAAAAAAACCTGTCACAGTTCTTTAAATAAACAATGCTGACCACATGGAGTGCAAAGCCTCCTGCAAAGGAGTAATGGGGATTGTACAATAAGACCACATTGTCTTAGTTAGGATCTCACTGTTGATCTCACAGCATGTAGGGAATGGAAACGAGGTCAACTTAGTAAGGAAGAATACCACAGCAGAACATGGTATAATGGGCCAAAATTAGACACAGTTGGAAAGGGACACATCAAACTCCAGAAGAAATAATTGTGTAAGTACATTAAAAGCAAGAAGAGGATGAAAGAAAAAGTACACTGTGCAACACTGGGGGAATACTAGAGGAATACAGAGACAAAGTTAATATTAAAACTTCCTCTTTCTTTGTATGAATCTTCACCACAATTCTACTGGATTGAGGTGCTTAATACAATTAATTCCAGCAACAAAAGGTAAAAGGGTCAGAACTGACTCTTTGAACAGGCAAGGAGCTCAACAAATATTACTAAAATGCATTCAAATCATCGTAGTGTAGCCTGTTAAATGTCCAGATACAAATCTATTTCAGAACTGTTAAAAGATGGATTTTGAAGAAATGATGAGTACAAACTTATACATGCTAGTTATACATATATAGCACATATGTATCACCTGTATGTAAAGAAGGGAATAGGAACAGCTAAGGACTTACAGACTTAGCCAGCTGCAGAACTCCATGGCCTATGCACAGACAACCCATTCTTTTTTGTGATACTCTAGGCTGTCCTAAGATACTCATGTGGACATATTCTGAGCAGACACAACCCAGAATCTATGGGACTTTAAACATTTTGAAGAAGTTAGGTGCTAGCCTCTCAGTTGACCCAAGAAACATGTGTTTAAATACCTTGCTTCTTCCCTCTGTCTTCATGCTTTGGAAAATATGTGCAATGGTTAAAGCACAAGATAGAATCATAGGATCATTTTGGTTGGTAAAGATCTGTAACACTGAGTCCAACCATTAACCAGCACTGCCAAGTCCATGTAAGGTATCACACTATACACTACTGCCTGAAAATTAAATAGGAGTTGAGCAACAGCCAATGTAGATTTGTCAAGAGTAGGTTACATCAGATCAGTTTATTTTCTCATAAATGGCCTTGTGATAGAAGAGAAGCAGCACAAGTTGTGTATCTTGATCATAACTATGCAGAGTTGCTTAAGATTTTCTCAAGCAATGCCAGGATATATAAATTGGAATTAGGTCACCAAAGAACTACGCGGAACTCTACTTAGGGAACTATTGTTTATTTATTATCAACTGGGAGTCTGTGTATTCAGAGGCATGATAAAAAGAAGGAAGTAATTTGAAAATACTATCAGTCAGAGAGCATGTACAGAGAGATCAGAATTCTCTTGATGGTTTTGTGAATTTCTTTGGAAACAACAGGGATAAGCAGGGCATTGCAACAGTGGCAAATACGAAGTCTGACACTCTTTTATAACACAGAACTGGAACAATGCAAAATGAGGAAATTAAGCGGCTATGCAATGGTTCAAAGTACTTGTATTGATGGACTGTTCACAACTGAATATAAGTCAACCATGCAAGTGCAAAGAAGGTGAGCACAACTATCTAAGTTAGAAAGCGGAGTACTGTGCAAAAGCAGAGAAATTAGTTTTGCTCTCCTTGGTGCTACTTACCAGTTGAGCTGGAGCAATATATTCAATTCTGACTGATGCAACTCAGAACCCATACAAAATGCAAAGGAGATAAATAAGGCTAAGAACAGTCTTAAGGCACTAGGTCTACAAAGACTGCATTATTATGGGCTGTTTCTCAAGAAAAAGAAACAGGAACACAGCAATCTCCACACTCTACATGTAGATGCCAAAAAGAACAAAGAGTACCAGTCAGAATTGCAACAAGAGAGATTCAGATCAGACCCGGAGAAAAAGCTTTCTATCAGTGAAAACAATGAAGCACTAGATTTCTTTGGGAGAGGCTGTGAATTCTCCACCACTGAACAGCCAAAAAAACTTTTAGCCAATACAAAAGAAAAGCAGATGCTGATTTTGCCTTAGTATAAAGGAGATAAATTTTCCTTTTTTGCCATGTTTTCTACTTCAAGATGGTGTACCAAATTGCCATCTAATACAAGATCATTAAAAAGAAAACAAAAAGTGCTCTTGCAGATATTTAACTCCTGACCAATTGTCAATCTCCAATTTCAAAGAAAGGTGCTTAAGACTCAGTCCTTGCATTCTGGCTTCCAGGCTTCTAACCTTTTATTGCCCTTCCAGTGGAGTCACTCTATGCAGTCTAACACAACTGACCACAGCTCATGATTCATATCTGAAAGAGCCCCTCATTTGGACAGTGACCTTTGGAAACACTGTGATTTCATAAGATAATAGCTTAGTTTGCCTGCATGCAATTAGAACCTTAGACTACACTCAGTTTCTGGAGCCATCATTCTCAAACACAAAGCCATTGTATCTGTTACCAGTAATGCTTCATGATGGTTGGAAGGACCCTTACTTATTCATTAACAACTTTTTTACTAGCAGTTGATAGCCTGAGCCATGTTAAAAGCCAAGGTAGATATTTTCTCCCTTGAGGCTGAGTGTGACAACCCTTTGGAAGAGAGTTCTCATTAAGCCCAAGAGACAGAAACTCTCATTGGGAAATACTGAATGGCTGCAGAGACTAGTATTACAAGGCCATATACTTTGTCCATACTGATATTTTAGTATGAGGTACTAAAAAGTAAAACAGAACTTATTACTATGTGTGCTCCTGTTAGTCTCTGGACTGCTCATGTTCTGACTGACATATTCTTCAGAAACTAACAAGACCTGCTTGCACTTATAAAAGCCTAAATTCTCTACAAGAATGCAAAACAATCATTATCCTGTTCACTACTTTGGCTAATGACCTGGGAACCAATTATGTCAAGGAGTTATCCACAGCTAGAGCTGTCCTTGTTAAATAATACATGGCAATTATAAAACTTAACTTCTATCCATCTGCAAAATACTTTTAAGTGAACTCGCATGTATTTCTAGTATGAAAATAATTGAGTAAGTTTCTCCATTTCCTATAGAATACTGCTGACTGTTCAAGTATGCCATTACCTATCTAAAAGTCATTTTTCCACTTATACAACTACTATTCAAAAGAGATTGTGATAAATGGGACCAAACTTAAAGGATGCTTTAACAGTTGGCATGTCTGTAATAGAGAATGAGTGTGAATACACTTCGGTCAAAAGGAAAAGCAGCTGTAGTTGTCACAAAAAATCTGCAAGTTCTGTTAAATGAAGGCTGCATTTCTGATGGTAGTGTTTCTGCTACACAGCTCAGTGCAAAGTAAAGATGCTGTATTTTTCAGCATTTAGTCATATCTGAGTGGTACCATATGGTAACAAATATCAGATCAAAGCAGAGGTTGAACTAACCTTGATAATTGCAAGGAACAGATCATGTAGATAAAGCCAATGAAAGACCACATAATAGCCAGTTACTAGGAAAGCTGTCAAATAAAAGTTTTCTATTTCTATTTAGTTTAGCTAGCATAATACTGAAAAAGGAAATTTTAATGTCCATAAATATTTCAGACTGTTTTATGTAACTGTGGCTACTACTCATATATATGCACACACCATCTTCTATCAGTTGAACTATGGCAGCAATCAACACTAACTTTTAGTATGCAAAAGACTTCATGGGTTAGTTGTCTATTGTATGAAATACAGCAGTTTATTGTATTAAATTTGATGCTTTTCACTTTTAATTTTGTTCTGGTATATTAAAAAGCTCATGTCTAGTAATTTTTCTTTAGACATTTTTATGGCTCATGCAAATTTTAGTGCCCTCCTCTGGGTTCTTTCCACAGCTTCTGAACTGAACTGGCCAGGCTTGATATCGAAGATGATGACTTAATAGTATTTATTTAATGAAAAGGGTATTTCATTTAGTGCAGTCTCTCTGGTGTTGTTGTTGCTTAAAGGTTGACTGAACAGATGTTTCTGCTGAGCTGTCCATAATCATGACCATATTTTCTTTTCAGATTTGATTTAGAAACTAGAAATGGAACAACCTACATAATTTCCAGTACAAAACAATAAATCCTACAGTAAATCAAAGAATGGTTTAGGTTGGAAGGGACCTTAAAAGACCATCTAGTTCCAACTCCCTGCCATGGCCTGAGACACCTTTCACTAGGCCAGGTTGCACAAAACACCATCCACAGGCAGTACCTGTACATGTGATAGATAACCTACCAAGTTAAGACACAAGCCCTTCATTCATCTGCCAGACCTGAGAGAATGACACTGAAAATATTAACATATTTGTGTTATTGAACTATAATAGCATGCTTCAGCTGGAAATAAAAATCAATTCATTTTTAATATGTCCAAGGATGGAGAACTCATAACCTCTCTAGGCAGCCTATGCCCTCACTAAATAAAGTTTTACTTCATGTCCATATGAAAGTTGCTGCCTTTTGGTTTGTACCTATTGCCTCTGGTAGTGCCATATCCCTTTATACACACTGATAAAACTGCTCTTGGCCCTTTTCTTATCTAGGCAAAGTCCTAGAAGTGGATAAGGTACTCTAGGTGTGGTCTTATGAGTGCTGAGTTAGATGGGATGGTCTGTTAAACTCACATCACAATGGCATTCATGCCACTGAATGGAATTCATGCCTCTTCTCCGACCCCGACCCCTAAATCTGAACCAGACTGTAATCCACCCTATAGAAGAGGTCTACACACACACATGCTGATCCCCTTGAGGGCAACAACCATGCCTCTTTTCTTCTCTGTCTGTTGTTTCAAGAGAAGCAAAAGCTTGTCAAGAGTTTTGATATACATTAAAAAAAGGAAAGAGAAACATGCAGAGAAAGGCATGGTGTAATACTGGAGACAATTAAAAAAAGGAGGGGAGTGATTATCTAAGGAGTCGGTAATTACCAAGTTTAGTACAAAATATTGATTTCAGGTCTTGAGGACACAGATGATAGGAATGTGAACGAAGTAATCCAGATGAAGATGCAGAATATTAAAAAAAATAGACAAGCCTTGCAAAAACCCACAGACACAATAGGACAGCAATTGTTTCTTTGCCTGAAGATAAAGAACACTCAGTGGCTCACCTCAAACAGAAAAATGCACACATTTACAGTGCCATGGCTGATGAAAAATCTATCCTTTCTTAAACCAGTCACCACATATTTAAAACCAACAGAGGAGTTTCTGAGAAAGAAGTATATAAACAGGAATATAAGGGAAATACTTCTG
Organism: Passer domesticus; assembly: GCF_036417665.1. Lineage (NCBI taxonomy): Eukaryota > Metazoa > Chordata > Aves > Passeriformes > Passeridae > Passer > Passer domesticus. The sequence goes on along the minus strand of NC_087474.1, from coordinate 118,583,088 downwards.
ACAAGATGCAATTACCAGGGCCTTTTTGCTGTTGTGACCACAAAATGTCTACAGTAACACTGAGAGATACATGAATGGTAAGAGTTACATCCAACACTGTATATATACATAAATACAGCAGACAGAAATACATGGTCTGACTCAAGAGCTGCTGAAAGAACAACAAAGTCAGCCACCACAAATTCAGGTGTGGGGAGGTGGCATGGATAGGTACCAACTCATTCCATGGCTCTCTCAGCAATTCTGATGTACCTCAGCTTGGGTGTTCATGCTCCCTCTCCATAAACTCACTTCCACAGGTATCACTTTTTCACAGAAAGGGGTAACATGACCCAGATTATGGCTAATTTTCTTTAGTTCTGATTACGAAGTTATCAATTCTTATAAGAAAAGCTCTTTGTCATTTCTACCTGATCACTGACATAACATGAACAGTCTGCCTTCAAATTCAAAATGAAAAGACAGATTTTCAAGACAGATGGTGAAAGTGATTCTGAGTATTACTTTAGTCCTATAAAAAATAACCAGATTAAACTGAGAAGTAAAACATCAAAGAATGAAAAAGAAAATATCTACTACTATAGGAATAATTGCTTCAGACATGAGGAGAAAAGCAAGAAGCATCTTTTAGAGAAAGAAACAAAGACCTTTTCCATCTTCACTAAAATGGGAAATATGCCGAGTAAGACTGAAGAATTGCAAACATATGTTTTCAAAATGAAATGTGACTTGTTAATTTAGACCTTGTCTAAATCAAGAAGACAAGTGGGATAGCTATATTCATTCCAATACACTGTAGTGTCAAAAAAGACAATAGAATCCAATCTGTTTGAGCTCAGATGCAAGAAATTAGATGAAGAATTTTAGGCGAGTAATAAATCTGACAAAATGTAAAGATAAGGCATGTTTTAAAATGAAACAAAATAAAAAAAACAACTAGAACATGCAGCAAACAGTACCATCTAACTGCATTCAAATTCTAGAAGTAACAATTAAAATCCCTTTTTTCTAATACATAGTTCAAGTAATTAGTGAACCCAAGCATGTCAGAACACACAGAAAAAAACAAGTATTTATAAAGGTACTAGAAAAGGCACATAAGCCTGGCGGAAAAATAGGCAGAAAAGCATATATGGATTGTGATCAAGGCAAGCAGGTATGGAGCTTGTTTAAGGAAAGATGACTAGAGACTCTGAGAAAGTTAAACATTATTAAATTATCCAAGAATGTGCATATTTTGTGGAGAGTGCAGGAAAAGGGACATGAACAACCAGGGTCTATTCACTTAGCCTCTACTAATAAAATTATAGACATATACCTTTGAGCCCAAGAAACAGAAGGTGAGAGGAAGTTACATGTAAGCATCTAAAATTAGTCAGTCATTTTTGATGACTGTCAAAAATGAAAATTCTGCATCCAATCCCTTTTCTCTAGGCATTAGAAAACACTGCTTTTCTATGCAAAAAAATGGCCGCATGTCCTTAACACAAGAGAGAACTAAATGAAATCTGAGATTAAATAATTCAAAAGACAGTAATGTTCTGAAATAATTAGGGGAAAAGTCTCAACTTTTTTTTCCCCTTTTGTATTTAAGCCAAACAAATATATTGGAAAAGGGTGAGGGGAGAGAAAGGTGAGAGGAGAAGCAGAGGGAGAGGGTGGGAGTAAGGGTGAAGAGGAGGAGAGTGCTGCAGAAGCATGGTTGGATCACTTCTGCTTCCTCTTCCTTTTGCCGCACCTGCATCCAACATTCTGCTTAAAATCCTCGAATGTCTTCAGATTCAGAATAGAATGTTCTGTTCTCCATCTAATTCCTGTGCAGCTCTACAGTGGCAACACTGGAGGCACTGCAGACTGACTCACATCACTTAATTATTAGCACTTTGCAAGGGAGGTGCAGTTGGAACAGCACACGCTGCAGTACTGCAGTGCATCCTTAACAGCTACATAACTTGCAGCATACCAGTCTCTTGTGCCCATATACATTACCACTTATGTCCACACATTAGTTATACTCTCATAACACAGCTCTTAGCACAGTCTTTTAAAAAGGCACTTATGTGGGGCACTTACTTTCCCACTGGAAGGGGGATGTTTTATCAGTTCTCTTTTTATAGTACTAGTAATTCTGTCAAATGTAAATGAAACTTGTATTGTATACAAAATCCCCCTTTTTTAAGCCCTAACAGCTGTGCACTGTACTTTAGAAAACTTGCTTGAAAAAAACAAGAGGGGAACAAAAGCTTCACTAGCCTGCACCAACAACAACCTTGAGTGAAGGACCCCCTCACACATCAAAAGGACTGACGGGAAAGGATGCTGTAGAGACAGCTGTGGATCTTGTATTTTTTAGCTCTCAGGAGGCACAGCATCATTGCTGTGTCCTACTAGATGTTCCAACTGAGTTTAGCCTTGCTACAGACAAAAGCAAATGCAATAGTTCTGCTAACACCTCTGCAAAACGTGTTCTTAAAGGTGAGACATGTTTTAATGTGACAAGAGCTTGTAACTAGGCTTTAGAAATCAAAAAACAACTTCTACAACATGGATGTGGCAGGGTGGAAAACTGATTCACACTTCTGAAATACAGTGACCAAGCCTGGAGAAATATGAAACCATGACACTTAATCAAAAATGTAAAGCTTCCTATTCACATATGTAGATGTACTGATACTGAGGAGGACCTCTAGGGATTACTGCAAACAAGCAAACAAGAATTCCATTACCACATCAATCAGAGCAGCCAGATTGCAAGGCAATTGCAGCGAGCCTTTCTGGACTGCCTAGGGAAGCTGAAAGAGTAGCTTTCTTGTAGCTAAAGACAACTGGGATTTTGAAGTAAAATCCTTCAGCTTTCAACTCACCTAAAGTGAAACTGATGTTTGTTGTTAATACATTACTGTGAAATACACACATACACCATCCATACAGGTGTGTTAAGTAAAATAAGTATTAACTTGCTTCATAAGGACAGAGAGTCAGCTGGGCGTATTAATCTGCCTGAAAACTCTTGGCTAGCTCAGCTCAGGAATCAGACCCAGATTTTTATGGAAAAGGCGGCTTAAATCTTTGGAATTTATTATTATATCTAGTCTGTAAGATAACTGCATTAAAACTACCCTAATAAAGCTGTACAAATATGGCACATTACAACATCACCATGCTGTCCACATCATCCAGTAAAACCGAGGAAAAAATGTCAGATAAAGGGAGAAATGTGTCATAAAATGACCTTCAATTACTGCACACACAGGGGTGCCAATTTAACAGCTTTTTAAATCTGCTTAGGTGCAGGTGACATATGTTACATTTAACCTTCAATTGCAAATGTTCTCTGAACTAAATGCTTTTGTCATAACCCTAAAACTATTTCAGTGTAAAACTCAAACATTTACAAGAACATAACAAATATTTGAAAGCTACTGATTGATGGAGAATGGAAAAGGACAAAACTAAAAGATTGTAGTATAAGCAAAAAAGGCAGCAAAGTAAGATAAGGTAACCATTTAACTACCACTGCATGATAATTCCATGGAAATAAATATAAAATAAAGCAGGAAGCAAAAAATACATGCAGCACTAATTTCTGCAGTTGGTCTTGTTAAAAATGAAATTCTGCAAAACACCAATAGCACATACAATCCTCAAGCACTGATGAAGTTAATAAAACAAGCAGGGAGATGGTTACATTGCTACAAGAAATAAACTGTGAAAATCAAGCCTCACTTAATCTCTTCTAATAAAAAACTAATATACAGTAAGTTACCTACTAAATACTGTGTGTTCAGACTATCAGATACCAGACTTCTCTTCTTGCCTTTTACAAATAAAATAATGTTTTGTATTATTCATTACCCACTCTCCACCACAGAATTTCAACTGATGTGCTTGGGAGTAGGAGTAACTTGTGCACATCAAAAACAATGGTTACCTTTTGCTATCATTGCTCAAATTGTAGGAATAGATATTAAGCTGATTCATAATGCATGAATAACAGAGGTTTGAATTGGAATTCTGTACATAACATTCCATAAAATCACTTCTTATTATTTTCAAAGAAACAGAGTAAATCACTAGCTGACATCACCCTGCGCCTTTTCTCAGTGCAAGGGGAGATGGAATCTTTACAAGTTGACAGATTCAAACTGCACCAACCTAAAAGAACAAGCCAAGAGAGAAACACAGAACCTTAAAATAAAAGGATGCTGTGATGTGATTGCATATCAATACTAGCACTCACCCAACAGACAATAATTATTTTGGGATTCTCTGATTTAGAAATTAAAATAAAAAGAATAAGGTGGGTTTTGACCCATTTTAGAATCCTTTGAATAGTACATCATGGTTTTTTTCTTCAGTAGACTGACCTGCTACAAACCTGAAATATTTATATGACCTTTTGCAATACTATACACCTTAAATTATTCCTTAAGAATACTGAAGTTTTAAATTTAAGTAACTAACTCGACTATCTATAACCTGTAGATAAAATATTCATAATTGCTAAATTTCTTTCATTAAGCAAGTAAAGCTGAGACAAGACATAACTATTACTGTGATTTCTTCTACTGTTTTAAATGCTCTTCCAGAACAGATTTGGTCTGATAAAATGGCAGTGCTACCTAAACACATGTCTGAGGAGGCTTTGAAGTATTTTTGTGGGAAGAAATTCACATCCTATGTGAAAGGGCAGGGCAGGTGCAAATCACAAGAGACTGAAAAGAGCCCAACATTACCGGAAGAGAAAATGCAAGACAGAGTTAAATTCTCAAAGATCAGAAAGGTGTTAAGCAGTCACGGAGTCTGGAAAGACACACTTTTTTTTCAGAGCACTCAGGAGGGAACATTTTTGTTTAGCTCTCTAAGGATTAGTAAAATCACTTCAGCTTTCTGCTACTCTTCAGATGATGTTACACTTCTCTCTTTGGAAGCTAAGTAGGTGGATGTGCTTCCCTTCCTTTTGCCCATTCTCCAGTGTTAAGAGCAGGAATTTGACTTCCCAGAAGCACCAACAAGGAAAACTGGTGTAGACACAACATTGCCAACTGCCATTCATTTTCAGCAACCTGTTGTACAGACCTGTTACCCATCCTTGCACAATATACATTGTTTAATTAATATTTAAAGACTTGCTGATGCCATACAGCAACCTAGATACACAGAGAAACTTCCTGCTTTGAAGGTGAGTATTTGCTGAGAGGCAGGCAAGAAGGCTTCTGTCACATCTAATGATTAGCTTGATGTATCAATGTCAGAAGTAGGTATTTAATGAAAAATCCATTGCTCTTTAGCATTGTACAATGTTGTAATTAGAGCTGTAAAGCAAAATACTTTGCTGGAATTTGTGATAACTGAAATCTCTTGTGCAGAGACTTTTCTTTCCATATAGTTTCTATACCTGCATGTTTTCTGTATTTCCAGCTCAGTCATATAAGTCTCCCAGAGAATCACCCAACAGGCTTCTGCACCAGCTGAGCTTCAAGGATTTTGAGTCTTTGAATCCCTACAGATTAATGAAGAGCTGAAAAACTGGATGTTCAACATACTTATTCTCTCTGAACCCAAATCAAAACAAGTAAAATCCTTGATAAAATGCATCTACCATAACTGCCAACTTGCTCCAACTTCTTTTACAGGCATTTTTAATACAGAAAATTACACAAAGGCCTCATTGCTACTGAAATAGAATTTAAAGTAATATGCAAGCTGAAGTCAATTTAAATTGTAATTATAACTCATGATACAACTTATCTTTTCCCAAGGGGAAAAAAAATGGCAATGACCCTATTCTTCCACTTCGTCAAAAATCTAGCTGGAGTAGGGACAGCATGAACATCAGAAGAATTGTTCTTGACTTCTTCCATTCTGGGACATCTTTCCTAAGGCTTTCTGTTCCATGGACTCCAAAAGCTGCCTGATAGTAACCACAAGACTTGAAAATGAAAAAAAAAGATCAGAAAACACACCCCAACAAGCTCCTAACTTGTCCCTGAACTTTTCTTGAACACATTAGACTAACCAAGGTTGAGACAGAAGTAATTTATTTATAATAAACACTTGCACACAAAAACCCAGAAAACCTCAACTCCCTTAACTAATGGTTTCTAAAAATGCTTATTCAAAGTGACACATGCATGACAAGTTTTGGCTGAGTACGATTTAAGGAGGAGGAGTTATACCACCCAGAAAAATGGTGTTTATGACAGAAATGACAAAGAATCATTCATCATGGGGTTTTTCTATGTGAAGCAGTAATAAAGCCTAAATGAAACTGCACTTCATTAGTAATTTATTTCGCAGATCACTATATATACACAAATACCATAACTCTATTACATTTTTATAGTGCCATTTATTACAGTACTTCACATACTATATCCACATGGCAACACAGAAATGCAGCTTTCCCTGGGGAAGACAACAGCAGCCAACTGCAGAGCAGCACACAGGGAGGAAACACTTTTGAGCCAGAAGAGTAAAATAAGAATTTTCAAATGAATCAAGGAAAGGCCAATATAAAACAATAAAACTGAACCCCAAGAGATGTGCAGCTAACTCAAAGAATAGTATTGCTTGCCTGATGCCCTATTTGATTTAGAAAGTAGAAATAAAAGAGGAAAACTGAATACTCTTGCCTTGTTCTGTCAGAGTGACCAACAGCAGAGACTCCCACCAGAACTCCCTGCTAAAATTCTCTATCCTTTTATTTGATCCTTGAGCACTACACTGGCATTTTACACCTGCCACAGGAAGGAAAAGAACTTCAGTTCAATTGCTTTCATCAGTCTGTATTTGGGATGCCACCCCTCAGGCATAGGTGAGGACATATTCTCAGATATCAAGAAAAGAGATGCATTTCTTTCTCTGCCAAGACTTCTGCAAAGAGAGGGTTCAGGGCTATTCCACTCTCCATCAGAAAAGAATTTTCAAAGTTTCACACTAAGAGGCCAAACACTTCCATTAAACTTCCAGAGATGACTGGTGACTCCTGCCTTCCAAATGCAGGTGAAAACCTGGAATGCTACACAAACCCACAGAATGCTGTGAGAAGATGACAGACAGAAGGACACCTGCAAATGTCTCATCACAACATTTGCTTGTGAAGTAACAGTGTCCAATTATGCAGTGTTGGGCCTCTGAAATAACATATTACATGCATTATGTGAATGGTTTTTGAAATAAAAGTGACAAAAAATGCACTGCTTTTAACTTGTGAGGCATGTTTAAATTAAAAAAAATATTCTCTTGATTTTCTTGCCAAAAAACTCTGCTGTAAGAACACTGATAAGAAGGTAAGTGGCTTGTCAGTTGTAGATACTCCATTTTTAAAAATAAATTTTAAAGCACAGAAATTCTAAATAAAGACCCCATACTTGAAATGCAATTTATGAACATTGGGTCTTTGATGGTTGGAGAAAACATGATTTTACCGAGTACATTTTTTATTCTTTTCTGATGAATTAACTGGAAAGAGAACAAAAAATCAAAACTATCAGAAAATATTTGCTGGATACTAAGTTAAAATCTGTTTGACTGCAGGGAAAAAAACTTTTCTTAAAACTTGTCAATATTGAGTTTGACTGCATTGTGGAAGCTTGAGAATAAATACATTTATATTCCTTCTCCTATGGATCTTGTTCTGATCTTCTTTCTCAAGCATTCTGTTACTAAATGCAGAATTGTGGTCCACTACATACAGTATCTAATTTGATAAGAGGCTGAGTAAATGTACATTAATACATTTTTTTTCTCTTTTCCTATCACATTGCACTTCTTCTCCCTGCTTTAGTGGTAGACTAACTACTAACAGTTTAAGAAATAAAACCTGCAATACTGAAATGAAACACTGATTTAAGATGCACGTTTTAATTCCTCATTTAAGTCATCTGCATTCTCTAGTTACTATATTAAAAGAGGGATACTGACCATCTGCAAAAAATATAATGTCCTATTTGTGTAAGTTAATGAGTCTGAATTAAGTGCATGAGTATTCCCCATTGAAACTGGTGAGACTGTTTGAATCCCTAAGTGAGGCAAGTGAGTAAATGAAATCTCTTATCTATTTTAACTACTAGACATGCTAGGAAGATCTTATTTTCTCTCTCTCCCTGCAATCAGACCAGCAAATGCAGGAGGACCAGACATTGCAGGAAAGATCACAAAACTGAAATTTTATTTCCAGCCTGTTGCTCTCCAAATCATTCTCCTCAACAGATCTGAGCACACAACCATAAGCTCTGGAGAAGATATTCCTTATAAAAGGTGTGAATAAATAGATTCAGTGCACTGGAGCTGAGAGAGCTTAAGTAGGCTTGTGCCAAAGATGAAGAGCAGGAGAACTTTGACGAATTGACTAATGTTGACCCGGACATTGCTGGCAGAGCACCAAGAAAGATCATAGGTGAAAAGAGACTCAAAGTAAAGAAAGCCTGGAGAATGAGAAGTTTATCTTCAACACCATAGGTAGAAAAGCTAATTAAGTGATTTGGCAAGTTTGAAAGATTTGCTGCCCAGTTTCCATTCAGACTAATCAGGGACCTGCAGTGTTTTCAGGAAGCAAAGAAGCAGGAGATGGTTTTCACAGACAAACTTCACAGTCATTCTATATCTAACACTTTTACCTAAGAAAGTATGGAGATTTTCTAATTCTTTCCTGGAACGATTCCTAGTCAGTCAAATCAGCCTACGCAAACACACTGTAAAAAAGTCTCATTAAAAATAGAAATATTTTATGATGCTACTTACCTGCCTGTCTACTTCTGGAAGCAAAAGCAGGAGGTATTGTTGAAAATGCTGAGGTAAAGAAGCAAAGGTGTGTTTATTTATTAAAGCCCTCAGGTTAGTGTTCACTAGAATAGATCCCGGTGTTTCTATGTCAATATCCTCAGCTTTGGTCCATTTCAAATGTCCTGGAGTAAATAAACAAAAATAACTTTAAACATAAATAAAGAGAGTAGGAACAAGTCTTCTTTTTAAGATTTTAGCTTTTACTGTATAATACAATAAGCTCTAGAGAAATTGTACTATGAGAAGGGTAACACAGCCTTTTCTAGGTGTCTTAACAGCTTTTATATTTGTATAATAATAAAAAAATATTTTGTATTTATCTCTTGAAGATAAAGTATTTTTATTTTATAATAAAGAGACAAAATGCATTTGTCTCTTGACCTCTTATGTTCCAGTAAACATCACAGGTGCCATATTCTTACTTTAGCTCGAGACCAACTCAACAGCCACAGAAAATAATCCTGTCATGTCATCAACAATAATTATATAAGCACCTATTTTCAAGCAAAAGGCTGCTTGATGAGGCTGATGTGAATCAATAATTATGGACAGCTTCTCTTTTGCCATCAGCAGCGCCCTATGGCCTACAGAACTTGTCCCACTGCACCTGCTAAAACCTGTGTGAATAGAGTGTGATCAAAGAAATGAGACTATTTAATATGTTAATGTTTGAAAACATTAACAACAAAAAACAAAAGAATTGTTCAGAATTTTCTGAAAAAGTAAGACCTAAAATGATCAAAATACAGAAGGCAGCAGCAGGAATTGTGAGATTAATAAACAAGGTATGTGAGAAAGGATACAAACACAGGAGTAAGATAAAGACTCAGCAGAAGGAAAGGGAAATAAACATATGGCTCATGCACAGCAATATAGAATAATGTCTTCTTACTTTACACAGTAGACAGAAAGGGTATCAACTTAAACTCTTGCACAGTAAGAAATATATCTGTTAAGATACTGAGAAAAGAAAGCTTTCAACCACCAAGAACAAGGAGATGTTGAATTAAATCCTTAGCGAGGTATTACAGCCTCCATCAAAATCTTTTAAGAATATGTTAGACAAATACCTGACAGTAATGACAGATGCATATCTGATTTTGACCTATGACTGATGAACAAATTAGATGACTACTGGAGATCCTGTCTGGTCTGATTTTGTTAGTATTTCTAGGATAATATTTAGAAAATATTTATTAAAGTTTCTTAAAGAGCTATCTGCTTCAAGGTATTTATATACTGCTACAATCCTTTTTTTCCTCTAAGTCTTAACATATCAAAGTCCAGATGTCTGGAAAAACTCAAAAGCTTCTAACTCCTCCCAGGAAACCTCTTCAGGTTTCAGTTTGTTGTACTTTCAAATATTTCAAAAATGGTGTAAGAGGGGTCTGAACTATATAAAATGCAAACTCCACCAGAATCCCTAAAAAAGTCATTAAAATATTATTCCACTGCTATGATGAATGGTGGTGTTTGGCATTTACATAGGACCTCTCAGCAACAATTAAAACTGACACATTAAGAAGATTAAATATGTTTTAAAAATGAGAACATTTGGGCATACTGATTATTAGGAATGTCTCAAATGCTACAAGCTACTTAACAGTAACCACAATAGAAGGAATGCAATTATGCTTTGGATTTCTTAGAAGACCTATGGTGGTCTCTTCCCTGAAAGTCTGTAACTACAAAATATACATATGCAAGAAAATGAAGATTTCTGAATTCTAAAAGCTCGACTTTAGTCACAGCCCTCTGTAAACATTCTTGTAATTTTATTTTATTTTTCAGCAGCTGATAGTAACTGAATGAGACAAGATCTACTTTGCACTCAGCACAGGATAACCTTTTCCAGCACATATTTCTAACATACTCTATTTCAGTACAGCGAAGACTCCATTACCAATAAATGAATGCCCTGTTATACAGGACAATTGCATGGAAGAAGTGCCCATTTTCATGAATGCATCACAATAAACTAGCCTCACCATCTGTTCCACCCACTAAATATAAACGTAAAAAGAACATAGTCCCTGAGCATAACACAAGTTGTATGATGTACTGAATTTTAATGCCTGTATGTATATTCTCTTTTTTAATCAATACAAAATACATATCCCCATCTTCTAAGTGACTCTAAATTAGAGTAACATTTTCTCCAGCTAGAGCTTCATATCCTATGGGAAGGCATACACACAAAGATAATCCAAACTGAAATAAGACATGACTGCAAAATCAGTAACATCCTTCAGTGGCAGATATTCTCACAGCTTGAAAAGCCCAAGACAGAGAGTCAAATCTACATTTTCTAATTTATTTGACCTGCTATCACTTACAGAGTACTATGGGGGTTTTGTCAGCTTCTGGAAGAAATGTGTGTATTGCTTCTAGGCCAGTAGCAAACTCTGGATGCCCACCACAGTCCTACTTAAAAAAACCCCCTCAAAATCTGTTCAGAAAAACAAGAAATTATCTCTCCTGCACCCTTCCTATGGCTAATATAGGTTCTGTATAGCAGGTCCCAAGTTTGTAATGAGATTTAGTGAAGTGTTTGGGAGCAGCATGGAAGTATGACACTACTGCATCACTAATCATAGCTCTGAGAAGAGTTTATGACAAAACACATGCCAATATTTTTTATGTTGTTTTCCACAGAGAAAGACACTTTGAATCCTTATATAGTTCAGGGGCATCACTGTCCAGATCAGAAATAGAAGCTGTAAGACAAGAAAGAAATTCAGGCTTGCAGCCTTGGAAATTAAGAGTTTATTCCTCAACACAGAGAATTAACCATAAGGAGATGGGAGCACCATAGGTCTACATAAAGATATAGAAATGAAAACAGAAAAAGGACAGAAATCACATAGTTGGCAGAATCTGTTAATTAAAATGAAAAAAAAAAGTAATCCTATTTAATCAGAGCTCAGAAAGTCAACTAAACACAACATGTAGTGAATATTGGGCAGATCAGCAGATTTTCAGACAATCAAACAATATCTGGACCTGAATTGTGCACTATACAGAACCCTAGACCTGTTCTCAAAGCTGCTCTGCAACTGCACTTTTAGCATCCTAAGAAATGTTATGAGAAACATTTCAACAGGTACAAGAACAGAAACCCTTAAACCTTATACAAAGTTCCCCACACTTCACGTGTGGTGTCCCCAACAGGCCAGTAGATTTATTTTCCAAAATCTACCAAAAAAACCCTAATTAATTCATTTGATATCATGAGCAAACAGTTTATGTCATATCTGAAGATGCAGAAGAACATATACTTGAAATTATGTATCTCAGTCTTAAACATAGAGAAAAATCAGAAGAAATAATCTAACATTGAATATAACTTTGCATAGCAAAAGCTGTAATAGTGAAGGAACATTGTCTATTTTGAATAATAACGTTGGATCAACATAGAGAACTAGCCATCCACATGGAACTGATTGATAATCTGCAGAAAGGTCATGTATGAAACCCAAGTACACTTTCATGGGAGGCTGTGATACAATAAGACTTATAGGTTATACTGCCAGGAACTGGCAACAGCACATTTAACAACTCTATGGCATTCAGAAAGTAAAGTGCCTTGGAACTATTTTACGGGATCATTATATATAAAAATAGGACTAGGCTGGAAGATTAATAAAGAAGAACAATCTTATCCCCACAAAGACAGACATAAAATAACTTCTAGGATTTAGCCACTACAAAAAGCTTGTTTGTTAGCTTGTTGCAATGGTCACATTGCTAAATACTTCTCTAAATGATTCAGCATTTGCTAAACGCAAGAAAAAGAAACAGTTATGTCATTCTTTGACTTCACTTCAGCAGAGACAAGAGTCTTAGTGAACACCACATTTTGTACTCCCTAGGGAACTTTTCCAATTAAATTTCATGCAGAGCAGGAAAAACTGCCTATGACATGGAGATTTAGAAGTTACTCTTAGCATCTCTTCAGAGAAAATTCTTTGTTAATTACAGAACATGATCCATGGACCTCACTAACAAACCCACAGAAAATAAAACCAGAAACTGTATCTACCACCTCAAGAGATGTCGCTTCAAAATAGTTACAGATCCAACTGAAGAACTAAATCAACCAAAGAAGAACAATCAACCAAAACCTTTATGCCAAATCTCTATATGACGTGCAATAATGCAAATGAAGAAAAGAGAATGTTAACTTTTAATTGGGCAAGCATGGAAGCAAATATGCTACTATCTCTGGGAATAAATGCACATTAGGCAAGCAAATTCACCATGAAGAAAGAATATCTGTTACATACTGCCCCCATCCCCCAAAAATCATTACATAACAATCAGAATCTAATTGCTAAATCACCTCTCTGCCTGCAATTGCTTAGGTCTGTCAAACTTTAAAAAGCAACCACTGAGGATGAAAAAAAAAACTGACCAGGGATTTTCCAGGTAGACAGAAAGATGTCTTCTTGAGAAAGGATCAGCTGCTGAGTTTGAAAAAGGACAGGTAAACAGAAAAATAAAACTTTCCAAGAGAACACGGAGTTTAGAAAAATATCAGTATTACAAGATATTTTTTTTTACTCTTACTCACCTAAACCAGATTTTTTTAACCTCTTTAAGTGCTGGCTTGTTTGCTTTCCAGTTGGAGACTTTTGCCCATGTTTCATCTCTTTATCAGAACCATCTGCTTCACCATTTTTAGATTCCGATCCTTTGAAAAAAATAAAATCCCTCAAATATGATGCTTTTGCACTTAGTTACTAACAATCCCCTCAGCACCCCCTACACCGTAAACAAAACAAAAATAGGATTTTAAAAAAAATTGACATTTTCTTGCTGAAAGGCAATATACTTTTCTGGTCACAATATAATTCCTCCTCATCAGAGGAATTGGAAGTAAAAGCTCAATAAATCAATTAGGTGCTGAAAACTAAAGTTTACTGAACACTGCAGTCAATAAAAATGTTCAGTGATCTAATAAAAATAACATAGTTCTCTAATGCCCAGGAGATATTTTAAAAAATATTTTAACCTTAGGTTATGGGGCAGTAAAGCAACCTAAGGCTGAAAAAAAAGATAATTTCTTTTTGAAGAAACATTTAAAGAAAAGATATGTTTGGAAATGCAATTGTCAATTTGTGTTAGACACAGAAATCTCTTAAAATGAAGCAACTTAACCACCAGAGTTAAAGGTCAAGGTTATGCTGCAGTGATAAGCATCGTATAAGAAGAAAAGCTGACAAAAGGATTTGAGTATTGCAATGCAGAACTGAGACACAAATTCACATTCACGGAGAAGCTTGCCTTTCCCCCCCTCCTCTTTCTATGGCATTGAATACCAGCATGTGGTCCTCCATTAGAGCTCCAGAGCCAAACAAAATGTTACTTTGCATTCCTTTAAAGCTGCTGCTATTACCAATTGTCATTTTACTGTATGCCTTCAGCTCTTTATTAAAGAAAAATCTCTATCCTTGAGACACGAGTCTTGATAAGGAAATAAAGACGTTAAACAAAGCCACCCAGTGGAAATAGTATTTCAGTAATTCCAAATTCTGTATGCTACTCATCTGATTCAGAGGAAGGTTCTGTGACTAGAGCTGATCTTGCAAATGGTCCTTTAGTTATTTACCTGAAGGTGAATCCGACTGCTCATCGGACACCTTTAATGGTGTCAAAACAACACGAGGAACAGTCTTGTTTACCATCATTGAGACTCCATTTCTTCTTTTCTGCTGTTGTCTCAAAGCCTACAAAAACGATAATAAAACATAAAACTGTAGCAAAAAATAATGCTTATAAGTGAATTACACATGACATTTTTCTACCATTAAACTGAATCCCTTAAAATAAGCATAAATTACACAGCTACTGACTTGCCAGACTTCACACTCGTCCTCTTTATGTCATTTTCCTTTAAAATACAAAATCAGGCTTTTTCTCCTTTTTTTAAGAGAAAGAAGATGCATCTTAGATCATTTTCCAATCCAGGTTTGACAACAAAGAAGCACGTAACTGTTTGCTCTACCTTAACAGCACAACGTGATAACCCATGAAATGCGAAACTAAGCCTTCCAAAAAAAAAAAGTAAACCCAAAATGTTTCAAAACCAGAATAAAAATATATATGTCTGCACATCTCTCGCAGGTGCATCCTCTCCAGTATACTGCTCAGTCAATCAAGTTAACACAGAGTGTCATCAGTATGTACAGCATGTAAGGACTACAGTATTGATGCACTCACTCAGCCGTGAGTAGTGCTGCACAAAATCACTGAACATGGCAGGAATCATTTATTTTCGTGAAGGGAATCAGTCCTAATCTTGGAAACCTTGCAGCATTTGGCTTCTGTCTGTTTGACTTTGGGCATTAACCTTCAGAACACGAACATGATGGTGTTCTGGCAAATCTGGGGGAAAATGATACACGAATAAATCTCTACAAATGGTAGTGCTTTGTGTTTCATAAATGTATCAAATACAGGGCTGATAATGCAATATAAAATATCTACAGATTAGAAATAGCAAATACCCATCAGACTGTTTTATATGGAAAATGATATCTCATTCAAAAGGTCTTAAAACATAAAAATATGAATACCTGCCAATTAATACATCTGCAAACATTAAAATTCTGGAATTAATCAGAATGGGCTGAGCTTAATACAGACTTCTCCTAGCCTCCTGTCTATTTTTCTCCATTCTTATTGTGCCCTCTATTTTTACAATTGTGATTTATGTTACGAACTTGGGGGATTTATTAAAGTAATACCATATTAACAAGGTACATATCTGATATGAATTATCCCAATAGGTTTATGAGCATGAATGACTGATGCCCTATAAGGTTTAAGTCTGTAACTTTAATGGATTGTAATACCTTTCCAAATTGTTCACATAGCTAAATAATAGAGAAAAAAACCTCTGAGAAGAAAGAAATCGATACTGGTCTACTCCTCTAAATAACACTACACAACGTAAAATACACCAGGCCACATAGAAGCTATTTCATGGATTAACCCATTTTATTGTACTTCTGAAAGGACACATAAGCACTGTGCAATAAAAAGCAAATTAGAACACTTGAAGTCAAACAAAGAGAGGAAGCTGGTCAGATCTGCACTGAACCAAAGAAGCAGCAGAAAGACATAAAGAACAGATGATACTTCAAACATTTTTGAGACAGAATTTTCATACTGGTATCGAGCAAGCACAGCCAGACTTCTGGACAGAAAATTCTAAAGTGTTAACACTTCCCAAAAATTCCTCAAAATTCAAAAAATGACGCTGCAAACCTAAGTGTCAAATCAGGTGATCCTTAATTAACACTAATACCATGGAGACAGTGGGAAACAGTTCATTAAAAATTAACTGAAAAGACTGGCAATGTCTGCACCACCGATACACCAATATAACCACAGCTTCATATTATGGTGCCACAGAGCCTGATTTGCCTCATGTCATCCTCATTTCCTCCACCCAAGGCAAATGGTTAGAGCCCAACAATGCTCCATGTTGTCCTCCTGACTTTCCAAGACAATTTCCACCTCTCACCAAGGCTTCATAGCCTTGCGGCTAGCATCCACAGAGAAACACCATTTTAATGATTCATACAGCCACTGTGGCAAAGGCAGATACTTTGTCAAGCCTCACAGTTGATTTTCAGCGCTTAGACTTAACTCCCATGAAGGAGAGAAAGGAACCAGCAGGGTATCCACAGTGACAGGCACGCAGTGTTCATACACCTCAGGTGACACACGTGCTGCTGGAGCGAGGGCAGCGGTACCCAATATTTGTCAGGAGCACCACTTACCTTCTTTTGTATTACTGGCAGGACCCCCTGTGGTCCTTAAGCACACATTTATGCAACTCATCTGGCATCTGCAAGAAGCACAGGCCAACTCATGCCCATGGAGCACTAATGCAAGACACTCCCTGGACAGTTAAATGAGGAAATACAACTGGGAGCAGACAAAGCTACCAGAACTATTTACTTCAAGGCATAGCACACTTCTCTAGTTACAGCCTAAGCACCTCTATATATGAGGGTCAAGCAAAAACCTTAAATACACCATTTCCCTTTGACAAACATTTGTTTTTCAGGGTTTCTTTTTCCCTAACATACATTGATTCACTGCCAGTCCCTTCCCCAGCTCCTCCGGTTTCACAGGGCAAGGAACCAATCACCAAAAGGAAAAAAAAACCAAAACAAACAAAACAGTACAAAAAAAAACCCCCAAAAAAACCCCAAAAAACCCCAACAACAACAACAAAAAAACCAACAAAAAAAAACCCCAAAAAAACCCAAACAAACAAAAAAAAACCCAAAAAACCCCAACAAAACCTAAACCAAAAAAAACCAACCCCAAAACCCAACCCCCACAATATGGATGTTAAAACTAAGTAAAACTTTTAACACAAAATTAACAAATTACCAGTGAATTACCCTGTGTACAGAGAATAAACATGTAACCTTCCCCATGCCTCTCTGTCTTTTCATTTGTCAAATGAAAGATATAAGATGGGGAAGAGGGTACAAAGATAAAAAGTAAATAATCTAACATATGATTTTCAGGGTAAAGAGATGGTGGAGATTCTGTGCAGACATTCTTGTTGTGATATGCCCAGCTAATAACAACAATTTTGTGGTAATTTCTCCTCTGAATTTGAAGCCGCAGGATCTGAAATTTTTGGACAGCTGAGTCTTTGCAAGACAACCCAGCCCAGTGGGAGAAACTGCTGACTGACACCCAGTTACAAGGAAAGCCAAACACCAGAAGGAGTAAAGTATAAAGGAAGGACAATCTCTGTAGTCTCCACTGAGGACAAATTTATAACTTCTCTATACCTAGCCTGAGGGACATTCATTTTAGAATACAAGACTACTGTAGGATTAGACAAGAATCTTGTAACCCAAGATTAATTCTACTTAGCTGGGAAGTCAATGAGATTACTCCAAGTGAAACATGCACCAAATGCCTGCTATACTGAGCTTTTAGAGCGCCAAGCTAATTTAGTGCTTTCCTAGTCACCATGACCAAATAAATCAAATTTATAACTAGCACTGAAGAAAATGAGAAATGTTGTAACTTATTCCACAGAAAAATGGTTCCAGATATCACTGTAGATACAGAAACAGCAACTAACACATACTACATTGTCATCTTTCATGGACACAGCCTTTTCCGTCTCATCCATATTTACAGACATATAACCTCCTAGCTGGACCTCCTACAGAACTGCAAGAAAAGATGATGATTTTACCAAATGGTAAGGTGTCATTTTCACTACAGCAAATTAGAAAAAAACACATGCAGTGCATATGATAAGCTTAAATAAAGAATTTTTTTTCTTTAATGAGATGCTATGTTTACATTTCAAATGCATTCGATCACTTAATGCTAAATGCATGAGTTAAAAAAGCTGCACATTTTAAATACCTAGAACTGATCACTGTTGAAATATACTGTAAGACATTGCTACCATCCTACTAGTGC
The DNA here is from genome assembly GCF_036417665.1 of Passer domesticus. NCBI lineage: Eukaryota > Metazoa > Chordata > Aves > Passeriformes > Passeridae > Passer > Passer domesticus. The sequence continues at coordinate 118,564,827 of NC_087474.1, read as the reverse complement.
AAAAAATAAATTTTAAAAAAAATGAAAGGAAATGAAAGTTCATGTAATATACATTACAAGCTCTCTAAAATTTACCACCAAAATATAATACTTACATCCAGCCTTTCACAAGCAGATTTGCAAAGGACATCTGTGAATCTCTCGCACATAATGAGTATGGAGAATTCCCAGTATTCCCATTCATAAAAATGAACCTGTGACCATCTGTTGAATAACACTGCCATGGTCATTATACAATGCTTGGCATAATTATTTGGTTTAATGAAGTTATTTTTATTGCCAAAATCTTTAAGCAAACTATCAATCCATTTTCATCCAAAGAATTCAAAATAAAATAAAAAGATGAAAATTAAGAAAATATAAACTCTGAAGATAGATGGCAAAAGAAAAACACCATGAAATTACCAGTGAACTTCTAATTCCAAGCAGGTTTTTTAAAATAAAGAGGTGACAAGAGCAAGGTTCCTTCTGTTTTTCAGGGAGTTTCTATCCCTCTTGGAATATAGCAGTATTTTGGAGGTTTCATGAATGCCATTATATGCTCTTAAGAATAGTAAATTCATGTTTAGTTGATCTTAACACAGGAAAGACTTTTTTACCCATGTGACACAATGGTTGACTGTCTTCAGTAAAAACTCATAAAGTCATCTTTCAAGCAGGAATGAAAGGAAACAATATAAACTGAAACATAACTGTAGATGGGGGCAAAATGCCTTCCAAAAAGAGCACCAGAAGCAAAATATCAGTCTCTGAGCTCTGATTTTACTGCTGCTCGGCAATTTGTTTTTGTTATTTTTCTTTCCCATATCTTTTAAACTCAGAACAAAAAAATGGATCACACAGATAAACCATTAATGCAGAAAACCATTTTCATTTGAGGTTAAATGTGTGACATGCTGAGAATGTTAAAAATTAAGTCATTATCAACAAAGACATGTAACACTTGGTTGCATTAAGCAACATCGTCCCAGATTTCTACTTGTTCTATAAATGTCAAGTCCACATTCTGAAATTCATGTAATGAAACATAACCTTTGAAATTTCACACATTATGGTTCAGAAATGTAATGCTATGGAATTCCTCCATTCTGCCATGTGAAAACTCAAGCTATGATGCACTGAGCAAAGTCTCTTGCACAAAATAAATAACAACTCTGCATCATGGTTATGGATGGCAAATTGACAAAGATGAAACAGGTTTATGGTTTATCATTGATTCACTTAACACCACCACAAAATTCACTCTTTGTCTTCTCTCTCACCCTAATTTTGTTTAGTAAAATTAAGAGTCTTTAATTCCCATGTCTCGGTTAAATTAAAATTTCTCAATGGCAACCTGCTTCACGGACAGACAGAGCAGTTAAACTAAAACGTAAGCACCACAAATCATGAAGAGTAAACCCATTATTATTTCCTAGATGCCACTAATTTTTATATTAAACATAAACAAAGCACTCAGTTATAAGCATGCAACTGTAAGATTAAAACACAATAAACATGTCCTATGGAAACAACCACAAAGTACAAAGTGCCATTTCCAAAACAAATTTACTTCCAACCATACTAGTGCACTAAACATGTCAGTATGGTGCCAAGAGTACACAGTTGGTCATCTGAAGATGAAGAGTAGTGTCAGAATCAGCAGGATGGAAGTCTGGAAACCTGGGGTTTATTTTGAAATAAATGCTAATACCTTCTCAAATAAACATCTTTTCTTGTCCCATGCCATCCTCCTACCTTGTGACAGTTACATCTGTATTTGGAATAAAAAATAATGTGTTGCTGCATATTTGTTCTTTAGGTTTCAGAAGGGCTTTCAGCAGAACTACAGTATACCTTAACACTGAACTTTCACCTGTGTACTAACGAACGCTGAACTGAAATGCTTGGACCTTTGTGGAGCAGAGACAAGGAGATTTGTCTGTTCACGTGAGTGTCTGTACACCTGCAAGCTAGCACTGCTTTCTACGGGATTACAATAATCCAGTCACAGCTACAGTTAATGCAGATCACGAGAGACTGCAAAGTAAATGGTTTTGGTGCTTTCCCAACCATAGAAAAAAGGACAAAAACCACATGTGATCTGTTCAATGTCTGTTTTGACTTGCATGTGAATGGGAATGATGATAGCATATGCATCAACACAGTGAAAGCTTTTTAACAAAGAGAAGAATTGGGGGTTTTTAATGTGCTGTGTAGTATTAAATTAACAACATCCATCAGCTGAAAAGTGTTTTATGGGGAAATGGGTTCATTGGCACAACAAAACACATGTAGGTAAGAAAACAGTTTGTAGAAAGCAATTTAAAAACAAATTAAAACAAAGATAGCAGTGTCAATACAAAATCTTAAAACAGTAATCAACACTTTCCATGGGGTCAAATTTTCAAACACACTCTGCACAGGGACCAAAGCATACAGCAGAGACTTTATGGCTAGACTCTGCAGATCAAAAATTACCACTCAGAGGATTTATATTGCACCAATGTAAGCAGCGTAACATCTTTCTGCCTAACATCCTGTTTCAGCCTGGGTACTCCTGCTTGCCCACACATCCTGAGCACACAGCCTTCTGCAGACCTAGCCAACAGCTCCTGGAACACCATTTGCAGATAACTGCTTGTCAATATTTTGTAGGAGGCTTCCTAGAGCTCTGAAGAGTTGTGAGCTGTTCCAAATCCTGCCTTTCCCTGAAAAGACCAACACTTTCTAGGATGCACTTCAAAATCAAGGCATGATTCATTGTCACCTGGATATAATTTCATGTTACAAACTATTCAACTGAAAAGATGTTCTTTTCACATAGCCCAAAAGAAGATACTCACTTAGATATTCACTGCCACTATAAGGAAAAATCACGTAACTCCACTGGAAAAGCTTAACTGGGACGCCACTCTCTAAAATCTCTAGTGATTTTATTTTCATTAATACAACAGCAATCCATCTGAAATGGTTCTCCAGGCTACTTAAGGGACAGGCTACTTACAGAAACACATTAACAGACAAATGCAATGCTTAGAACTAGACTGCTATCTTCAGCTTGACTACCTGAGTCTTGGAAAAAGCCACTGCATCTACAGAACGGAAGAGAACACTTTCAACCTATATTTGGGAAGAAGATTTCACTATGTCACAGTGGCAGGTTTAAACAAAGGTAATGCTCATGCCAGGACATATTTTAAGTGAGTGATACTGTCCTACACTGAGGTAGAGGGGCAACTACACTTCAACACTTAAAATGGCTTTAAAATTTTTTAGTTATTTCTCAGACTAAGAAATTCTCTAAAATACATTTATTAAAACAGAAAAGGTGCAGGAGCACTGTAAAAAGCATACTGTGCAAACAACCCCAGAGAAGTAACAAGCAGAACCCTCCAGCAACTGGGAGGCAGTTATTACAAAAGCAGTAAAAAGCAGGGACTGTGTGGATTCCTGTTCCTTTCTTTCCATCACAGGTAAGAGCTGAGGATCATGGGGATGACCCAGAAGAGAGTCTCAAACATTGTCTTGGTTCTTACCAAAGCACTGTGTTGAGCAGCTGGTGCATGCTGCCCAAGCATAGGGACCTTTAGAGGGACATACCGTGCAGCCAGCCTTCGGGCAATGCATGTACTCCCTGAACAGCTTCTGCTGGAACTCTTGCTCTCCCAGCTTCTTTTCCCCATTATGCAGTCTCCCTGCCATAGCTTCTCTGTCCTCTTCCCTAGACTTGTCTTGGCAATCAGAAAATCAGTTTAATTTATCATCTTCGAACTTCCATTTTCCAGAATGCATTTTGTAAACTCCAGTGTCCTTTCCCATGTCTCTCTAGAAGTCAAAAAGCAACATGTTTTCCTTCTTTTCCATTTGTTGTCAGGAAAATTTCTCAAGAATCATCACTTATGTCGACACACATCTGATCAAATGCTTCAGCTAGGGAGCCAGAATTCTCCAACTGTGGCATTGGTACATCTGTTGCATCTGAAATGAAACATAAGAATGCGGTTAAGAGAGACACTGAGCAACTGCACCAAACTCTCTATTATGAGGAATTCAGTACAAAAAATACCTCTCAGTTTACAGTGGATTTTCAGAGCCTTTCAGGAAGACACCCTGCATTCAAATTCTAAGTGATTAGGACAAAATCATAATGATCTCCTCTGTCACCTTTGCTTCTTTGGGATGAGGAAAGGAAAGCAGGGCAGGAGAATGTATCAGGCTTATATTAGAGCATGAGAGGGAGCAGTTGCTCAAATGAGTCAAAGGAGAGACACCACAGACAGACTCATAATGGATTACTTCCTATGGACAGCAAAATGCTTCAAGATAACCTGCATCTGGCTGTAGTCAAGGAAAGAAGTCCTAACAGAATGAGTGTGGAGGGAGCAAGACTGGTGAGTTTGCTCTTCTCCCAAAGAAAGGTAAGCAGTGTGAGCTGAAGACAGGAAAGCAAATTCACACCAGCATTATGGGAGATCAGGAATCTACCTTCAGTGCCAGCCTAGGCACTTGGACACCTGTGTCCAAAAAAAAAAAAAAAAAAAGAAACAAAGAGATCTTGATAAACTAGTAATATGTATTTGGGTCAATCCGGGCTAAATTACAGAAATTTAGTCTCCTGAAGATTGGTTTCTAAATTCTAAATAAAAATTACAGTTGTGGTAGAAATGTCGGCCTGAAATATTATTTGGAGCTGGACAGATCTAATGTCCTACAATTCAGAACTAATACATAAGCTAAACCCTAACTTCCCCATTGCTCTATTACTGCTTGGGGTGTGACAGCATCCACAGTCAAAAAAAAAGGGGATGGAGTTGCCATTTTTATTATAAGAATAAATCCTACAAATGGGTGCCTTCCTTCTCATTAAAAAACTGCATCTACCCACTTTATGAACTATCTAGTGGCACATATATGAACCCAGCCACCAAGCATGCAGACAAAGCCCAAAGTTAAGGAAAACAAAACAAACCATGGCAGTGACATACCTTGTGTTGATTCCCTTATTTCCTGAGCTTCTCTCCTCCCAAACCCACTTGGCTGCTGTCTCTGGAGTTTCTGTCTCTACAAAGAGATCTGGATGCCCAGCACAGTCTCAAACATGTCCTGGTTCTGTATTCAGATCCTGAGTCTGAATGGAGTATCCTTCTCTTCTCCCAACAGAAAATTTATGGGTACCCTTCTTGGTGCTGATTCCAAAGTGCCAAATGGAAGGCAGGATTTTCTTCCATGTCTGGGAGGTCTACTATCATCCCAGACACCATTATAACGCATCTTCAAGTTCTTTCTCCTCTCTTGGTACTGACCCAGGGAACACCTGGTACACTGACGGACAAAGTGCTCTTACACTTGGCTATCATCAGAGTCCAAGAGACACTAACACCACCTCAATGTCTTGGATATTCACACATTCTCAGTGTTACCTATGTGAGGCCAGCTTGCAGGTATGATCTCTTCTTCTGAGAAATGTTCCAAGAACATCTTGATAGATACAGATAAATCTGTATACAGTGAAGACTTCCACAAAAAAGTATCACCTCAAGTCAATGGAACAGAAACTGGACCAGACAGAAGCATGTAGATACTATGCCATGGCTTGATGTCCATACTGGAGTTAGCCTTGTCCAGAGCAAGAATAATGCAGCACACAGTAGTGTGACCATGTACCACTGCTAGCAGATGCAGGAGTAGTTCAGTACTTTCCCAGGAAGAGGTCCTTACATGGGTCTGCATGCCAAAACTCTCGAGTGTGAAAATGAGGTAAATCAGTATGGATCTGATCAATACTGATAGGAAATCAGCGTGTGACAACGTGCCATAAGCCTTCTTTTCAAAGGTACAAGATCAGCAACAGCTGGGCACACAGGCCCAAGCACTTCCAACAGCACAAGGGAAACAGAAATCTGTAAAATCTGCCATCAGAAAGCCAAGCATAAAAGGCAGCTCTGCACCACAGGCTCTTGCCTATACCCTCAAGAACAGGAACTGGTTTGTGGGACATTACACTCAGAGCAAACAAGAGAAAACTGAAACTCTGTCAGAAACCAAAGGGAAGACAAAACACACTCAGTGGTAAAACACTCAAAATTTCCTTTCCAAAAAGGATACAATGGAAGGTGGAGAAGCTAGAAAGTTTCCAGACCAAAATGGCACCCCAGCCTTTGAAAGGTGAGGATATAAAGGCTGATCTATGACACAGAGCTTATGAAAATCCACTGCAACTGCAAACCTCCTTAGTCCCTGCAAAACACCCCAAATCCACTGCTACCTAAGAGAAATCAAAACCAAGAGCCAGGGCCCAGAAAATGCCCTTTCCTCCATGCTCCTTGCAGAGCTCAAAAAAGGCAGCATTGTGACTAATTTGATTCATGAGAACCTCCTGAAATGCAGACTGTTACAAGACAAACAAGAGATTGCTCTTTGCAATCTAAACCTAGGAATATATCTCCAGAAATCATTAAAAAAAAACAAATCATATGTAAATCCAGCACATAATAATTTAAAGAGAATTACATATGAGTGGTTAATAAGTAGATAAACAGTAGAGAAAATCTATTTCCAGCTCAGATCTTCAAGCAGAACCACACATTATCAACTTCCCTCTTACTTTATTTTTAGAGGTTACAAAACAAATACACACAAGATCAAAGTAATGTGAAGAACCCAGTGGTTTTAAATAAATTGAGTAGGAAACTGAAAACTAACTTGTAGGTTTCCATTCTTTGAAGACTGTTTTGTAGTAGATAAAAAGCAACAGCTAAGGAAGACCCCATTACAGTATATTATATACAGTATATATAAATTTATATATTACAAGCACTTGCTGAGAGGATGATGATGGCTTATCCTCCGTTACTTTAGCATGGAATCAGTAAGTTTGTATCAGTTGTAATACTGTTACATAGTGTGTCTAAAAGTTTGTTCTGGATTCAAAGGTCTGACAGGTTCTTTGTATGAATTTTATGCACTATACATCCATAAAACAAATTGAAAGAAATTGGAAAGCAAAAGAATAAATTTCTAACAGCAACTTTATAAATAGAATCACTGTTAAGGTTTATTCACCTCTGCTACAATACCAAATCAAACCTGCATTGTGTATATATGGCAATAGCCAACACCTGAAACTTCTAAAGAAAATAAAGCAAAAAAACCCCACTATTCCACTAGACAAATGCCCATTTGTTTCACATTGTGCATAGAGAAAACATTTTGCTGATAGCTGTAATGCTACTCTCATGCTCTGAAGTACAGGATCTAATTACCATCAACTTAATTAAAACTTATTTCTTTTTATCGATTACTTAACTTTCTGGTGTTGCTTTAATCCTACTGCCTTAGGGAATGTTTTCAAAGATTCACATAAATGTTATGACTTTTTATATTAATTAAGCTATTCTGATTAATTTGCCCTTTTAAAATTATTCTCAGTGCTATATATCTGCTAAGTGACAAATGGCAGAGTTTAAACAATTACGGAAGTTCAAACATTTATGGCTTTGCTCTTTTTATTCCCTTCTTTCCCCTCTGCCTACTCCCTCCACCCCTAGGGAAGTTCACAGATCACAAAATATCTGTATAGAAGAGTTTCCAAGAAGTGCAAATTTTCCACAACTATCCTAATGGTTAGTGAGTTGTTTTGTGCCCACTGTGCAATTTTCCTGAACAAACAAATGTAATACCTCCATCTAATAATCCTTTTCAGCCCTCAAAGCCTCTAAATACAACATAACCTTATGTGAATGATAAACATCTATTAATTTTATTGGATTTAAACTCAGCCTGCATGAAAAACTAGAGTGTTTAGAGGAGATGTGCACAGGCTTTGCTTAACTTAAGCCTAAACAAAGAACTCAGCAATAAATTACCCCATGAAATAATTATATTCATTAGCCATAACTAGAAGAGCAGTTGTGAGACAAATTACAACAACAGTATCTCATTATCCTAACACTTTAGAAAAGTCACAACTTCAAATGGAGAAGAGGTCATGATAGGGGTTTTTTTGAATTCTAGTTTTTTAGTTTTTCTTTTTTATTTTTCTGGCTGTAAGCCGAATTAATTTGGCAATGCTAGAAAATAATTTTTACATTATCATGCTTTCAGCTAATAGGTGACTTTGAATAATCAGCTGCTTTTGTAAGCTTTAATACTTATCATGGAGTCTAAATTATCCAATCCTAAGTTTTTTTTATAAAAATAACCTAACCCCACTTTTATATCCTGTAGTACCAAAAACAGTATGAAAAAAAAATTTTAACAGATCATAAAAATCAAACAAGTATGTCTAGAGTCTATGCCTAGAGTACTTCCTATCTGCAGCAATTCTTTCAAAATGTTGTTTTAAAATTTATTTGTAACCCCACATAAAATTTTCAACACAAATGCTTATATAGGAAAATCAGGGGTGTGATAATATAAAGAATTCTGCTTACTTGAAATTGACTTAAGTGCTTACTGCACTTAAAACCCCTTTAAACTCCCAACAAATAGGACTGCACCCTCACTAAAAATATAACAAAACCCAACAAAATGCCACTAAACATAACACTAAAAAAGGCCACTAAACAAAACACCACTAAACATAACACTAAAAATCCTTAGAAGACTCTTTAAATTCTGCTGACATCCCACTCACATAGGAATGACAGAGATGCTAAAGGGAAGCCAACTGATGATCAGTCAATACAAGCTTACCTGTTTAAGTGCTTTCTTTGTGTGCTGCTGGAAGGAAGATACTAGCTTGCTTTGCACCGGTGCATTAGTAAGGCTTGAATCACGATTGGAAGACATTTCCTCTGATGTCTGCTTTGGGCAAACTTTATAAAAAGAAATAGAAAAATCAGAATACTGTTATGGGGGTTACCTTCCTTATTTCTTGGAGAGTCATAAAGATGGAAAAATAAAACAACACAAGCAAATGCCTCAAAACTGAAAAGCTTGCTGTAGAAAATTCAGCTTATCTTGAGGTCCACATCAGCTGAAAATCCAGCCACATTCTAGAAAAATGTACTGCTTCTCTAATATTTGTACCACATCATACCCTTTCTATGCAGTTCAGGAGGCTTTGCATATTTTGCCTTTCAGGTCCTGAAAGGTAACTGAAATAGTTTAGCAGATTTCACACAGGAACTACATAAAAACTACCTTCCTCATCAACACATTTTAATGGATTATAAGATATCCAAATTAGCATTTATACAAGAGATACTGATGACCCCTGGATCTAGAAAGACTCATACATATGTAACTTCATACCTATTTTACAAGTATCTCTTGATAAAGCTAAGAACACACTTTAATGGGTAGACTGGAATATCCTGCAAGATGAATTCTGGTCTCTCAGGTAATACATGCTGCTATACTTGTCAGCCTTCTAAATAATACATGCTTTAATGAACAAATACTACAGCACTTGCATTAAACAGCCTCTTGAATAAATGTTGCGTGCGACACAGAAAAAAGTCACCTGGTTAAAAATAAATGAAAATATTATTTGTTTTGTTTTTTGTTTTTGGTGGGGTTTTTTTAAACAGCTTTATTACATAGATATGAAAGCTGTGAAAATAGCTGGAGGATCCTATTAGTCTTGGTCAGCAAACTCAACTGAAAGGGCTGCAGAAACCTTTGCACTCTTAATGCTTGCATTACTATTACTCTCACTAGTAACCTAAGACTGCCCAGCTAAACCAGCATTAGCAGAATCCAAAAATGAAGAAGCTTTTCTTCCACTCTCCTCCGCTGATTCAGTTCAAATCTGCCTTCCAGCAGCATTCAAAGCTGGTTTGTGTGTTGGCATACCTTCTTTATAATGTTTTGCAGCATTAAATGGTTTTCCGAGATTTGCCATACTTTGCACACTACCAGAATAGTCTGCACAGACATGTGCCAGAAATAACATAGCCCAGTATTAATCTATTTTCTCTGCCCATCCTTCAGTGGGATCAGCAGACACGCAAAGTAACTAAGTCCTGTGCCTTTAGCAATGTTTCTTAGAAGAAACATTGTAACATTCTTTGATTCATGTTTGTAAGCAAAAAAGACACAGACAATTTAGCTATCAAAAAGTAATGGCCATCATAAGATGCATGTGATATTAAACCTTTTTTCTACACTGAAAGAAAAAGTAATTAATACTTACCTCAGGAAGAGAGAATACACTCTATGGCACTGCTGTTATGCTAAGATAACTGTCATATCAGATTAAAATTTTTCATTACCAGGTAAGAGAAATGCTATTTTATCACAAGATTTATAACTGATTTTTGTCTTTTTTTTTTCTTATGCTTGCAGGATTTGTCAAAATACACAAAGAAGGTACAACACAAAACAGGTTCTGAGTTTACAGAATCACCTGGTTTGGATCAATCTTTTCCACATGATGAGCAAATCTTACTATCAAATAAGGCAACGCTAAAGAGGTGCAAAGTGTCCACAGAAAAAAACAATAGCTGGTTTATATAATCCAAATTACTGCAACAGCTAAGCTTCTGAAACAAAGAACACCTACATCAAAATATAAACGTGACATTTCAAATTGCCCAGATTTTGTCTTCTCCTTCTAAGAATTTTTTTTTTACTGTGTTCTGGCAAATTTTGAGAGTCAAAGAATTGAAGGAAAAGCACCCAGAAATAGCATGTGCAGACAAACCGCAAAGTTAACAAGAGGAGAACACATTCAAAAATCCTTAAAGAATGGAAACTGGTAAACTTAAGTGCCCCTCCTAAAACAGGATAGATACAACATGACCTGTCATGATAAAACTATTCCTGTTCCCCAGAATGACTGCAATTCCTATTACTTTCTTGTTGAAAAGGGAAATTGAGATTTTCATTATGGTGATCTAGGATATTATCCAGGAGTCTCCCCTATTTATTTTGGTGATAAAGTTCATCCTCAAGAGGTTTGACAACTATCTGATGATACTCCGCACCACAACCATTAACGTCACGGTACAGCAGGAATGAAAATAAGCATAGCTCTGTATTAATCTTTTGCTTTCATTCATTTCTCTTTTAAGAATAAATCTAGAGTTGTGACAGAATTTATAAGAGGCAATACTTTTAATTCCTATAATTACTTCAATTTTGCATAAAATATTATTGGTGTACTGATTTATTTTGTCTCTGTTCCTTGGAATCTTTTACAACAAAGCTAAACCAAGAAACAGGAACTGTTGTAGTGGGTGAAACATCTGGAACTGAACCCACTGAAACAATAAACGGCTTTCCATCACTGCAATCTCTCCTACAGATACAGAAAGAATACCTCACTTCAGGCTGGTTTTGTAGTGCAACCCAAAACAAGTTTGTTCAAGTTTTGAAAAAAATCCCGACTTTTTCCTGTAGTTCATGATTAAAGAAATAGATACATGAGGTTGAAATACGTTGCTTAAAATATTTTAAATGACACTGTGATTAGAGAAACTCAACCTAATTGATTTAAAACAAATGATACTTCCTTTCTAAAACTTATTTTGCACATTATCTTTTTCTTCATATACCTTGTAGCTTGAAATAGTAAGATGGTAGGAAATTATTTTAAATGTCACTTTTTATGTTTTAATTACATTTCCATTTCCATTTAAAACCAGCTTGATAGAAAATATGGCTATGAATCTAACCATCTAGTAAGTAAGAGATTCCAATGCCTATTTTCCAAAAGCAGAAGATACAAGTATTAAAAATCCAAATGCATTGTGTTAAATTACACAATTGCTTAATAACTTATACAGTCTACTGACCTTATTAGCAAAAAATAATACTAAAATTGACACACAGGCTTTATTTAGAGGATAATCAAGACATTGTTTAAAAACAATATCAATTGTCTTTTCTGTACAAAATTAAATACAAATATGAGACAATGAATAAATTTAATCTTTAAAACATGTTCTGCTACTTAGTAATTTAAATCAATCTGTGCCAAAGTGTGACTGCATTAAGATGTCTGTGACCACATAAAATTGATGTTATTTATTTCTTAATTTCTATGGATAAAGTCCAACTGCTTTTCTCTGAATGGGTCAGATATAAAGAAAGGGAAAAATATGACAGAAAGATATATAAGTGAAGTCAACATTGAAGATCCTAATGAAAAACCAATGCCTTAAGAACAAAACAGGCGTTTCTCCTATGGAAACCAAAGATCCCAGTAAAAGAAAAACAAATTTGAAGTGTTCTTTGTACATATATACAACTTCGGAAAGCTGCAACCACTTTTTCCATAAGTGCCGAAGATCCATGAATATTATCAGATCCACATTCACTTGAAAATATGTATCAGAAAAGAATGCTAAAAATAAACTGGGTGCTGGGGAGGGAAAAAAAAAAAAGACCAACAACCTAGAGAGAATGTCACAGATAAAGGGAAAATATTTGGGTAACAAATAAAGATGATTCACCATTATTGCTACAGTAAAAAAAGGAAACAAGAGTGGTTTTAAGCCTACAGGAGGCATTTCCATTTAGTGGAGAATAATTAGGCTCCATTCTTTAAATCGGCTTCCTCAAGGGCCAGGACCGAGTGAAGGAATAAAGAAAAAGCAACTATTAAGCCGTAAACTGTTAGGTTATGAGCTGGAGGAGCAGCTGGGTTTCTGAAGATAAGACCTCCTTAGTGAGTGTTCAGAGACTGTTAACATGAATGATAGAATTAGAATTGCTTAGCAAAAAGAGTATATTAAAAATGTTTTTGGCAAACTCCATTTAAAATAACTTCCTCTCTTCCATTTTTCCAACACTAGTTTTGTTAATTATTATGAAAGGTTATAATTTATAAAAATCAGCAATGCTGTCTTTGAATTTCAAATTTTACAGGCTATCTCTGTTATTTTTTATCACCTTTTACCTTCCCCACCAAATAAATGACACCTATGTAAAACATATTGGAACATATCTTTCTTCGAAGAAACAATTTTTTGAGGAACACAACAAAAAATTATTCTGTCTCCTTGCCACTGAAAGTTATTAGGGATAACTGTAAACTAATTTATGTAACTAGATGGACAGAGAAATTCCTGCCCAGTAAAGGGCTTATTTTCCCAAAATCAACAGCACAATTAATTTTTATTTCAGTCAGATCATATTGATTTAAAATAAAACCAGCAAAATCAACAGCAGTCCACTTCCTTTTTTTTTAAGTAACCACAGCAGATGAGAAGGATTGTTTACTAATGGCCACATTACAAAACATAAATTAATATTGTTGCCATATGCTAAAGACTAGAGTCTACCTCAAGCACAAAATGTATGCACACACTCTGGAGATATGAAATTTCAGAGAGAACTCCCTCTGGAAAACATACACACAATACCTCTCTCTAAAATATCCATAAAATTCAATATTTTCTTTGGGTGACACAGATCTATACTTGTATTGACATAAATAGTTGCACTTTGCCAGCACAGATGTATCGAGTAATTCACCTCCATCACTCTTTGATCTCCAGAGCCCAACTTGCCAAAACTGAACAATTCAGAACTCGGTTGTTGCCATCAGCTCTTGAAAATGAAAACCAGTTTGGGAGTAAGTTAATTGTATGAGTTTGCCAAAGCAAGCAAAAACAGATGTATACATCAAGGGTACTACAGTGACTGCAATATTCTTTCTGAAAAGCAATACTAGCACTGTGAATTAATAAATAGTATTGAGTAGTATCTTTTGGAAAAAGACATCAAATACCACATCAGCTTCATAGCTTGCACTGAATCCCATTATATTACAGCATGTTTTTGAGCCCAAACATTTCACAAAACTTAGAAAACTGTGAATCCTTATTCCAAAGCAAGTCAACATTTTCCACTAAAAATATACAGCCTGTCATCACTAAGCCACCAATTTCTTAGACCTCATTAACTAATGTACAGGAAAAAAAAACAGATGAGAAACATCCTCAAGCTTCACAGTATCTTCTATTATTCCTATGACTCCCTTCAAGCAGTAATGAAACAAAAGAAATTAAGCTCAATTCCAGGTACCATATTTTTATGTTATAGTTGCAGGAAGATAAAAGAAAAATACACCAAAAAAATCTAAGCAAAGTGAAAAACTTTGTCACCCAAAACACTATGTTTGAGCTGCTACTTCATTGCTGCTCTTCTGCTTTTAGAAGAATCTATCTCACATCCAGATGTTGCCACGTGTCACAAACATTTTCAGTGGAACCATCCAATATTATTCCCAAGATGCTAACAGTAAAAGGTTTCACAGAATCGCCAGGAATTCCATTCCTGGAAAGGAACTGAATATCCAAATGGGGACTCAGGTTTCAAATAGTGGTGAATATACACTCTTTTCTATAGAGTTATCCTAGGGTTTCCTAGTCTAAAAAGCACAAGGTATTCAAAAGCACAGTAGCTACAAAGCAAAATTTCATGATCCAGCATGAACATGATCCTCTGCTGTCCATCATTTTGTCAGCTATCTCTAAGAAAATTAACTAAGGAACTAACCTAGGGAATTAACTCTGCCATTTCATGTTCATAGTTGAAGAACATACACTTCTAGGAAGTGCTGAAAACCAAGTGTTTCAAGAGGAGACACAGGCTGCTGGTATTTGGGCACACATGAGAAGCCCTGTTGGGGCTGAGGTGGGAAGTCACGCTGTAGCAGGAATTGCTGTCTCCTCTACACGTACATCATTGTGCATTCCATTGGCTCGCACGAAGACCCTTTTTAATCAACTGCGCTCCGCGGCTGATGGATTAGCCTTGGCTTCAGAAACCCTAGGGACAAATGCTTTTTGAGAACTGAACATCCTATTGATGGGCAAAAGGATATTATAGTCATCATTTTCCCAGGCAACAGTAATTGGGATTTTAATTCTTTTACCCACAGCATCTTTACATGCTACCCCTGTATTTGAGGAAAATGGAATTTTAAAGATATGGGACTGCTACAGAGCTTCTATTAGAAATTCCATTCCAAACAAAATCAACTGTAGCATAAAGAGTTTCTTTAACATACGCCTTTGGAGAAGGTGGGGAAAGAAAAATTCTCCACAGCATCTTCAAAATCCTGAGGTGTGACCATTCTACTTGTCTACTTAGCAATACTGATGTGGTGTAATAGCTTTTGCCAAGTCATGTGTTTATAATGGTTAGGAATTTTTATATTATTATGTTAGTAAAACTGTTCAGCAGCCTGCATTTATATTGCGAAAAGTGTGCCTGCTGAGGAATGATGTGATTCTTCTCTGTCTGAGTGTCAGCTGGTACTTTTTATTCTGAAAGACTGTGGTCTAAAAGCCCACAAATGGGATGAGGCTGTTGCTTACAGTTTCATCCTTTTGCTTCCAGCTATATTTAAAGAGGCATTTTTTAAACTAGTGCTAAACAATTTCTGATCACTCTGTCAGAACTGTGGCTTCTGGACTCTATCAGAGTGGAAAAGGGCAAATAAAATCTAATCAATTGGGCAATTAAGAATTTAATGTGCAAGCAACGCCCATCCTCATATGTATCACATATATTCTAAAACACAAGTCAGAGAATTTGATGAAGTGTTTTTTGCACTGAACTAAATGCTAATTTCATGCCACAGAATAATTTCCTGGAAAGAAAAAAATCCCCAGCTCTAGTGTGAAAAGTGTAATTGGTCTGTTAGACCAAATATTTTCTATAGAAATAACTATTCTCAAATATTTACAAACTGATCAAGTCACCACCTCACCTTTCATAAACTAATGAGACATCCCTATTAAACCCCCCAGAACAAAGGAGGTGTTTGTTCACTCAGGACTTCTTATGTGTCTTTTATAAATCCTTTCCTGTTTACCTTAATTCCTTCTTACAGCTATAATGAATGCAATACACTGGTAATCATTTAGCTAGTGCTATACCCAAAGGAAAATCTCTGCCTATACTCTTTAATCAGTACTATCAGAATTATAGTCTAAGAACTACATTGGACTAATTAGGAAAAGCATCTAATTCATGTTCAATTTATTTTCTGTTGTGATTCTTAAATGCTTTTCAGATATACTGATTTATTGAACACATATTTCTGCTGCATAAATACGACCTCTTTTTTTGCTTGAAAGTCCAAAAAAATTCATGCTGTTCAACTGCAACAATGTACAAGGCAATCAAAAGACATCTCACAATTATTATTTATTACCAATAAATTTAAGCTAGAAAGATTTCATAGTTTTCAAAAATTATTGACATAAAAAAATACTGAATGAAGAGTGGTCAAATCACATCTTCCAGAGCAAAATGCCTACTGTGGATGGTGATTCCTATGCCTCTGCAGATTAAATAATTTGTAATTTCAATCCACCAAAAACTAGAGGTATTTTTTGGGCATGGTCCTATTTTTAAGCCAAGCCTTCTATACTGTAAACAAAATCAGAATTCTAAGTGCATATAAATGATATCTTTAACAACAAACTTGCAGTCTCAAGAAAAGTAATCAAACATTTTTGGCAAAATTATGTCCTGTACCTGCTGACTGATGTGTTATTTATTAAATACATGCTGCATTTAACTCTTAATTGATCACATCAAGCACTGGCCTTTCTGTATGCAATAGACACTCACTACTGCCATCCCATTTACTTTTTTTTAATATATCCATTGATACCCACGACAGGACAAAAAATTAACATGCCTTGTTCTCAAAATGTGAAATATATTGCAGTTTTTCAAGATTTGTTAAAGACAAAAAATGATAGAAAATTCTCAGCTTTAAAACCAATCTAGGTGTAATTTAATGCTCTATTTCAAAATTTTAAATTTTTGCAGCTTCTCTTTTATGTCATCACAAGTACTATAATTATTTTTATTACTGTGAACTGTGAAAATAGTACATAGCCTGCTCCCAGTCAAAACCCAGCAATTTTCTACTTCTGGAAATATGACATCCTATTTACATTTCATAACGTCCTATTTACATCCTAACACTCCTAAATAATTGCCCGTTTTTTGGCCATCATTTTTATTTGTTTATAACGAGTAACATCAACTTTTGCTTTGTATTTGTAACTGTATTTACACTGCTTTTTTCCGCTCTATTCTTCCTGCAATTTCAGGAATTGTGCAGCAACAAATTTTCTGAGTATCAAAGAGGAATTGTTAAAGAACATGTAATTTCACTTACATATGCAGCATACACTACATAAGCATCAAACCACTGCACATGCAGGGTCTGTTAACTTACAGACCATATCAAAGACTTATAGATCGTATATCAAAGAAAATGAAGAAGCAGAGGTATTTAATAACTGTAGACCTTTGTTTCCACAGAGCTTCAAAACTTCAGTCCTAGACATACCCACAACATGCCTTGGATAGTTCTGTTACTCCTGTCACTGAACACTTTATGATTTTCCATTGCTGCTGGAGAGCAATACAAAAACTGCAGTATCAGCCCTGTAAAGGTGCAGCTTGGGAGCTAAGTAAGTTGCTCAAGATAAAAAAGGAAGTCTGTAGCAGAACAACAACATGAGCTGAGCCTTTTCATGTCCTAGTTGTAAACAGGACACTGCCTCACCATAGACCAAGTATGCCAAAACAGCAGGCAGCAGTCCAGCAGTGGGACAGGTTGAGATGGGGCAGCAGAAGAGAACTGATGAAGGGAAGGTTCATTTCAGAAGTCCTGGACAGTCAGATTTTTTTTTATAAAGCATCCACTTTATAATCACTACATAAGTGTAGTTATAATAATATTCACTTCTCTTACTTGCAAAGTAATTTTATGTGATGGATGTTCTCCTTATGAATAACTATTAATTCTCAAAAATGAAAAAAAAAAATTCCTAAGGTTGCCATTTTAAAGTTATTTCAACATTTCAGCTTGCCATTATTTTAGAGGGAAAAAAATGCACAGCATTCAAGATGTCATAACGTGACGATGGCAAACTGGAGTACCTCTGCCTGAAAAAAACACCCACAAACCTTTGTCCACTGCCCAGAAAATCAATGAGATGTCTGACTCTGACAACTGCCAGTCTGAAGTCTGGTAAAGGCAAATTATACTTTATCTGTGGGCCCAAAACAGAAAAACTGTAAGCCAAAAAATTACCTTCTGAAAACACACCCAACATCACTATTCTTTGTCTTTTAAAACCCTAAGTCAAATAAAGGCACTTAGTGTCCCTGAGTCCTTCATAAGGCCAACAAAGAGAGGGAATCACTCAAAATAGCTCCACTGAGTACAAAAGATTATTTATACTGCTTAAAAATCACACCCTGAAAATGTGAAGAAAACAATACTTTTTTTGTTCCCAAAATATGCCCTCTAATATTGAGATTAAATCACCTACCACCATTTTCTTCTCCATTATTATTGTTTGTCTCAGCCATTTCAGTGCCATCTAACTCAGATTCACATCCTAAATCCAATGTTCCATCAGTAGGGCATGTTGATTCTTCTTTCTACAGTTAAAAAATAAAAATAAAAATAAAATTAACAAGAAAAAAATCAATCATGATCCTGCTGCATCTCCGAAAATAGATTACTGCAGTGTACTCTCTTGCTTACATTTCAGAAAAACCAAGAATAAAATAAAATATGCCTGTGAATTACTCTAGAGAGAGCCATAAAAAACAGACTTTCATGAAAAGACTTGCAAACTAAAAGCAAAAAAGCTGTTTTGTGAGGTCATAACATGCTCTTTTTAAAACCAAAAAAGTCATATAAAATACAAGATCTTCCACTTTTTCTTCTTTTTTTTTTTTTAACAAAAGCAGACTTGTGTGGCTGTTAAAAATCCTGGTTTTCCAGTTGAGTGTCTACAACACTGCAGCAAAACACAAATCCTTTAATGTTTCTTTTCTGCCTTTGCCTGTTTCCTGAATTCAAATAGCTGAAGCAACCTGGAGCTCACAAGCATGGGAGTGATTGTGAATTCCTGGAATTGTGCCAAGTATATCTCCCGATTTAAAGAAAAACAACAGCATTTGTTCTAGTAAATTAGGAAAGACAGCTTCTGAAAACTATTAATTCAATTTCAAGTATTCAAGTATTTCAGGATTTTTAGTTAGCAGGAGCTGACAAATTTATTTACTTTTATATTTTTATACCCTTACATCGAATACATCTGTCATAAATTACAAAAGATCCTTCGCCCCAGCCCAAAATTTTAGTTGACTATATTTACACTGCCAAGAAGATAATCTCACTTTCTTTTTTCTCATCTCTGCCTAACATTATTCCACTTCTATTGTGAAACCACTTTAAGTTTGATCATGTACAACAAGAAAAGATTTCCACCCACAGTAAACATCATGTTCATAACAAAACAAAAAAAATTAAAAAGGAATATAAATAAAGGCAAAATTCTATCACTATAATTATATTCCTTCTCAATGATGCAACCTTTTAATTAAAAACTGATTTATATTAGACTTGCAAATAATTTTTCACTATTCAAAAATCAAACATCAATACAATTACTTAATTAGAAAGTCAGTGAGCCTCTTGAGCTCACTAGTCCTAAAACAAAGGCCTTACTGTGAACAACTCCAGTAAAGCAGCATTTTAACTAAGCTACGTGTTTTTTATACCATGTGCCAAATTCAAGAACACGTATATGCTTTCTAGGATAAAACATTCAATGTTTACTTTCATTATAAATCCTTTTAAAAGACATCTGAAAGCAGTTAGAAGGACTATCAGGTCATTTCCTCGCCAAAGAACCTAATCTGTTTACCTTTATATCTATTGAGACATTCATAAAATGGATTAATAGCTGTATGTACAATCCATATACAAAATTTAAACTTACTTTGAGAGCATAGAGTCCTGATTTCCCAGGGATTTTGAAGAATGTTCCATCACCTACACGAGTGTTAGTATGAAGCATTGCATTCAGGCAAGCTAATGGAGAGGTTCCACTGAAAAATAAAATTGTGCAGTCTAAGATTGAGTGCCTCTTGTAAAACTATTCCCTCACTCTATTTTTTTAAAAACTCATGCTTGCCTGTTTTTTTTTTTTTTGTCCTCCCCCCCCCTTTTTTTTTAATTCTCTCAACCCTGAAAACATCTACATTACAATAACAGGCCAGTTTCAAACTTAATCATATGCATCTGTCCCCTAGGCTTGAGGCAAAAAGTCTGTGAATTATAATTACGTTTTTCTTCATACAGAAACCAGCTCCACATTCTGAAAGAACCAAAGTCCAAATATTTATGTGAAATTACTTCATAAATAACACCATGAAGCCTCATTTTTAAAATGTTACAGACAATGTGGCTGCTGCACATGAATGATCAAAACAGTACCAAGTTCAAGGGCAGCTGCATCCCATAGGATGAAAGGCAACAAAAGAATAATAAAGAGCCCAGAAAGAACACATTTAAAATTAAAAGTGATATATAGTAAAGCCTTCTTCTGGCTCAACATGGGCAGCATTATTATATACAAATATAGCACATTTGTGCCTTTTATGAAACATTATCTTTTCTAATTAGAAATCTTTTAGAGATTATGAGACTGACATCCTCAAGGTAATAATTTTAATACCACTCTGGAATGCATGTTAAAGGACTATTTAAAAAGTAACACAACACATTTAGGGAAAAAAAAGAACATTTGAACAGGGATATCTTTGTAGCATATACATGTTTACATCAGGAAAAGAAAGCAAATATTTCTACCCTACCTAGATGTATACTATTCTGAAAAGTTGATCTAAAAAATGGTGGGGAAGGAGGCAGTCATAAATTATTTTATTGTATTATAATTTAAAAATTGAAGTACAAGATCTATAGATGTACTATCACATCTTTATCCCCATTTGCTGGCTACTGTACATGGTGTACTCAGGAACTGAGTCTGAAACTGTGCTTCTTCCCTGGGGTCCCCATTCTGCACGCACGCTTATCTTTAGCCACGTAAATATATTCCACTTGGTTAAGTGGAACAATGCCTGTGCATTAAATTAAGTGTGTTGTGAAGTATTTCAGGATTAATTATATACTCAACTATAAACCAGGAACAGGGCTTCAAAGTTCATCAGAAATTACTCTTCCTTATTCTGTGGTATTAAAACACAACATCCAATCTTAGTTGAAAATTGCAAGTCTGATTATTTTTTTAATATGTGAAACGGGATTGAAATTGTTGTATTTCATATGGTTATGCTTTCTGTTGATTTCCATGGCTCTGTTACAACAAAATTCATCCTTACTGTACATATATCATTATTTTAATGGCAAGATCGATAGTGTGGTAATTGCTCTTCCGGTAAAAATTAAACTATAAAGTGCCCTCAGGCCAGGAAGTCCTGTCTATTATAATTTATTTACTGCAGGTCACCTAATGTATCATATTACTACATCTAAAATAAAAAACTGCAGGTAAAAATGCTGCTTGTTGATAAACACATCAGATATGCAATAGGTATTTATTTTATGGGTATTCTAAACATAGTCACGCAATATGAAAATTCTGACAAGTTTTCGTGGTTTCTTTGGCTTCCCTGCAAATAAAACTAGCGGCACATTTGGTTTTGATGTAATGCTTTAACAAAATACAAACCAAGATGTGTTGGAAATAAAATGATACTGCTAGCAGTGGGACAGAAGACATTAAGAGAGTTCATTGAGTTTAGCGATTACTTAAACACTTTTGTAATATGTAGGATACTTATCTTTACACATTTTCCTTACTGTATTAATGCTTGACAAGCAAAGAGACAAAGCATTTAATACAGCAGTTATGGCTGTGTAATTTCTTCCATATGTTAACATACATAACGTGAAGCAATTTCAACTCTCTCAGACTTGGATCTTTTTAGTGAAACATTATCACCGATTAAGGCTTTCTCTGCAAGACAGAAAGAACTTGCTGACTCTGCAGCAGAACAAAAACTTGGTATGTCAACAAGAAACAAAACTGTGTGTGCATGTATGTACGATTTGTATTCTCCTCCCATTCTGATGGATATATGCTGGACTCCACACTTATTTTTAGATATCATTAACCAATTGAAACGATACAGGATGAATGAACCCAAAATAGAGGATTTGGCAACATCTCATGATCACTACTGTGCTCACAGCAGATATCTTAATCTTCAAAGTCTAGACAACTGGCAAGTGGACAACAGAAACTACTCTCTGACTTAGAAAGAAACCTGTATCGGCTACTGAGCCAACAAGCACTTTAACTACTGCTATGCTTGTTTCTTAAGAGGCATCTGCAACTCCTAAGGGCATGCAAACAAAGGGCCATATCCACCCTTCTTGAAAACTGGACTTGGGTATGTCCATAAGCACAAAACAAACAACAGAACACACTTAAGCTGCAAATGAAAATAATCTGGTAACACTGAGGGGTGGGATTTATTTTGAGCTAACATATCAAACTGAAGTTCCATGGTGTCCTTTGTTAGATCTGCTTTGACCCATGTCAACCAATGACCTGCCTATTCTTCTGTCAGCACTGGCATCCTTATACACTGTATTAAAAATCCCAAATGTTATACACAAATGATGCTGGAAATGCTTACAACACATGGGACTGTGGTTCAAAAAGCCAGCAATCAAAGATCCCATGATGCAGACTGATGTCTGAATCATAGATCACTTTCTGAGGGATCTGTACTACTTATTTCATGCTTTCTAAATTCTCCTACAGCCTGAGGATATGTTCCTTCTGCTGAGAGCTCCTGGCATGTATTAATACAGCAGTGAAGGCCTGCCAATATAAGGCTGAGTATCTCTGAATATCAAAAATGGCACAGCTTGACCTAAGTTCTTAAAACACTCCAAATCAGTTCAACTTTGATTCAATTAAATGAAATTGGATACAATAATTTTCTACTTTGTAACTTGATATCTGTGAACTTTTAGACATAACATATTTTAAATTGATATGTGCAAGTTTTATTGCCACAGTCTGCACACAAGAAATATGTTTACCATTTACAGTTTTCAAATGCAGAACTTTCATACTATTTATCATCATTTGTGTGAGACTGCATTAAACCACTGTGGTATTCTGGAAGCCATTTATATATAGATGTTATAATCTGTAGAAGTATGTCTTTAAGATAGGTATTTTTCTGCTTGTATGTTTATTTTATATACTCATACATCCACACACGTATACAAGCAGTATTACCCCATACACACTTTCAAAAACGTTTAAAAGATAAAGTTACTTACTTTCTGTAAAAGTGATGTTATGATGTTACAACAACCAGCAACATAGGAAAGAAAAGAAAAGGAAACACTCATTAACCTTCCAACATAAAGGTTACCAACACAACTTGATCATTTAGAAGACATCAGGCATTTCAATGTTTCATAAGTACTCTTTCCCAAAATCACTATATGCTGGTAGTACTCAGTGCATCCCTTCAAAATTCCTGTGTATTATCAAATTAAAATTTGCACCCCTAACTCCCCCAGTCAAAAATATCTCCAACATTTTGTGATTCTGGGCTCCCTCTACTGGTCACGCAGCCAGTGTTACCTAAATCGAAATCCCAGACTTTCCACACACCAATCTCTGCTAAAACATGTAAGGGAAGTACAGATTTCCGCTACTTCCTCCTCTGCCACCCTCCCCAAAACCCTATTAAAAATTTGTAAAAATACCAGTAAAAACGTGACTTATTTTTATATTGGAAACTTCTCAAACACATGGTTCTGTCAGAAAAACCCTGAGAAGTTCTGTGGTTATGCATATAATTCTAATGGTCTTTGCTAGACTGCTTGCCAAGAGACAAAAATTATGATCTTGGCAAAAAAAAAGATGTCTTAAATATGGAAAATAAATTTACTAAAGCTGCCTTGTCCAGGCAATATAGTGTGACAGACAGTGAAAGTTGCCTGACACTTTGCAGACAAGGCACCTTGGGTCCTGCAGCAGGCAGCATTTCAGGCACTCAGCCCCACTGTACATGGTGTAACCCCCTCCTGTGCCTGACATATCCCCAAATCTAATGATGACTGCTGTAAGAGGAGCCCCTAGGTGTCATAAATTTGTACAGTATTTATTTGTTTGAATCATCTGCTCTTTTTAAACACATCCATAAATAGTCACAAGGGAGCAACAATTTTTACTCAGTCCTAGAAACAAAGTAAAACCAAAAGGCTTAAGAACTAATTTCTAGGCATGTCTTGAAGTCACACAGAATATAATATGTTCATAATGCATGTAAGTTACACCAATTTTAGAGTGACAACAGATAAAGAAAATAAAACTTATCAGGAAAGACTGCAGAAAATCCACTTGTGTGGTACAGTAAACAGAAAAGTAAAAGAAGGCATAATTGTAATTTTCCATAAATATATAAAAAACTGTTGAAGTCAATGGAGATGAATGTTCTTCACTCCCCACTGGGGGAAGAAAAAGAAAGTTCATGGATAGCCTAAAAGTGTGAATGCAGCTGCTGCTGTTTTAATCAACACCAGAACAGAGCAGGGAAGTTTATAAAATGATCTTCATCAGAAGATCATACACACTTCAGCCCCAGCTGATACATAGACTGGAACCTGTCCCAGTGTCTATGTTCAGTGATCTTTTGAGCACTCATCCATCACTGTAGCCTGTCATTCTTTATCTCTTCTATAAATCTACATTTTGGTTAAGGCTGAGGTTAATCATGTGCCCTAAGTATACTTGGTCCAACATATACAGCAGCTAGAAATGCTGGAAAATTGACTCAATGTCTAAACCTGCATTGTTTGCTCAAGTGTCCTACACAGCACTGCATGCCTGGTGTGATGAGGCCCTTTGGTTTCCTCTTAAAAGCTCTCCCACAATCTTCAAGGAGCCATGTTCCCACAGACCTGCTGTCAAGTGTCAGCAAAATGTCCCAACCTGCCTCAAAAGACTGTGGCTGTGAACTAGCTCAGGAGTGACACAGAAAACCACCAGGAACCTAAGCAGCTATACCAAGATGAGAAGATAGCTGTGCTATTTATCACGATGACAGGCCAACTGCTGCTGACCAGTCTAGAGCTGTTCTCCTCCCACAGCCAGGTTTGACTGAGCTGGTAGTGCTGCAGCAGCAGTTAGTGCTGGGGCCAAGGCACATTCTACCAGCCTGATCTCAGGAGGAACAACCAGGAGAGGTCCAGCGAATTGAAGACTGAATAAAAGACCCAGATATTTAAATATATTCAAATGGCACAGGATCCTTCCCTTGGCACAGAGGGAAGCAGAGAGCGCAGGTGAACAATGGAAAACAAAGCTGTTGGTGAGTGCAAGATTTCCTGCCAACCACCTACGACTTTCTCAGCAATAAACGCATCAGGTTAGTCTAAACAAACCAACCAGTTGTCCCTGGCTGGACATCACTTGCCCACCAAAGCTGCTTTATCACTCCCCTTCTCAGCTGGGCTGTGGAGAGAAAATATAAGGAAAGGCTCATGAGGTAAGGACAGGGAAAGATCACTCAGCAATAATCACCACGGGCAAAATGGACTTGACTTGGGGAAATAAGCATTGAGTTTATAACCAATCAGATCAAAGCAGGAAAATGAGAAATAAAACCAAACTTTAAAACACCTTCCTCCCCTTCTCCCTTCCCTCCTTCCTGGGCTTAATTTCACTCATGGTTTTTCTCTACCTCCTCCCCAGCAGCATGGGGGAATGGGAATTGTGGTCAGTTCATGACACATTGTCTCTGCTGCTCATCCCTTTAGGGTGGGGACCCCTCACATTCTCTCCTGCCCTGGGGTGGGTTTCTTCCACAGGGTGCAGTCCTCAGGACCATGGTCTTCACAGGCTGTAGTGCAATCTCATCTCCAGCATCTGGAGCACCTCCTCTCTCTCCTTCTTCACTGACCCTGGTGTCTGCACAGTTGTGGCTCTCACACACTCTCACTCCTCTCTGCAGCTGTAGTTGCTGTCGTGCAGGGCTTTCCCCCCTCCTCAGCTGTGTCATCCCAGAGGCACCACCGTCATGGCTGATGGGCAGCAGGGGGTGGGTTTTGGAGCCAGCTGGCATTGACTCCATCGGATATGAGGGAAGCTTCTCATAGAAGCCACCCCTGTAGACCCCCACTATCAAAATCTGGCCTTGAAAACCCAAAACACACAGGGAGACTGCAAGTAGTATATTTGCTTTCTCAGCCACTGTTATATAAAGACTAAATATTTCAGGTACAATTGAACTCAGCCATCCTTATTTCAGTAGCAAAATCATAAAGGCTAAACATGATAATCCAAACTAAACCAATTTAAATTACCAAACAGAAAATTTGATTTGAACAATCAATTAAAATCTTGCTTTTGATTTTTTCCATTTATTTTCCTACAGCAAGGTTAATTTCTTCATTGTTTGAAATAATTAAAATACCCCAATCAGACAATAAATAGAGTTTTAATGTAATCTCGATTTTTATTTATTCAGAGACTACAAATGCATTAATCAATTATCTAACTTATTGTACACAAATTAATCCATGTCATATTTTTCAATGTTAAAATAGCAATGACACCATATTTACTAAATCTTTACAAGTGTACTCATTTCTGTCAAATAATTTCTGGAAAGAACTTCAATTTAATTAAGAGATTGACTTTTAAATGCTGAATGAAAATATACTAAATGCGCAGGATATAAAAGTAAAAAAGGAGAGACTTTCCAAAATATCACATATCCAACATGATTTATTAAACAATAAAACCATCTTTTAATATGTGGGTAGTAGGTAGCTAGGGAACCATCTACTATTTTTATATACAGTCTAGTGAAACTCTAGAGCTGGAAGATCTCAGACACTCACATAAAGTTCTTATTCATAAATTGGAGCAATAAAAAAAGCATTTTTCTTTTTGAGCTTCCAATTGGCTTTTTAATTTTAAAGGGACTACTAATGAGAACTACAGAGAATACTCAATATGAACAGTCGACATGACTGTCAAAACTATTTATGTTCTGAAGTCTTAACCATTAAAATAATAAAGTCATAATAAATAAAGTCTTAAGCCTTAAGTTATTTGCTTAAGTTTTATAGGAACTGAAGTACACACAAGTTGAATACTATTTATACAGTCTGAATAAATCATACTTCAGGTTTATTCCTAAAATAAGCTCTCCCACTTGAATATTTAAATGTATTTTAACGGATTAAAAGACAATTCTAAAAATAAATGGTTTTTAAAGTTTATTTTCAATTGTTTTTATCCACATTAACCAGAATTAACATCAGTTTTGTTCTCATTTGGGCAGCACCTTAAAGAAAATTTTTACATCTCTGGTCCTACTTCTGCTTCACACATGGTACCTCACTTTCAGCCTTCGAATATCACCAACAGGGCTACTATTCTTGGGCACAGCAAATAAGCCAGGCTATGAGGCAACAAGACAAAGTAGTACAGCTCATTTTTCTATAGTCTCACAGACTGCAAATAACTACCGTAAGATGCTAGAGAAAAAGACCTATTATTTTTACTGCTGACATTCTTCATCCTCAACTGTCACAGAGATTTCTTGTTTTTCTAAATCAGATGGAGATAGAGCCATGATTACCGGTAGTATGATGGAAAAAACAAGGACCAGTACAGATGTACACGGATGTAACACATCTGTCATAGATACCCACAAACTAGCAGCACTTACCTATCAGTTTTCACAGAAGTTAACCAAAGCACTGAACCCTGAATATCTAAATCAGAAGAACAATGAACTCAAACCCTGACCTTTGCGGCTTTGAGGGAGTTACAAGCAGCTGGAATCACAGGT
Source organism: Passer domesticus (assembly GCF_036417665.1). Classification (NCBI taxonomy): domain Eukaryota; kingdom Metazoa; phylum Chordata; class Aves; order Passeriformes; family Passeridae; genus Passer; species Passer domesticus. The sequence goes on along the minus strand of NC_087474.1, from coordinate 118,537,197 downwards.
GTATCACTGAAGTGATACATCACCTAGAAACTAAACCTTATCAACATCCTTCAAATATTAAATGATCTGGAGCAATAATGTATAAAAACTCAACCTGGATCCTAAATTCAATTTAGATACTATGAAAATATATTCTTTTTGCATTCTCAGCAGGAAATCTCATTTACAATCTCACCTAAGCCTAGTTTTACATTTTGAATTAACCCAAACTTGAATCAGGGAAGGAGTCAGAAGAATAGCTGCTTTCACAGAACAGTTTCCTCACTCTATTACCAAACTGCCTTTGAAGCATTAAACAACACTGGCTCTCCTTGGAAGAGAGACATACAAATATTACTCAAGACTTCTATGAAGAATATACACAATAAAAAAATACTGGACCTTATGCCACCACCCTTAGGACCTAGTTCTACTAATCCCAGGATCCTCTTGCAAGAAGCAATTTCCCTCTGGACCTTTTGTACATCTAGATACAGTCATTGTGTGTAGTGATTACACACCACTAACAGGTACAATAAAGCACAAACGTAATAAACCTCCAGACATACATCATCATGCCAAAACTAAGGTGGACAAGTGAATGAAACTGCAAGCTGAAGGCAAATAGGATAGAAAGACAGGGCATGCTGTTAAGACAATGTGGCTTTTTTCTTTAAGAGTTTGCCAGACTGGCTGCATTCACTCACAGTCAGCTCTTAGTGACTAACTGACCACACAGTCAAAGATGTTTCTTGGAAAGCAAAGCTCTCATGCATGGCTACACATAAATTTTAATTCTAATTCCCTCTAAGTAGCTAAGAGTTTGGCTCGCTTTTGAAAATGATGGCATAGACTTAGGCATTTTTTCACCTTTTAGCTGTATTGCAGCACTGTCATCTATCTGATGTTTCTTTTTTTTCTCAGGGTAAAGATTACTGAAAACACATCTGATCCTGCCCTCTGCCCTGTGCAATGGCCTTTCAGAGACATTTCAATCAGGTTTGGCATTTCCACCCTTACCTTTTGAGTGCTCTGTGGTCTGAGGCCAAGTAGATAAAGTTCTATACTGTACAACATGGGTAATGAATCTTTTTGTTATCTAGAGAAAAAATCTATTTTATCTCATGGTGCTGGCAGCCTGAGAAAACTTCTGATGGTGTCAAACCTGGTGACAATAGCCACAGTAATATTTCAGAACAAAACAGCAAATGGAGTTCATCCATGCTGAAAGTGGAGCTTTATTACAATTGTTCTAAAACAGTAAAATGAAAAGCCCCATGAACTAAAGTTCACTGTAAATCTCAGCATTCCTTAAGCCAGCCAGGATTTTTCCCCTTTTTTTTAAATACCATTTTCTGCCACAAGAAAAACTTTATTTATAAAAGTTCCAGAACCTATGTAAAATGTAAGGGTTCCTGAACAGAATTTTATCGAGCTACTGTTATGTATTTTCCCCTGAAAATATTTGTAATGTATCTGAAAACAAGATGCTCTCAGTATAGCAGGTAAATTTGAGAAGAGAAAATAAAAAGCACACAAACCCATCGTACCAATGGCACATTATGTACTACAGACTGAAACATATTAACAATTTTCCTGAAATTCAAATATCCCTAGCTGTTAGTTTTGCTGATTACCCTTTGCCAGCCATGCCTCTAAGTAGATCTCCTTGAATACTTTGAATGTTCCATAAAGTATGTTTGAAACACCATGACACCTCTTTAAATGATATTCACATATGGCAACAAGCATTCCTCAACCAGAAAGGAAATGAGAATACAAGTTTTATAGAGAAATGTTTACACTTCTCTGTGCTCCCTAACACCTGGGAAAACCCCAGGTTTTTCTTCTTTAGGAAGAAAAACCTCAAAGAAAGGATATACGTAAATGCATCTCTGAACTTTGAATCCTTACCATTTCATTAAATGTAGTACAAATAATACAAGAAAAAAAGCAATGCTAACAAAAAAGAGCACTTTGAACATGTTGTTGAAAGACACAGGCAAATATTAAAGAGTACCTCTTTAAATCATCCTGAAAGAAAAGTGTTTCAGAAAGAAAATCATCCCAAAATAACAAGAAACCAGCATGCATCAGAAAGAGTCAGGACAGCCAGGGTGTCCCCTGGACTGAAAACACCCTCCTCATTCAACACCACTCAATAAAACTATTTGATATTTTTTGTGTAACAAATTCTTATACTGGTTAAATAACACAGTTCTCTCTGACAGCTACTTCCTATTCAAGAATGTACTTTTATGTCTGTCTCTCTTTAATAAAATATTTCCTTTTAATAGTTTTAACTGATTTCATTAAAATGCAGTAGTACATTTTTCACTTTCTGCTCCAATATCAATAATCACTATGAAGGACAAAACTATAAGTAAAGGAAAAAAAAAAAAGAATTCCTACCACATTAAAGGAATTCTGGAGTAGAGGTTAAAAAATGGCTTTCTTAAAGAAACCATGGTTTTATATATATGATGTCTTATTTTAGTATCAGATTTCACAGACCCTTGTGGGCTTTAAATACATATGTTTAGAAAAATGAAGTAATGACTGTGCTACAGTCAAAAATGTACTAAACCCAAGAAAAACATTGCCACAAAATGTGCAATGTATAAAATGAAAAAAACCACCCCACCCTTCCAAATATTCTTGGCTTCAAGGTGGGTGAAGCTTAGAAGCTTACTTCTCAAGGAAAAAAAATTAAGGTGGAAAGTAAAGTGACTATGCTGAACAAGACATAGTCAATAATCACTGAATGCCTTTTGACCTCTAAAACTTAATCATTCTACACGAGGGACCTGTATAAAATTATCCGAAGTTCGCTTGTTTAACTTGGCTTTTTAAATGGCCAGTCTCCACAACTTTCCCTTTAGAGTTTTAACAATATCTTGTGTGTGTGTGTATGTGTTGTTGATATACAACTGGTTAGTCAAATGCAAAATAAAAAACACATTACAACGCACCCCACCCATCCCTCCTCATCCCAAAATAAGTTACAACTATTTTTAAGAACAATCAGCTCCACGTTTCATCCGTCATATAATTTACACAGCTAGGAACTTCCAGAAGTTATCTAGTCCAACCTTCTGCTCAAAGCAGGACCACTTGGATCTCAGCCTTGTCCACTCAAGTTTCATGCAATCTCCAGGAATGGAGACTTCACAGCCTCCCTGGACAACCTTCCTCCTGTGCTTAACTGCTCTAACTGGGAAAGTATTTTTCTTAGTATCAAATCAGAATGTTTCACGTTCCAGTTTGTATCAGCTGCCTCTCATTCTCTGCTTCTCATGCTATCACTATTCAGCCTCCAAGAAAAGCCTGGCTCTGTCTTCCCTACACACTCCTATCAGTTAGCAGTGGAGGGCCACAGGATCCCCCTGAGCCTTCTCTTCTGCTCTGTGAACATGCCCAGCTCTCAGCCTCTCCTCATTTACCATATGCTCCAGCCTCCAGCCATCTTGGTGAACCTTTGCTGGACTCCGATGGGTCAATCTCTTTCCTGGAATAGCGGGCCCAAGACTGGACATGGCTCTCCAAATGCAGTCTCACAAGTGCTGAACAGAGAGGAAGGATCAATTCACTTGGCCTGCTGGCCACAGTGCTGTTAACACAGCCCAATATGGGCTTGCCCTTTTTTGCTGCAAGGGCACATTGATGGACTAATAGTTGCCTTGTTAACCACCAGGACTCCCAGGTAATTTTCTGCAAAGCTGATTCCTGCCGTGTTAGCCCCTAGCCTATACCACCATAGATTACTGTTCCAGGTGAAGAAGTTTGCTCTTGCCTGTGTTGAATTTCACAAGGCTGTTAGCTCACAAACTGTTAGCACAGCTCTCTGCCCTCTGAACAACAGCCCAGTCTTCAGTGTATCAACTGCTTCCTCTAAACCTGCTGAATGTGCACTCTGTCTCATCTTCTAGGTGTTTAACAGCAACATCACCAGTAACAGCTTCAGTATCAATGTGTGAGCAACACCACTTAGTAACCAGTCACCAACTGGAGTTAGCACCTTTGATCAAAACACTTTGGGGCCTGAAGTCAAAGCAAATGTCCACCTACCTTACTGTCCACTTATTGAGCTCGTATGTCATAGATTTGCTGTGAAGATAGTATGGAAAATGATGCCAAATGTCTTGCTGAAGTCAAGATAAAAGATATCCACTGCTGTTGTCTCATGCACAGAACCAGTCATCTGAACATAGAAGGTGAAGCAGCTGGCTAGGCATGATTTGCCTCTTCTCACTTAGACTGGCTTTCTGACACACTAGGTAGATTTTTTTGTGCATTATAATGAGCCATTCTCATTCACCAAAGAGATAAAACAGCCTTCCTGGACCCTTTTGTCCATAGTTTCACCAGGGTGGTCACCAACCTTCATACCTTCAACTAGACCTTCCCTGCTCACATGTAACAAGCCCAAGAAGCACATTGCTTGCATCAAGAAATTGTCTTTCAAGAACATCCTGTCTTGCTTGCATTCCCCACAACTACTATGGTCTGCAATATTTGCAAGGCACCCAGCAGTTGCTTTAAGGCCTCATCTACTTCTTGGCCAGATGGTCAGCAGCAGATGTTTACCCCAGCACTACTCATGTTTTTCTGCCTCAGGCTCAGTACTCATTCCAGGGCAAAGAACTGTGCATACCCACCCCTCCTTTGCATGCACTGCCCCTCTCTGTCAGCCTGCATCCCTCCATCTCTGCACAGTAGCATCCCATTGTGTGCATTATCCCCCAAGTGTCTGTAACCCTAAGGTGCTCTGAAATTGTGCAGAGACTGCATAAAGAAAGTACAACATTCTTCCAATTATGTTTTTCCCCAGATACTTCCATGATGCTCCCCCCACCTTTACTTCTCTTCAAATTCCAGCAACCTTCACATTAAGTAGCTGCTTCAAGGCTCTCCAGAAAAGAAGACTGAGACTGCCAGCAAAGATGCCTTTACCACACTCCATGTTATGAATCCTGCCCCTATTCAGCAGTCCTTATTCCTCAAAGAGGGCACTATGGCTTTGCCTGTGACACCAGTCATGTAGCCAGACTTGGACTTGATGGATGCATCCTCTGCCACCTGACAATTTCCACCTCACTCACAGGATTGAGAAAAGCACCACCTGAGCATTTGTGCTCTTCACCCCTTGCCACCAGAGCTGTGCAGTCACTTTTAACATATTTGAGTTCACTCCTGCAGTATCATGGAAACCACATGGATGAACACCAAGGGGTGAAGTCTGAGGGTTGGACAAACCTCAGAGATGTCCATCTGCAACATCTGTGATTCAAGTACCCAACAAGAAGCAAACTTCTAGATCTAGCAAGTACACCAGGTTGGAAAATGGGTGACTGTCTTGATATGATCTTAAATAACCATCACCCTCATTTTCCTCTTCATGCGCACAATATGGCTGAGCCTCAGCTGGCTCTGATTGTCTTGTCTGACAATCCTACTGAACTCCCTCCAGTGCACTACACTTACCCTTCTCTGTAGGCAGAGAAGCTTTCTTCTATTGCCAGAAGTCTTAAGTCCATCTTTCCCATCTTAGAAGTCTCTAAGCTTATGACTACCACACAGGTAGTCCACAACCAGTAAGTAGCCAACAAAAGCTGTCAGAACTGACAGAATTAAATGCTGAAGCATTTCACCAAGGTTCCCAGAAACAGGAGCTCCCAGGAGATTTTGCCTGAAGCTTGCTCAAGAAGCCTGGAAACTGATGCAACTGCTCATTCTCCGATTAGCTGCCTTCTCTGGAGATCTGCAACAAAGTGACAAAATATACTGCAAAAGAACAACAGGACTTCTGAGCTGCTGCACCACCCACAGAAGAAGCCCATGCAGCATCTGACAGCGGCTTCATTAACTCTGTTGCACAATGAAAACGGAAAAAAAAGGAAGAACAAAGTGTTGCCAGAAAACCACTGTGAGCCAGGCCTAAATCAGAAGACTGAGTAGGATTCCTATTTTATCATGCTATACCAGGACCATAATCCAGACGCAAGTCACAGCTTCCAGCCACGCTTCTCCCCTCACTGATTAGAAGAATTTCCAGCCTTTCTTATCATCCACAGCAGGGACTTCTGTTACCACAGCTGTAATGGTTACAAGACACCACCCTGCAGTTATGCCAGCAATAGTGCATTTCTGTACCTTTTTGTAAGGCTGCTTTCACCAGCAAGATTTACGCCAGGACTAATACTGGACTTATGTCACTTTCTATCAGCTCTGCCACTCAAAATAGCAGCTTGAGTGGCTACCCTCTAAGGCAGACCATATGTTCCAGTATCCGTGACATGTTCTCCCCACACACCTCTTTTTTCTTTATTTAAAACTTGATTATTTCCCCAAACAGCCATGTGAATGCTTGTGCCAGCATCCAGGGAGGTGGGCAGCCCAGAACAGCAAAAGCAGCTTGGAGAGGATTATTCTTTCGGCTACAATATTGGTTTACAGTAACTGGAGAAGGATGGCCTCAGACTGACACAACTGGTTCCCATTTCAAACTCCTCAGAGCAAGGCCTGTATTTCACCTTTTGTCAGCTAAGGCACCGCGCTCCCTCCAGCCTCTCCCAAACCTACTGCCAGATGCAGCTGGCTCGCCTCAGCCGTAACCCCTTGGGTTGCTGCATCTGGCGCCAGAGGATGCAGAGGAGGGGAGAGGCAGGGGTACCACCCTGCTAGGGGAAAGCAGAATTACCAAGCTTCATGGAGCCTTGCACGCCCACGTGTTCCTGCGCTGGAGCCTTTTGTCATGTTCTTGGCTCTCTCGCGTGATTTCAATGTAATTTCCCAGTCACTGCCACTAAAACCAACTGCAGCTAAATTTATAAAATTCAAAGATGGGCTATGAGTGTACTTCTCCTTCTACTTTTGTAATGAAAACAAAACACAAAAGGCAAAGCACAACATGCTGTTAAGACCTATCCAAATCAAATTCTAAAAGGCATGTAATGTATGTCAGTGAAAATGCTTCAATTATGGCAAGATTTAACCACTTAATGAAATAATAAAAGAGTACTGCCAAGCAAAGTACTATATAAAGAACTTTACTAAGTACTACACAACTTGAAACTATTCTTTTTATTTTATGAGAATTATAGATTTCTTTTTTCATATCAGAAATCTTTAAATCTTTAGTATGTTACTGAATGTTGAGCTACCAGGCTGTAATACAACATTACTTTATTAAACAATATTTCTTTCTGATAGAAACAATAGCATGAAAGTAAATTTCAATGCTGAACTTAAACTGATTTCTTTTTTACTATCAAAAATCCTACTCAGTTATCCCAATTAAACTGGCCCAGTAACTTAACCTCTTCTTAAAAACTGATGCATGCCAACATGCTGGCCTGCCAGAATTTACTATGCCATTTCAGCCACACCACCCACCCACCTAAGCAATCAGTCCAAATCAGCAAGGGAGTTATTAATACTTATTAGAAATTCCTTGGAAATTTTTACCTGGAAAATATGTATCTATTCATTGAATGGCAATGCTGAAATCAAAGTTGAGTTATTTTAATATAGGGATTTTACCACTTTTACTTGACGGAAAATAATTTCCTTGTTCTTGGTTACTACATATGAGCTCTTTCTGTCAGTTAAAAAATTTAACTTTGCTGCTAAAAGCATTCAGCTACAGATTCCTCAACCACAGTGAACTTGCTTGGACTTCATTCCTTTTCATTATTTTCTGCTCTTTTTTTTTCTTTTCTGTTTGCTTTTCTTCAGTTCTCTCCCTTATCTTTCTTTTTCTTCTCAATCTTCTATTTGTTTTCCTCACTTTTTTCTCTTTTCTTTCTCCCACTGTACATCTTTCTTTCCCCTTTAATTTCTCTCTTCTTTCCTTTCTTTTTTCCCTCCCTTCCCTTTTCCACTTGCTTTCTTATTCTCATTGTTTTCTCTTTTGTTTTCCTGTATTTATTTTCTATCCTTTTCTTTCTTCCTTTTCTCTCTTCTCTTTTCATTTGTCCCTCTTCTCTTCTTGCTTTCTTATTTTCTCTTTTCTCAGTTTTATTTTTGCTGCATTTTCATTTTTCTCTTCCCTCTCTTTACTTTTTTCTTTCTAGAATTATTTCTCTTATTTCTCTTTACCTTATTTATTCCTCTCTTTTTCTCCCTTGCTTTTCCTTCCTTTCCTCCTGTGGTGGGTTTGCCTTGGCCAGCAGCCAAATGCCGCTCAGCCTTTCCCTCCCCCTTCCCAACAGGAAACAGGGAGAAGAGGGGATGAAAAAACTGTGGGTTGAGATAAAGACATGGAGATTGCTTACAAGTTACAGTAAGAGATAAAACAGAGTCGACTTGATGAAAATACATTTATTGCCATTTAAAAAAATTTGGGAAGAGAGAAATAAAGACCAAAAAAATTAAAACAACAGCTTTCCCCTTACAGAGTCATCCTTTCTCCTTCATTTTCAATGCCTCTACCTTTCCCACTCTGAGTTTCATTGAGGGATAGGGGTTACACTCAGTCCACAACTGCTCCTCTCTGCTGCTGCTTCCTCCTCACAGTTTTTGCCTGCTCCAGCCTGGATGCTCTGTGGGCAACACCTCCTTCAGGAAATAGCCAAATGTCCCAGTGTTGTCTCCTTCACTGGCTGCAGAGCAGGTATCTGCTCTGGGGTGGCCCTCCAGATTCAAGGAATTCCTTCAAGGAGTCCTCTGCTCTGGTGCCCAGAGCACCTCCTCCCTTCCTTCTTCTCTGGCCTTGGTTCCACACTCTATTTTTTACCCTCCTTTTCTGACTGAGTGCTGGTTTTTGCCTTTTTTAAATATGTTACCCCGGAGGCACCACTATCTCAGCCACAAGGCTGTGTCAGGCCCTGCAGCACCACACTGCCAGAGCATTGTCATGAACACCTCTTCATTCTATCTTTTCATCTTCTTTTAACTCCCTTTCCTCTCTCCTTTATCTTTCTGCTTTCCCAACTTCTGTCTTTGCTTCCTATCTCTTCTGTCTTCCTTATTCTTCTCCCAGTGTCTTCTTTCTCTTCTGCCCTCCCCACCTTTATGCTATGACTTCTTGTCCTGATAAAATAACCATATTTCTTTTAAAGCAGAAATATAAAATACTAAACCTTTTTTTATGAAGCAAGAACAATTGAAATCCCTAAATTTAATTTTAGTTTCATCCATTTCTATTAAAAACTAAAGAAAGTGCACCATATCTTATGCCTTCTTATTCACCAAAGTTCAGGAATATCTCCACAGTGTCTTTTTTCCTTCTTACCAGTTTTCGATTAGGACATAACTTCTAACTGAGGGAATTCAGAATTTTGAAACTAAATGTCAGATGCTGGCACAATTATGCAGAAGGCACATGTTTATTTTTAACATCCAAAACATTTCAACCAATCCAAAAAGAGAAAGCTAGGACATAAACAAACAGCCTACTTTTACACCTTCAATTCACATTCAATTGAAAAAAGAATAAATTCTAAAGTCTGTGAGAGAATAAATGAATAAAAATAATAATTCCTTTCCTTACAGACTATTTTTCTCATTATTCTCATACTTAAAGAGTCAATCAGAACTTGGGAATGTTTTACTCAATCACCAAAACAGGCAGGAAAGTCAAATTGATACAAAGAATAAGGAAGCTGGGAGTAATCATGAATAAAATTAGATCTGAAGCAAATTATTATTTTCTAGTAGTACTTATTCCTAGAAAAATAGTTGTATAAGCAAGACCATACTTTCATCCTAAACATTAAAATCAATGTAACTACTACAACTTTGCTGACTAATACATGCCAATTATGCGCATAAAATATTTTTGCTACAAGCCCTTGCCTGTAATTAAAGCCTGAAAATAAACACAGAATAGGCAATCACTGTACACCCTGTACCTTAAAAAATATAGCAGTGTATAATTTATTGTATTGTGTCAAATTAAAATATTTGTGTTGATGTGAAATGTTTAAGTTACATTTGTAGTACGTAAGGGAGTTTAACTTGGCAAAACAGCATAGTAAAACTTTTCTTCCTTCCCTCAAAGGCCCAAGCAGATACTTTTATTCTTGTGTTTTAACTTATTCCAGCTGTTGCAAATTAGTCTATTAGTAGATCTCCTTAGTCTTCTTTGACTTAAGACAGGTCCTTAAGACTGGAACTAGGAAACTTAAGTTTCTATTTAACTTACAAATAGAAGTCAATCTAATTTCAAAATATCACATACAATGTTTTCAAATTACAACAAAAGAAACTATCAAATATTTTGTGAAAATATAGCATGGATAACAAAAAAAAAAGTTTCGGACTAGTCATTTTTGATAGCTACATCATTCCACCTGAAAGGAAGTTTGCTGAAGTCCTTATTAAAGTCTCTTCAAATGAAGGAGCTGAGCCACACATGCCAAAGAAACTTAAAATAACATAGATAATAAAAAAAAATTCAGTTGTAGCCCAAAATTGCTTTCTGTTTTCAATAAAAATTGAATGAGAAGTAGAATATTAAATTAATTAACAGTACCCATCATGCCATTAATTCCTGGATTGTAGCTTGGCACAAATAATCCTGTACCAACACTAGTTTATATAGTTCAGTATATAATTTGAGTGAATGATATCTTGATGCAATAGTTAACATTTATATCAGCTATTACTGTAAACAAAGAGAGGTCAATGACTGGACTGGGTTTAGTGATGCTGGCTTTGACAAAGGGGACAGATAGTCAGGAGTACAAATACACTTTGAAACTGCTGAATTTTCACTGGCCTAGGAAAGATTCCCTGATAGAAAACAAGCAGTCTTTAACAAAACAAAGTAACAAATAAAAGCAAAACAACTTGTCATATATTCTTTGAAGTATCTTCTCAAAAACCTCCTTGCTGTCACTTATGGGTCATAGCCTTTTTTTCCTTTGTGATAACTGTAGAGGATACATTATTTTTTACACAATGATTTAATGTTTGATAATGCTTACCCCTAAAGTATTTAGCAGTCTAGAAAACAAAAACTCCAGGTGTACTGGTAACATAAAGGAAAGGAAGGAATAGCAAGTATTAGGGGCCATTTGCAAGAGACAATAGTTGTCTGGATCCCACACTTGTTTTATTTTATTTGCTAATTAAATACAAGAGCATGCCAGTGAATCTCTGAATGGTGTATCTCCACGGATTTTGATAGCAAATAACTTTATCTTAAGCAAGCCTACTGAAATATTAACAATGCTGCAGTAGCTATGGATGCTGCAAGATCCTAAATAGGGTGACTCAGCTATGTGCACTTGTTTTTTTCTTGCTGGGAGTACTTACTGAAAAAAGCTACTAGAATCCATTTTCCTTTCCTCATATTACAAATACAATGAGAACCAAAGGGAATGAGGGAGAAATCAATTTGTCCTCTTTTAGCTATTGAGGGCAAACAGCAAAACAGTTCTTGAGGACCATTTGAGCTCTTTCCCATACTCAGCTCTTGGAATAACTGAGCAAAGGATGTATTTGGTTATAATTTTGTGATTTCCAATTTATATGCATGTAAGGGCATGTGTATATGCACAGTGGTGAGTTTGTGTCTGTAGGTGTTATTTACATGGTCAAGCCCATAAACACAATTTCATAAATGTAGATTTTCAGTTATTTTATTTATACTTTCCTTTGAGGTGTACATTTTGGTCCCCATTTCTCTTCTAACATTGTAAGTATCTGTCAGGCACACAATGACTGGTTCTAGCATACAGCTATCATAAAACAGACGCAGTGACAAATGCAGAGTTTATTTGGATTAGAAATAGAAGACAGCTTTCTAAACTACTGAAAGAAAAATCGTACCTTGAATAAAGCATTTTTACTTCACATGACAGTAGATAAGAAAGCAAAATATGTTCAGGCAGTTCATAAATTCTGTTTTGAAATGACAAGGATGCACGTAATTTAATTTCACAGTAATTAAGACTACCTGTGAGACTCGAATAACATGGAATTGCTATCAGCTAGCCTTACAAAGAAAGGAAATTCATGTGTGTAAAACATTTTCTGGGAAGTTATACCTGATTTTTTCATTGTCCTCAGACAGTGAAATTCTGAGGCTTCTTGAGGACCTTGGTTCTATAAAAATGTACTAAAAATTTTTAAATTAAATGTGCCAGTGCATAGCCATCAATCTCTAAAAGAGAACTAGTAAATTTCTCAGCTCATGAAATATGAACAGGAAAAAAACAAACAAAAAAAATCCCCACAGATTTTTCTGTGGATTTTCCCTACAGCTAAGAAATGGTTTAATTACAGGTAGACTGAAATGTACACACCCATATCTTTATAGAAACATAAAGACATCCACAGCAAACTGTTCCAGAGAAATAAATTATTACTAGAAAATGACGCTTTCATAGAAAGCCTGACAATGTTTTCTTCTTTCACATTCAAGTAAAACAGATTTAATTCAGTCTGCCAGAAATGGCTATGCTTCTGCTCTGTGAAAAATATGCTAATGATGAAAATAAGGACTTGACAATTTACTGAATACTAAGCGGAAAATCTGTAATGAATTGCCTGTGTTGTAGCGTTCAGTTTAGTCTCTTTTTTTTTTTCCCTCAGTTGCTATGGAATACTAGAAATAGCATAAAGAAGATTATACTATTTTGTGGGATGTTGTGCATGTCCCTTAAGACAGAATGCTTAGAAATAAAGACAAAAGTCAGCTGTGGGATAAATGAAATTCAAAGCAGTAATAAATAAAAGGCTTAAATACTAACTTTTCAATGCAAAAGGGAAATACAGAGAACAAAACAAATGCCAAAAAAATTCAAGCCCAACAAGCAAATCTCAATCAGCAACTAGCAAGTTGAAACCTAGAGTAATTCATTTTACACCTGCAAGGAAAAGCAGCTTCTTAGGTTACTTGTATGGTGCAACAAAAGCTCATAAATCCATTAAATGCAGGCATGTCTTCAAGTTCTCAACCAGACTTCAATTTTCACTGCAGGTTTTAAGCCTTCAATAGATTAAACTCTTCTCCTAAGCATACTTTACCAGAGTGTACATTGAAACGATGACTCCTTCTAGCTAAAGTGTCTGTGTCCTTCTGTGTTTGAAATTTGTATATATATATATATGGATGGTCCTGACAGGCTTATGTGTTGAATCAAATTTGTCCAAATACTACCTGAAGTAAATCCAGTAGATTAGTCTTGCCTTTTCCAAGCACAAGAGAGCTGAGCAAGGGTACTGGCTACTCATCAAGATTATTACATTGTGCCCCTAACCAGCATCAGTTATATCTATTAGTTACATCAATTGCACTGATATTAAGCTCTCTTCCTTCTGATTTTTATTCAAAACCACTGGTTTGTTACCGCTGTACTTTAGTGCTAGTATGTGGCAGATCTTCATTTCAGAACAATGATGGAAAGAAAAACACAATCTATCAACTCTCAGTCTCCCTAGAATATTTTTCAAAATTTTGTGTCTGGACAACTATTATTGGAAAGCTCTTCTATGCCCTTGCTTCTCTCAAAATGATGCTGGCAAAACAATCTGATTAAGGCAGTAGAATCAGAGAACACATTTAATCTACTTACCTTTCACACAGTCATACAACTGCAGCCAGACTTTGCAAAAAAGGAAAAATACCAGTCTATAGACTGGAAAACTGCATCTTTTCAGTCATTTTTTTTTTTAAATTGAGGTTTAATGCACTACACAGTTGGAAACATACTACACACACAAAGGACAAAATAACCACCAAACCCCCACCACAAACAAATAAACCAACCCTAAAACTTTCACTGCTGGGAAGACGGATTGAAGATATGGTGAAACTTTGATGATGTGACTTTGCTGATGTGACTGATGTCTCTTGGATATCTTTATTTTTGAAAAACAGGCAATATTTTAAATGCAGAATTACTGCAGAATTCAAAACACCGAAACATTATAGAAAAAAAAATCTGTAGCATACAGTGTAGTTACACTGTCTAAGAGAAATATAAGACAGATAGGACACAATATACTTTTTTGGTAACACCAATTTATAATGTAGAAGGTTTCTCTTGTCATCAGCCTTAACTATATTGTCGCTTTTCAGTCTCTTTTCTTAGAAGTCTACACTGAGAGACACAACATAGGAAAAGGCCAAAACAACTTAAATTCTTACATTAAACATAAAAATATATTGTTAAAGAAATCACTACGCTATGAAAAGCAACACTGGAATAGTTGACAAATTCACATAATCTAGTCACAGCTGATGCCCACCTCATACTTCAAAATAAAACAACCTTTAACAGGAAGTGATGTCATGACTGCACAAAAATAGTAAATCTTTTAAGATCTGCACTGCTATACGTTATTTGTTACATTTAAATTTCCACTTGTATTAAAATAAAAGAAGTATCTTTAACATTAAATTACCTGAGGTCTTAATTTCAGAATGTTAGGGTGTGATATGGAGGAAGGATTCAGTGCACTTAAACATAGAAAAATTTTTGCAATATAGATTTTCAGAACTTAAAATGTTTATCACATCACAAAATCTAACTATCACAATTTTTCCCATTACAGGTAAAAAAAAAAAACTTTGAGATTTTTCACATATCCTCTGAATTATTATAACTTGAATATTTAACAATCATACAGGTCACTCTCCCTTACCAGGAAAGCATCAACCAAATAAAACAAAAGCTTCATACAGTGCTTTATAATAGATTAGCCTTGTGTGGAAGAAGCAGAAACCAAAATAGCACAAGTAAAATAGTTTAATAGCACCTAGGAGACAAGTGTGCCACACAGACTGAATTCCTGTTTTCCCAATCTTTGCAGATACATTTTGCAGAACTGTTAATAGATGGAAAGCAAAAAGGTTTATGGCAGATTTTCAAAAAATATTAAAAGAAAAAATCAAGCAGGACTATTTCCTATAATTTATATGACAGAGGAAATATATGTTTTAGCACCCAAATACAGAGAAATATTATACCAAATGGAAAAATGAATTCCTGAACATTAAATGGGCAAAAATGTATGTGAAAAAGTAACAGCAACAAGCTAATCTTAAAGGAAAGGAATCTACTGTTCTAAAATCTCAGTTGACCCAAGAATGCAGGAACAAACTTCAACATGATACCAAATCAAACGCTAAGTACAAAAGAGGAAACCATATGAACATTTCTAAACCATCAGTTGAAGGTCCCAGACAAGGTGAAAAAATGGAATTGCTTTATTTTCTCATAATTGGTCATGGAACCAAACTGAGGCAGAATGCTTGATTGGCCTTAAGTCCGAACATGAAATAAATACTGGGATGTTCACAATGTAACACTAGAGAAAATTTCAGGCACACTGAATGGAATTTGAGTTTGCAAAGGAAGGGAAAAAGGATGCCAGCAGATCAGGGTAACAGGAGACCATGGGGTGGATGACCCCGCATGAGAAAGTAGGAAGATTCATCTTGCAGAAACTCATGGGACACTGAACTGCATAGAGATGGGAAATAGTAGATACTGCACGGGCAGCACCAATTTAATGGACAGGACATTGGAAGTGGAAAAGACAAGGACCAGGTTATATTCTTAGCTCTACATTTAGCTTTGATAAATACTACTTTGCTTCCGTCTCCACTCTCTTTTTATATATGCTCAATTAATACTCTTATCAGTAAAAACAGTATCCTCCAACATATTCTGTGTCATACTCAAAAGGTGCTTACAGTTTAAGCTATGCCATTTATCATCTGAAACACAAAATAAAATTCACATATTAATTATAAAGATACTTTTATAAGAACCACTGACATGCGGACTGATTTTACTGGACTGTTGACTAAAGTCCCTCCCTAGACTCCACTGTGAAGAGACTCCTGTGAAGGAAAGAAGAGCAGCATTAAAACAAATAAAGCACTTCGGATAATTTCTAAAATTCTAAAATATGGAGAAAAAATTAAGATAATGGTGGCTCAGGAAAAAAAAAAAAAAAAAAAAAACCCAAAAAAACAACAAACAAAAACATTCCAGGTAGCTAAATGTCTTGTATTGAAATGTATCTTATATAGGTATACACAATGGAAGACTCAGCATCACTAAAAAATTCTTCATCTTTGCAATTCACTGAGTGCAAACATTTGAGGCTTTATTATTTTACATCTGGTCTACATCTCACTCAAAACCAGTTTTCCAAATCAATACAAAGGTGTATTAATGGTGTCCATATATACGCAAGCTTTAAACAGTATTACAATGCAGCAATATGCAAACAAGAATTCACAACCCTGATCTTAGGCTTGAATTAATACTTTAGCTGTTCTAGGGCTACATCACTGCCAAAACCTGAAATAATTATTACAGAGGTGACAAAGGTGTGATTACACAAGTTACAGTTCCAGTGCTGGAATGCAATATAGAAAACCCACTGGTTTTTACCAGGTTAAACTGCACCACACAACAATGCTGGGAATTGTCTAGGCAAGAAGGAGCAAGCCTGAGATTTTCAGCTGGCAAATTGCTACTATCAGAACTGCCTACCAAATTAGGTGGTCTGTTGTTACACTGGAAAGAACAGCATTTCAAAGACATGTCTTGAAGAGAATTTATGCAGAAAGACAGGTTGTACCGAAAGTTTGTTTCTTTCACTGCTTTACAGCCAAAAGCCACATCTGTAGATGCATGAAAATCAACCTAATAATGCTAGGCAAAAGAATTTTAATAGCTTTTGCCCTTTCTTTCCATCACAGCTTCCTTTCAGTCCATTGCATGGAATAACTACCTTCAGACAAAACAATACACTCCCTTAGCTGAAGAGACTCCCGAATAAATTCTATCAGACATATGCAACCACAGAAGCCTCCTAACTGTCTGCACTCTTCCGCTCGCAAACAAAGCCTTAAGACAAAAACTGTGGTTCTTTCAATTAAATTTTTAGGTGTTTTTGGTAATTGCAGGGCATTTGTTTTTTTTCTAAGTGAAAGATAAAAACTGTGACTTAATAATTATGAATTACAATGACATTTTGGAATGACTTTACAAAGAAAGTAAGAAATTCTCTGTCTATACGCACACAATAAAACAAGGAACCTGAAAACGATAAACAATAGAAGACAGTTGCCAGCTCATTTAGCCTATTTACAGAAACAGCAGCATTCAGAAGGGATTTCTTTTTAAGTCAATAGCTCTAAGGATGAAGTATGCAAAGGCTTAAAGAGACACTGTCAAAAAGATCAAAGGATTCACAAGTGACAGTAATATTTTCAGGAGTCCCCTCTAACTTCAAAGCTACAGACAAACCCTGCACGGATCATGTGTTTTATTCCATTGATGACTCCACTCTGCAGTTCAAAGTGGGTTTAATTCTAGCTAACCCACTAGTTTCATATTTTTGCACAAAGACTGTAAATCTAGTAAGAGTGTCTTTGAGATTTATTAGGGTCATACTTTGCGCTGCTTTCCTAGGCTCAGAAGACTTAATATGTTATGATTTCATTCATGATAAATATTATCAACACTGTGGAGTGCACAAGAAACAGCACTATTGCCAGTGCCAGTGGCAAGCATCTCCTCTTAGTCTTCTGAAAGACTACTGTCACAACAATAAATCAATAGATAGCTTAGTCTTGCAAAGCAAAAGGCAAAATATGCAGAGGAAAACACAGAGGAAGATGAGGAGATATGACTGATGCTCTGATTCCCATAGCTGAAATTAAGATCAACAAAGAAACATCAAGAGAATGAAGTTTGAGATTCCTACCGGAAAGTGGAAAACAGAATGAGAAAACGCAACTTTTAAAAAACTCTTCCATGAATTACCTGAACAGAATAATGTCAAGTTAGTTGACCATACAAAAGTCAATTACTCCAGCTGAATAGCAAAAACACTATGAAATTATCCCATTCCAGCGTTCACAGGCCTGAGTCTAATGGAGGAGGAAAGCAAATAGCTAGCATAGCTGTGGGCTAAAGTTGTACTCCAAGAAATTAAGCAGCTTGTCCCATTTTGAAAGTTTATTGGCTTTTAACTTGTACTGAGAATCCTTGGCTTTAATCTTATCCAGACAAGTCAATTTCCCAGCCTCACCACGCACAGGAGAAAGGGAATACAGAAAGCCAACACATAATCTAGGGTTATTAGCATCAAACATTTATCAGAGTTTGGCTGGATATTCTCCCCTAAGACTATAACAATGTGTATGGCCCAAGTACTGAAAACTGTTCTAGAAAAATTAATAGAAAAACATGGATCAAGGGATATACTAGCTAATTTCCCTAGTTCAAGGCAGGATCAACCAAATCTACATAACTCCTGACAGACATTGCTACACTAGATCGTGGTGAGACCTACCAATCTTTCACATCTCTTCCAAGGCTCATGAGAGAACGTAATGATTCCTGTTAAAAAAAACCCAAAAAACAAACAAACAAACAAAAAAACCAACAAAAACAACAACAACAACAACAACAACAACAAAAAAAAAAAAAAAAAAAAAACAACAAAATAAACCCTTTGTACATTCTAACTGGCATCTTCTCTTAGTCCAACTTAAAGGCTTTATTTCTTGTTCAGTTCATAGTAGACATTCAGCATAACTCCTTCACATTTTTTTTCTTTTGTGTAGCTGAAGATTTACTATGCCTATATTCAATCTTCTCTTCCTTAATCCAAACAACTAATTCATACCAGCTTCTGTCTTATTTTTATCTCACTTATAATTTTAAGTGGTCTTCAAGTGGTGCTACTCCTCACAAAGGTGCAGTGCTCGAAACAGAATGAAACAAACAGATAGCTTACTTCTGGTGGTTCTGCAGGCAATTTCCAGGTAATGACAAAAAAACAAAACCAAGAGAAAAGAAAGACAGGGTCAGAAAAGTATATGGCAAGTTTCTGGGACTGTACTAGGTTGACTTGAGCCCATGGGAAAAAGCAGCTAAAACACTGAGAATTCATGAAAGGATGAGTCTTCATTTTTTTAGGAAAACAAAGGAGAACACAAAAAGAAGAAAAAGGGCTTCAGGAAATTAAACTTCAGCAAACTCACCCACACAACATACACAAAGAAATATCTGTAAGCACATCAGCAGAAAGGAAACTGACTTGCTCTTTCAAGAAGGGGTTGGCACTGAGTACTTACACTCAAAGCACAGGAGTTCTAATGCCTAATCAGAAATGTGTATATGATTAGACAGCTGCTAAAACCAACATAAGGAAAAAAGATGGGAAAATTCATTAGACGATAATTAAATAAAATTAGGTATTCTCAAATCAGTTAAATGTGCTGAAATTCACCACAGATAATTAAAGCTGACTGGATCAGCCTCAGAATTATCAATAATAATTTTTTGAGAATTTGTAGAGGATATCAGTGATTCCAAAAGAATGGAAAACACTCAGTGATTAGCTTTAAAAAAAATTTAAAAGACAGGTCCAAAGAAGTAGAGATGCAGCAACTGAATTTCAATTCCCACCCACCAAATTTGGCAAAAAAATTATGTGGAACTATTTAGCAAATAGTAAGTTGATTAATACATAGGCCTCAAGAATAAGTTACTTCAAATCTATCAAAATATTCTTTGTGAGATAGCAGCAGATCCTATAGCTAGAGAAGCAGCAGTAGGTACCACGTAGCTCAGCTTAGTAAGTTTTTGGTTTCCCATGGACTTCCACAAGCAAAAAAATTAAACATAATGCTTCCAAAGAAAACAAGTTCTAATAAGCAGATGCCACTAAAGCTTGGAAAAGCTGCGTGCATGCTGGATGACAAGAGCACATTGTTAAACCTATTTTACTGAATTTGAGAAAGTCTGCAGAAAACCTAAATACAATTCAGTAGGGGAAATTTTGGATCTTAACAAGAATAAGTAACAAAAGAAATGCAAGATGGAGAACAACTAGCAAGGCAGCAGCAAGGGAAGAGGAACTCTGAGGAGAGAGAGTGGATCATACTCTGACTAGTACACTAGCAAAATCAGCAAAAGCTCATGCTAGGGTATATAGACAGCAGGTGGTGAGCCTAGAAATTTACAGCAGGATGGGGAAATGTTTTCAGGACAGAAAATCCAGAGCATTGTGCTCTTAAGCGTGCTGCTGTCTGTTTTGCTACTAAAGAGATTTCAGTGTCCAGGTCTGTGGGCCTGACCCTGTACACCATCAGCACAGGCATGAACGTTAAGTAAATACTCCTCCCTCCCACAGAAGAAAGCCATACATTTTCTACATCCCTGAAAGGTTTGCCTTAAAATTTTTTACTCCTTCTAGGTAGCAGAAGAACTGCCTGCCTACTGACCATTTTACAACCAACGAGCACAACAAAAAAGATATTTAAGAAACAAAAAATGAATTATTTCTTCCCCAAGATGTAAAGAACAAGGTAGGTGCATAACCTCTCACAAGGTATATCAGTAGAGCTTTCTGGTTTATTTTCTAACATACATCTGCTTTGTAAATTTGCAATTTAATCCTTTTGTAATTAATTATATGAGTAATACAGAAATAAATGTGCAACTTGATGCCTTTCTGGCAAAAAAAAAAGAGGCTGAATAGTCTGGCAGTGTTTTTTTAAATATTACATATAATGACAATGACATGGCTGAAAATCATACATTAGTCTTTCAGATTTACTATCACAGCAAAAAGCTTTATATTAATTAATTCTACAATATATATGAAAAATGACTAAGACAATTAACCTCATTCATATATAAATGGAAGAGTAGAGAGGAGAGTTTCTTAAAAACTTAATGTAGTAATTGCTAAGGTTCGACTGACAATGATAATCAGTATAAAGCAATAAGTAAAGTGTATTAGAGCAGTAACATATTCCTGGCTCAAATTCAGACTTGGAAGAATACACAAATCAATACAGAATAAAATATGCTAGTGCCATTCTGCTGCTTATGGCCAGGTGACTGCACATCATAAATTTACATCCCTTGCTCATCTTAGCTGGCTGCAGCAGAGAGACCAGGAAAGACCATCTTTAGTATCAGCAAAGGCATCAACTGGCAGGAAGCTACTGAAAGAAATTGCAGAGCTGGGCAAAGTGAACAGGAGATTCTAAATTCAAGTACTGTGAAAACCAAACATTAGTGACACGCTGAGACCCAATCAACAAATCTGTGTATGAAGTCAAACTCCTTACCGGCTCCTATAATGAGTTGGGCACCCAGGTAACTCTGAAAGTTTGTCCTTAATCAATATTAAAATGCAGCAGAAACACAATTTTTACATGAAATCAGAGTTAAATGAAAATTAAAATACTTATAAATCAATACAGAATCAAGATTTTCTCATTTTACAGTTGAAGAATTTATAATGTTTAGGTTAAGGAATTTAGGATGAAAATGTTTCAAGCATAAAGAACATTGAATTTTACCCTTCTCAGTTTTCCAGAACTCATGACCACATACGGCATCCTGCAATCTACTACACTGTCACATATACCTGCATATACCACGGATAAAAATCAGAATGAATTTCGTTACTATTTCTCAGCAATTTTCAGTTTCTTAGTAACTGAAGAAATGAAAGATCATCTAGTTTGGAACCTCTTTAAAGGAATCTTTCTCTTACTATTCATTCTGCAGCAATTAAAAAGGGCTTCGACATTTTCTATGTTTAAAATATAAAACACTGCTTCCATTCCCTTCCATATGTTCTCCACTCAAACTTTTTTCATGCACTGATCATGAAAACAAGAATTTTTTAAATTACAAAGAAATGCTATTAGCAGGCATTAGTGTCTCTCCTATGCCTCTCATATCTCAAGACATAAGAAGAAAGCAATTCATTCACTGCTGTGAGAAACAGTATCTTAATAGAACAGATTTTCAAAACTCTGTTTTCTTGCATTTTTGTTGTTGCTGTATGCAAATCATTGCGGTATAACACATGTTTGGACATTAATTTTCAAAAGTTTTCATCCCCTTTCTTCCCTGGAATCATTGCCAAATATACTCAAAGCAATTTCTCGACAGGAACTAAAGCACTTTAAATCTGTAAAAGGTGGCAAATTCAATTTCACTTTCCATACCATGTCTTTTGCAATTTTATCAAAATATAGCTATTATGAGCTTGTTATGAGGCTGCCAACAATGAAGTGCATGGTTATGCTGTGCAGTCACACAGATTGTGTTCTGTTCTGTTTCCTAGGAACAACAGTGAATTCAGTAAAAATTTGTTCCATGGTTACTTCTGGTTCACCTTTACATGGACTTTGTAGTTCTCTTGTTCTGAACTTTAGGTTCCACACTGGAAGAACATATTTAAAATAGAAGCACGTCTCCCTATGCTTTGAGACAACAACAAGTATTAATTCATTAAAACAGAAACCTTCAGAAATCTTCTTTTTGAAGAAGATGCAATTGCACATTGTAGGACACCCCCACCAACCAACCAGTTTTTCCTTATTTTTACTTTCTGATGAAGTTTCCACTTGAAGGTCACTAGAGGACCTAGCAAGTAGACAGTCACCTTTGAGAATAAAAAGCTGCACGTATATCTGAACCGGGCAGCAACGGAAGACAACTGATTGGTTTCCACACCCTCTGGATAACACATCTATCCTTTAAAAGGGTAATTATTATCACTTGAATCTACACCCAAAGTATGCTGTTATCAAGCAAGTTGAGTTACTGTATCAATTACTGTATCCACGCTCTGCAGACACAGACTGGCTCCCAGTGTCCAAACATCCTCTCCTTCCATTCCCAGACCTTTATCAGCACAATCTCCGTTATCACAGGCAACACCAGCAAGTCCTAGCAGTGATTTAAGTGCCAAACCACAAACCCCAGTGAGAAGTGCATCAAGTTTCATCTTGCACTTTCTCTGTGCACACAGTGGCAGAAGTAGTAACCCAGCTGATGAGCTTCGGTCCTTAAGCAAAAATGAGATGCAGCACTGGGCTGTCTGAGAAAATGCCAGTCTTTCTAAAGACAGACCACTGGACTGGAGCTGGCCCACAGACTTGTTTGATAACATACAAAGTTAAGACAGTCACTAACCCTTTTAAAAGCCCTGAACTAACAATCAAAACCCATCAACTGTATTTCTCACTTTGACACTGGAAATTAATTAAGCCAGCACTTGAAGTTTCATAAAGACTATACACCATTCCTAGATCATTTTCACAGAGATAGCAGAAATACAGAACATATAAACACTGACCTTGTTTCTTTTAACCCTTCTTTCTGAATGACTTCCAGTATTTGTTTTGCAGTCATTGGTGAGTTGGGATACTTTTCCAACGCCTAAAAAGAAATAATAAATGTAAGTGACAAGACACAGCTGTCCTATGAATCTGAAAGGTTATATGATCATGCAGTTTTTATGCAGTCATTTGTAAAAGGCAGGGAATGACAGTGTTGAGACTGGAGTCCTCTGTCTGTTGGAAGGCCAGATACAACCCAGGAAACTTCAGCAAGAAAAGGATTTACTTGCTGCTTTTGTACATCATCTGCTACCTCTGCCTGGGAAAATTCTTACCAGGTTACAAATAAAAGAGTTGGAATATGCAACTGGTTTTATGACACAGCAACAGATTTTCTTTCAGGCATGAGGGGAAATACATAAAACACAAGATCCAAGGGGAAAAAAATACTCACTAGCACCTTCTTTGATTTTTAATACTTTAGAATTCTTTGAGGTCATTTGACTATTCTACACTTAGCATTGCCATGACCTCAGAGAAAAAATTGGCTAAAACCTTCCATTTGTAGACCAGAAGCTACTGTAAGAATTGACACAGTGGGGTTTCAATTTTAAAATGCCTTTTAATTCTAAAAACAATGAAAAATGAAGTCAGAACAGTCACAGCACACAAGATGCTACATGATAGAGTGCAGTATATTTTTCCAGTTCAGCTCAGTTTTCCACTCCTTTGCCTTTTCCAATTGAGACCAAAGTAACTCAGTCCTCTTTACAGACAGAACCATCTTGTAAGAATTTTTCTGATTTTCCACTTCCTTTTTGTCCCCATCAGTTTTATGCTGTTAAACAAACACCCACTCTTTTGCTCCTGTAAAATGCCAGACTGATAGCCCTGGAAAACAAAACCCTTCAATCAGCAGTAAAAAGGTGTGGCACAGGCCACAGCAATCAAGCTTCCCAGAGCATCTTGCCAATATATCTCAGCCAGAACTTGTATTTCTACCCTCTGTAACTATGAAATCAGTTTGGTGTAATTCAAATCATCCTGAGCTTCTCTGTAGTAGTTACTACCAAATAATGGCAATTGTGAAAGCAGCTACTACTATGTGGATGCACACTAGGAACTAGAGACACCACCACATCATATCACCCAAGTCAAACTGTGAAGGGTGCTGGCCAGGGCTGTAATTCAGCAGCTCACCTAAAGCCCAAGACTGCCTACTCACTACAGCTTGACCAGCTCAGCCCTTTTCTGACATTTTACTGTTCTGATTTCCTGCCTGTTCTCTTTCATAGCCAAAATGCAGTTTACCAAATCCTTCAATTCTTTGTTACACATGAGCTTTTTATCCTTTATTTTTCAGTTCCACAAAGGAAAAGATATAGGTGAAAGTTGCACTAGAAAGGTCAGGGGCTGAACTGACTTATCTTGTGTACATCAGTAGGCAAGATTCAAAAGGGACCCATCAGGAAAGTAAAACCAAAAGGTGATTTGAAAGGAGAAGGAAGAGAAGGTTGGAAAGAGTAAACATATAGCAATGAGCAAGGAGTGAAGAAACTGCACAGAGCTGGGAAAAGGGCCATTGCACACAAGGAGAGAGAAATTATATGATGTATTAGTGACAGAACAACAATGACACATTGGAAAAATGACAATGCGTATAAAGATTAAGACTAGGATGAGAAAAGATTAATGGTGTGAAGAGACAAAAATGGAAACTTTAACCTTCAGAAAGAAGACAAAGTACAAGGTAAAATGAGAATCCACCAAAATAAAGAGAAAAGAGAACCAAACTGGGAACATTTCAAAGGGCAAACTGGAAAGGACAGGAGAGGATACTACACTGTACTGGACACGGCTATGAAGGAAACTGTGTGCACTTGAAAGCGGGGTTACTCACTGTGGAGGATTCCCTGTTTCTCTTCCTGAGTACAGGCCCCTCAGCACACCTGGGCAGCTCCTCCCTGCAATTGAGAAAATTTGGGTAGCCCTGTCCCCTTCTCTACGACATCACATCCTACTCTATAACGTCAGTAAAAGTGCCAAGTATTACCATGAGAGGTTGACAATAATGGGAAAGAAACAATAAAGCTAAGCAAACATCAGAAGTCACCCTGTCCTGGACAATGGGAGAAGGGAGAGCAGTTTGTGCTGAGGAAGCTGCACTGAACTGGTTGTGGAACAATGGCAAGACATACGGATACGGAAGATCATCTTCACCAAACAACAATGAAACCAACAAGTAGGATGCATAACACCACTACAGAAAGTTTAATGAAACCCACAGGGCAGATTTCAAATACCAGAGTATGAAGTGAACACATTCAGGGTATAATGACAAATTGAAATGCAGACTGTTAGACAGGCTGAAAGTGCTGGAGTAAATAATTGCCCATTGTGTAGATTTGCTTTACACTGGACATGTAGTGTGGGCTGCAGTTCATATACCCCACAAATTTAGTTCTGTTCATCTAACCCTTTAAATCCTGTTATTTAAAGAACTGTTCATACCCTAACTGAAAAGCATAAATTCTCTGATTTAAACACTCCTTAAGTTGAAAATCCTGTTATTATGTACATGATTAAGTTTTCTTTATCACAACAAAGATTAATTAGTAGAGAACCTTAGTAAGGATGGGTTTTTTGTGCCCTTCCCCCCATGCTGTCTATCATCATCCTTACTCCTCCCCTCCACCCACTTTTAGCCTAATTATTTATCACAATAAGAAAATAAAAATAATTACTTGTAAAAACCTTTACATTATAATATAATTTTCTTCCCTCTGTTATGGAAAACAGTATGAGAGTATTATTTAAGATTCTGTGAGCTAATGAATACATTGAACTGTTAATTACACTAGTATCTCTTGCCTCTGTATCTCATCACTAACACTGCTAAAAGCCTCCAATTCCTTTTGCATTTCTAAGAGTTTTAAAAATAATATTAGAAATTCAAACTGAATAACTAACTGTGCCTTAAGGCAAACAACATACTCAAATGCAGAAGGAATAGTTAAGTCATAGGCTTCTTGGTCAGACATAGCAATGCACATCAGCGGAGGAAGCCGTAATTTGTTTTAAATATCTTTCTTCTTCCTCCCACTCTATCCACCAACACTCGTATCATATATGGGCAGTGACTAATAATGCTGAAATTAAAGCATGCCAAAGTACTGTCGTGAAGAACATGACTGTTTCAATGTATTTTGTAAAGAAGGACAATGGCAGAAGAATGGTTTGCGCTGACTGCAACCTCTATCACAGGGGATCACATATGCTCTATTTATTCCTGCCATTCAACCATAGCCTTAAAAAGGGACAGACGGTAAATAACTGGGACAAATAATGTGATACCCATCAGGGCAATCGGAAAGAGAACAGAAGTAGTCACTCCACAGAACACATTTTCGGTGTTCATTCAAACCCTGGGTAACAGCTCAAGGAGATGAAGGCTCACATCATACCAAGTACATTGGAAATCAAACCTCACAACAAATAGTAGCAGCCTGACAAATTGTAGTTTTTGTGTCACCTACAGGTATCAACTCACAACTTCAGAGATATTAAATAATCACATAGATGCTACAAACACATGTATTCCCAGTTCCATCGGAAAAGTCATGTCACTTATGTGGGACAAGAAGAAATACAAATTCCTTTTCTCACCATGGCATCTATCATCATCTGTGCGTTGACAACTACCTGAAAAAAATCAGTTGCCACACTGGGGAAAAACACTTTCCTGTGTTAGCAGGAAGACAAGACTTGCAGCTTTGCATAAGAGAGAAATCCTGAATGCTCAGCTTGCCTACAAAATCAGAAGAGGACTTCTCTGTAACTGATTGATCAGTTTAATTTTTATATAAAGAAGCTTGTGACTACCTGAATCAGATCTGCTCAATCATTTGCATTTCAGATACTGAAGAGAAAACAGCAGAGGGACAAAGTGAATAAAGTCAAACCAGGCACTTGGCCCTTTTGCCACTCATAAACATTCCCGCAGAAAGCGGGAAGCCTTGCCTGCAGCTATCAGTTATCACACTGACAGAAAATAATTCTTCTAAACAAGAACCAAGTGTGTTCTGATACTGTATTGTGGTCCAAAAGCAGCAGGCAGATCAGCCTAGTGGGCTTGACATGGCTGATTGTGTGCCTAAACAGTCTGAAACCAGCCAGAGCTTCTTCCACTTCTGGATTGTGCTGGCAGGGATCTGAAGGTCAGGTAGCTGACAAAAAGCAGGATCATTTTATTGTAACAGGCTGAGCCACTAGTCAGAAACTGAAGCAATTCTCCTATGAACATTATTTTAAAAAACTGAGGAGGAAGAGGAACAGTACAGTTATTCCCAGTGCTCTTACTCATCAGCTAAAAGACAAGTCAGGCTGAACTACACAATGGACAATCTTTACTGCCCAAAGACAGCAGGGTGAATAAAAGAACAAAAACAACCAAGCAAACAAACAAGCAAACAAAATGACCAAACAAAACCCCCCAAAAACTTTATTTCTCCGAAACAGAAAATATAAATTATTTTCTAGCCGCCCATTATTAAATTAAAGAATTGAAAGATGGAGTATCAAACAGGGTACAAGAAATAACAGCATCCTGGAAAAAATCCAGCATTGTCTTCTACAGCTGCTTATGTGAGGTTAACAGGAGGACTGACTTCTATTGTGGGAAATGCCCCACTAAAATCTTTTGTGTTCATTTTTGATTAACAGCTTCAGTCATTGGGGAATTATCAGCAGCTTGGTAAAAGTTCAAAGCCCTTTGTGTGAAGAAAGATGGGTAAATGGTTTGGAGAGGAGGGGAGGGTACAGAAGGGGGGGAGAAAGGAAGTGCACAGAGATGGATGAAGCAGTGAAAACAGTAACGATGGTACACATACATGGAAAAGAGGGATGATTATAAGGGTAGGTGCACTATGACCTATTATAACACAAGTTCTCAAATAGGTATTCACAGAACTCTTGCTGATAGTGATCAAGAGAAAGGTAAAGAGCAGTTTCCAGATACTAAAATACTAAAAGAACTTGAAACAGGAGTAATAATTCTCCTGGTAGGACTTTTGTCTTTGAGCAGTTGAAATTACAATAAGGAAATTATAGGATCTAAGTAGGTGCATTTCGTAAGGAGGTGCATTTCGTAAGACATGTCACTCTCAGTACGCTCCACACTATGAATTTGTCTTTCTAATCCACTTGACACTACACATATGCAAGAAAAGAAACATCAAGCAAGGAAAGGAATAAAGATGTCCCAATAACAATAACAAAGGAACACATAAAAATACCATAATGTGATGAAATATATTAAGTTTTAATATCAGTTTTGTCCATACTTGCTAGTCCATACTTTTTTTAGGTTCAGAGGTAATGCTACTGACCAAAAGAACTCAAGAAGTTTAAAGCACACTCATAAAGTAATTTTCCCCAGCTCTCCTTCGGTGAAAAGCATTTTGCTGCTCCTTTAGTGTGAACTACAGGGAACAACTGGGCAAGCGTTTCCTGCAAGAGAATTTCTACTACAGAATTTGCAAGTAGGTCTGAAACCATCTAGCTTTGCTAACCTGCCAGATACATAAGACATTATCATCATATCCTAAAATACTGAATGAAAGAAAAGAGCAAAAAAGAAGCTGAATAGTTTCTTTGTTCATGCCATTGCTTTAACCGGATCATTTGAGGCTTGTTCCAAGATGTCTGAAACTTTTATTGTTCTTTCCAAAATTTATTTATAATGCCATATTTCAAATGGATATAAAGGCAGCTTTGGAAATTCCAGATAAACTGTACTCTTGACATTTTGAATTCAAAAGAAATTGTATTACAATTCAGTTAAAATTAACATACAGTTAGGCTATTCCTTTAAAAGGCACAAGCTCTAACAGCAGTGCCATCCTGCTCTTGCTAGTGGTCTCATACATCACAACAGAAAATGTAGGGTAAAGTTTTTAGCTCTGAACAACTGACTTATTATAATAACTTATTGATCTGGTCTAATATACTAAAAAAAAAAAAAATTGAAACCTTTGTATTTCTCTCTTTACTAATGCAATCAGCCTGTCCAAGCAACCAGGAACTTTACTTACAGGCTCTGTCAGGACAGATCCATAAACACCTCTGTGACTGGCAGGATGAACCTAGGGAGCACACAGAATCCTATCAGATTTCTAAGATCAGGATTAAAGATACCACATTGAGCATGGTGTCAAACTTGCTATCCCAGTATGGGTTCTACTATTAGCAGCAGGATTACTAACAATGATTTCAGTTCAAGCAATGGAACATCCAAATTCCCAGAATGACGGCTCAGTTCTGACAGTGTCACGTTCAGCGCCAGTTCTGCTTAGCCATGCAAGTCATACCTCTCCTTGCTTCCTATTCCAATATTCCATTGCCTCTCACTGTGCTCAGCCTTTCCCTACTCTCAAACTGATGCTCTCATCTTCTGAAGTGTTGCAATAACCCTAACTTTTGTATCTCCCACCTTCCCACGCCCCTACCCAAATATCTCTCTTCCCCGATCCTTACCACAGTACAAGCATACTGGATATTCCTACATCCTCTACTCCCTCAAACATGAGTGCATTCATACAGATGTAGCTCATGCTGTGGTTTCCCCCAAACCTGCACACCAGCACACAAGTGCTGCATAGGTACTCAGCACTGGCACCTTGCTGGCAGCACACTGTAGCTCATAGGTGCTGAAAGGACAAATTGTGATGTACACCTCCTCTGGCTTGTGGACCACATTCTCTTGCCTACTTAGTTTACAGTAGAAGTTTCACCAGCACTGACCCAGCTGGAAAATTTGGGTCAAAATTTTTAAAACTACAAATCATTATTTCAGAGGAGACAAGGAGCAAAAAAAAAAAGCTCTGCCATTCAAAAGCGTTACTGAAATCTGTGCTCATTCTGTGATCACATAGGCCATTTTCCGGAAATGCCTCTAACTGTGGCAGGGATAAAAATCCTCCTTTGGCACCTACATGGAACAACAACCAGAGACCTTGCTTAGGTGACTGGAAGTAATGGAGCTGAATGGACAACAGGCCCTGTCAACTTCCTTTACATTACAGGTAACAGAGGAAAGAACTGCCATCAGTGTGGATACATTCATCATTACTAAAGGAACAAAAAAAACCCTATAAACTAAGAAACACCAAACCTTAAACATATTTGTTGCCATACATACTGTTTTCTCTACTGGAAGATGATACAGATTTTTATTTTTCAGAGGCACTGAAAGGTTTGCTGTATAACTTATGTTTCAGCATAGTAGGATAAAAAAAATCATTACAAAGAGCAAAACTTTACAGAAAAATCAACAGAGAGAATGAATATATCTTTGTTTCAGAAGCTTTCATCGATGTATTTTCCTCAGGCAAGCATAATGTGTAAGGGTTACTTTTAATGTGAGAAATAAAATTCCTACTGGCTACTCCATGAATGTACCAAATTTAACAGGAGGTGACAGTTGTGCTGATTTTCTTGCCATTGGTTTACTATCAGAGCTTATCTTGTTAGACAGTGTCCTAAAGATACAGATCTAAGATTTCTAGGAGGCGAAAAAGAAAACAGGAGAAAACAGATGAGAAAATAGAACACAAAATATTTTAAACTATGCATTCTACATAAATATTCTGACATATTAGTTTTGACCATTTTAAGCATTTCATCCTGGTAAAATTGCTCACTAAAAGGAGAAGTTTAATGCTGCAACTGACATTGATTCCATTGACGCACCATGAATATATTTATGTTTATAAAATGTCTAATGACAGCAAACACAAAACCATATAAATTATACTTCCATTTTAATTGTGTGGGATAGATGGCAAGAAACTAGCTCAGAAAATTTATAGCATATTTTGCTGTTTTGGTGAACAACCAGGATAAGTCACAATGGTTCTCTTAACCTCAGAAGGGAAGTCCATAAATTTCACAACTCATTTGTGTGAACTGTTCCTCACTCAGAGGATGATACACTCTTCAAAATAATAAGAAAATGGACATAAAGAACATAACTAAGAATCCTTTTTAATAATTGTATCCCAGGAAGAAAGACTACAATGCATGGAAAACACAGAATTAAATTTCTGAGAGATGTACAGCAAGTGATAAAGGTGAAAAAGTGAAAAAAATAGAAGTCCCTTACAATCATACACAAACAGAAATCCACTTTCAGTTCTTTAAGTTCCCTTAGTCCACCTGTTCAAGTACTGAGGGAAAATGGAAAACCAAAATGGAAAACCAAAATTTCCACAAAATAAAAAAGACAAACCAAAATTTCCACAAAATGAAAAATTTTGATCCAAAACCAATGGCTTGATTTTGGGGGTGAGGGAGAAGTGTTGTTAATTTTAAACAAGAGAGTTTTGTTTCTTGTCCGAACAGACAATAGAAAATAGCAGAGTTAAGAGCCCTTGCATGTTATGCACCTTTTTTTCCTTCCACAGTCTGCACAATTATTTCACATCAGGTTTTACTAGTCTGAATCATGACATCATTATGTACAGAGTACAGTTCACAGGCACAATCCAGATCTGCTGCATAAATTGCTCTGAGAATAGATATGGTAAGTCATGTTTTTGAACTAAAGAAATACAGCCTTCTAAAAGAATGTATAAAGAGAGAATTCTTTTGTTAGCTGTCAGTGAGATTTTGCTATCTCTGTTAAATATATAATGGTTAGTGTCATAACGAAGATCAGCCATCGTGTTATGGTATTTATCTTCATGAGTGAAGAGAGGAAGGGCTACCGTGATTTATTCCGTCTCTCCTCATGAGACGATTAATGTCATAAGAGATTAGTCTTCAGTACTGACTTGTACACAGAATATTACACAGGGCTGGAGTGGGATGCTTAGCAGTTTTAATTGCCACAAGTTTGGAAGCCCACATTACTTACATATGGCATGGTTGACAATTAGTCATCTAAGATTTTCAAAAATAGGGGAATATTTTGCAGCTCAGTAACTCATATCCACTTCATGCCACTTATTTGTTCAGTCCTTCTTAGCAGTGTTTCCACATAGTCCCTTCCCCCAGCTCATCACCTAAGTCCACCTACACATCATTTATTGTAAAACTGAAGTCCATATTGCTGGATTACATCGATTTTTGGTAGCATCTGTTTAAAGGTTTAAAAAATTCATTATCTAACAACTATTACCAAGAAACATTTGTCACAACAGAGGCAGATTACTGAGAGTATATAATGGCTCTGCATCTAGGTTTGTATAAGATGTATAAACAGCTTTCCTCAAGATTTGAGAAGTTATGCGCTCACCTCTTCCCAAGGACCTTGTAAAACAATCTGACCATCCTAAACTGAAGGCAATAATTTGTCAAATGCATATCACTTTGGAGAAATGCACACAGAATGTTTTGTTTACATGCTACTCACTTCTTCTTATGGAAGAAAATACTTCAAATAATACTGTAGTGAAAAAAATAACAAACCAAACCAAAAAAACCACCAATATGATAAGCAAAAGTTCTGTTAAAAAGCGAAGAATTATTTTCCCCCTAAACCAGAATATTAACATTCTACATTTTCTTAAATCTCCTTTTCTGAATACTGCTTAATCAAAAAATCCCTTGATAAAAAAGGGGTTTTTGTTAAAAACGGCAGTTCCTTACCATTGGTGTACATCAAACAGAACACATTATTAAAAAGCTCTCATGATAAAGTGTTATCTTTATCTAGGCTTCTCAAATATTGACTTAAACATTTTTATCAGGCTGTTAATCACATCCACATTCAACGTGAACAGCAACTGAGACCAGTCTTGACAGTCAAGTAACAGGGCAACATTATGGCAGGGAAAAAGTATTGTGAAAGCTAAGGACATTTCTTATTGATGGTAAGTGTATAGGAGAGAAAAATCAATGGGTCCTCATCAGTACAACTGTCTACCAGCTGGATTCTGATTTTCCTTAGAGATTAAAACCAATAGAAGCAATCACTTGGCACAGGTGAACAAATTCAATAGGACCTCCAGTCTATAAAGGAGAAAAGTGAACAGTGAATTCAAGGCTGGAGTTCATGAAGAGACAAAATGCTGATTGTTAAACCAGCAGTTTACAATCAGATCTCGAAACAAAATACAGAACATGTCTTTCCCCACAGGGGTACAACGTGAAACTGTTCAGTATAATCTGCAATTGTTGTGAAGGTTCCAAACTCCTGACTGCCTAAAGGAATTATTTCAAGCTGAAAGATTGACTGACCCCCCCCCAAGTCAAGCAGGACTGGACTGACCAGGTTACAGTGTGAAATGGCCATCACCCACACACATCATGCAACTTACCATCCTCTAACGCCAGAATTACAGCAAAGTCATTGGTCAATAGAGGGGAATCACAGAGTATTTTACTAAGGAACATAAATGCAAAGACATCTCATAAAGCTGGGGTTTCTGGTCAAGACAAGCTTGTATTTTCAGGGGTCCCTAATATCATTGTACATTTTTTATGCCAAGACGCCACGCTATACACTGAACAGAGGAACTGTTACCTTACGAATGATAACCATAACCCAAGAAAAGCAAATAAAGAGAGAGTAAAACGTAACTGTTATACAGTATATTTTGTCATGGGTTCTTTGCTTTTTCTATGAGAAACAACATAGGTACACATGAAGATCTGAGTTTTCTCAAAGTCACATCTCAGCAAACGCAAGACTAAAAATTGTCAGTTGTAGGAAATGCTACTGGCAAATAAACTCAACATCTATGGGGTTTAGGCACATAGTTTTATATTTAATGTTTTAGAAGTTGACAATAATACATTTTAGCTCTGTGGAAGACTAATCTATTTTAGCTGTAGGGAAAAGTTACAGTGCCTCAATTTGGGTTTCTGGTGTAACTACTGACTTCATACTCTACCTTTGAAACAATCAGAATCACAGAATCACTGAGGTTGGAAAAGACCTTCAAGATGCTCTAGTACAACTTTTGACCAAACACCACCTTGTCAACTAGACCACAGCACTGAGTGCCATGTCCAGGAATTTTCTGAACACTTCCAGGGATGGTGACTGCCCATCTTCCTGGGCAGTCTGTTCCAATGCTGAAATACGTTTCAGTGAAATATTTCTTCCCATTGTCCAACGCGAGCCTCCCCTGGTGCAGCCCGAGGCCATTTCCTCTTGTCCTGTGGCTGGCTTCCAGGCAGATCATCCCCAACTTAAGGAAATGCCTCCTTTCAGGTGGCTGTAGAGAACGATAATGTCCCCCCTGAGCTTCCTTTTCTCCAGGACAAACAACCCCAACTCCTCATCACACTTGTGCTCCAGACCCTTCCCCAGCTCCACTGCCCTACTCTAATCTCACTCCAGCACCTCAATGTCCTTCCTGGATTCAGGGGCCCAAAATCAAACACAGGATTCGAGTTGAGGCCTCACCAGTGCTGAGTACCGGGGGACAATCACTGCCCTGATCCTGCTGGCCACACGATTTCTGATGGAGGCCAGGATGCCATTGGTGTTTTTGGCCACCTGGGCACAAGCTGGCTCATGTTCAGCCACGGTCAACCAGCACCCCCAGGTCCTTTTCCACTGGATCACTTTCCAGCCACTCCTCCTCCGAGCCTGTGGCACTGCCTGGGGTTGTTGTGAGCCAGGTGCAGGACCTGGCCTTTGGCCTTGCTGAACCTCACACCACTGGCCTCAGCCCATTGATCCAGCCTGTCCAGATCCCCATGTAGAGCCTCCCTGCCCTCCAGCAGATCAACACTCCCAGCCAACTCACTGTCATCTGCAAACTCACTCAATCCTCTTGTCCAAATAATTTTAAAAGATACCAATCTGGATGGCTCCAGTATTGACCCCAAACACAGAGCCCTGGGGGGAACACCACTGGTGACCAGCCACCATTTGGATTTAACGCCATTCACCACTGCTCTCTGGGCTCAGCCATCCAGCCAGTTTTTAACCCAGTGAAAAGTGTACCCATCAAAGCCATGAGTAGACAGTTTCTACACAAGAATGCTGTGGGAGCCAGTATCAAAGGCCTTACTGAAATCCAGGTAGACAACATCCACAGCCTTTCCCACATCCAGTAGACTGGTCACCTGATCATAAAAAGGTGATCAGCTGGGTCAAGCAGGACATGACCTTCCTAAACCTGTTCTCTCTGGGCCTGATCCCCTGGTTGTCCTGTATGTGCTACAAGATGGTGCTTTCCCAGACACTGAGGTCAGGCTGACAGGCCTGTAGTTCCCCAGATCCTCCTTCCGACCCTTCTTGCAGGTGGGCATCACACTGGCCAGTTCTCCAGTTCTCTCGAGTCCCCCCTGATTGACCAGGACTGGTGGCAAATGCTGGAGAGTGGCCTGGCTCTTCCGCCGGCTCCCTCAGTACCCTGGTGTGGATCCCATCCGGCCCCACTGACTGGTGAGTGTCAGCTGGCACAGCAGGCACTGGCTGATCCCACCTGGCTCACAGCAGGCACTGGCTGCTCCCTCCTGGGTCACAGCAGGCACTGGCTGCTCCCTCCTGGGTCACAGCAGGGCACTGGCTGCTCCCTTCTGGGTCACAGCAGGCACTGGCTGCTCCATCCTGGATCACAGCAGGCACTGGCTGCTCCCTCCCGGGTCACAGCAGGCACTGGCTGCTCCCTCCTGGGTCACAGCAGGCACTGGCTGCTCCCTCCTGGGTCACAGCAGGCACTGGCTGCTCCCTCCTGGGTCACAGCAGGCACTGGCTGCTCCATCCTGGATCACAGCAGGCACTGGCTGCTCCCTCCTGGATCACTTCAGGCACTGGCTGCTCCCTCCTGGGTCACAGGGGCTCTGTTCTGCTCCCTGTCCCTGCCTACCAGCTCAGCAGGCCAGCTGCCTTGAGGATTGGGTCTTTCTGTTGAAGACTGAGACAAAGAAGGCATCAAGCACCTCAGCCTTTTCCTCATCTTTGGTTACAGTGTTCCCCTTTGCACCCAATAAAGGATGGAGATCTTCCTTGGCCCTCTTTTTGTTGTTAATGTATTTATAAAAACACTTTGTATTATCTTTCACAGTAATGATAACATGGAGATCTAGCTGAGCTTTCACCAATCCAGTTTTCTCTCCACAAGACCCGATGACATCCTTGTACTCTTCTTAAGGTGTCTGCCCCTATTTCCCAAGTTTACAAACTCTATTTTTTCTCTCCAAATCCAGTGAAAGCTCCCTGCTCAGCCAAGCCAGTCTTCTTCCCTGATGGCTTATCCTTTGGCACCTGTGCCTATAAAATTTCTTTTTTAAAAGTATGTCCAACCTTTCTGGACCCCTCTGTTTTTTAGGGCTGTTTCCCAAGACGATCTCTGAACCACTGTCCTGGACAGGCTTACATCTGCCTTCCAGAAGTCCAAGACAGTTTTGGTGGATCCCTTCCTTACTTTGCTGAGAACTCCATCAGATTGTGGTCACTGTGCCCAAGATGGCCTCAGACCTACAGTCACCACTGAGAGAATCTAGGAGAATCTCTCTAATGGGAGAATAAATTCTAATAGGAGATCTTGCTACCAAATGAACAAGAAAATATTTCAGATGACAAATTGGTTTTCTTTTTCCTTTATTTCAAGGGCATTATTTGTAATTTCAACAGCACTCCTTTAGCCAAGATAGACCATAGTAGAACTTGTTCTAAAAATAAAGTGAATGTAACATCATGTAAACATAGTATTTTATTTCCAAGAGAAAGGCCCTGCATTTTATAAAGGAGAGAAGACAATTTTTTTTTTTAATCTTGGTATTTCATTGAAATCCTTTTAAAGTCTGAGAAAAACTCAAATTTTAAAGACGAAAGTTTGGGGACTTTAGCTGATGATGCAATTAAGTGAAATTATGGAAAAATTAATAAATAAACAAATTATATGTGATTTTATCACTGAATTGAGAAACTGGGCTTTTTCCTCAATTTTTTTCCTTGTAAGGTTTAGTTTTTTAATTCCTTCACTATTTTTTCTATTCTACTTCTCATTGGTACAAGAACACTTCCATTTTCTCCATTGTTCCCCAGTGCAGTACTGTAATTCTTCTCCCCAGGATTACATCAGTATTACCCAGGCACACACTCTTTTCACCACATGACATGCTAACAGACATAAACCCAGTTTCATTCTCTCCTACTAGTCCCAGAAAATGTATGCAAGTGCTAAAAGTAATAAGCTTCATAACTATTATTATGTGTGGACGAAGCATTAAAAACCTAATTTTTTTCCCCAGAATATTAATTCTCTGAATTCCCAGATCCCCTCCCTCTTCCTCCACACACATATCTTTCTAGAAAATTAAATTCAACATTTAACAACACTTGAATTCGCACATGAAGCTTCTTGCCATAACACCTCCAACAATGCAGACAACAGCGAACAGGTGCATTGTTTTTTTAAAATTTTCTTAAACCTTTTATTCTCTTTGCAGCTCTTGCAAAACCTTCCTTTTCCCCAACCACCATGCATATATACCAGCCTCACTTATCCAAGCTGCCACTTTTGTAGACCTGGCTCAAAATGAAGACAGGAGCATTATTTCACTTTATTTAACATTACTTTAAATAGCTTGAAACATTTTCCTACAGCTCAGACATTAATAAAATGAACTAACACAAGAAAATTACAGTATGAAACTGAGTATGTCCTCATCAAGGACAGTTAAAATTGACTAACAATGACAGAGATATTATTTTCATGTTATTTTTTAATTTAATGGAAATGCTACAGATTCTGAGGATTACAGAACCATTATACAATGGATTGGGTTGGCAGGGATTTAAGAGATCATCTGGTTTCAATGTCCCTGCCTTGGGCAGGGACACCTTTCACTAGACAAGATTGTTCAAAGCCCCATTCAACCTGGCATTGAACAATTCCAGGGACTGGGCATTCACATCTTCTCCAGGCAACCTGTTCTTGTATGATTAGAAAGGTTTGATAATGTGTCAAACAGTCTATTTCCAAGCAAAGTAGCTAACCCTACGAATTGCTGGGGATATAAATATTCTATTATGCAAAATAACAATTATTTAATCTATAAAAAAACCCGAACAAACAAGCAAAACAAAAGAAAACAAAAAAACCCTCAAAAACCCAACAAAACAGGTCCTTGAAAAAAAATTGGTTTTATTACTATTTTATTTATTTTTGCTAAGGTATCTTAGATTGGGGTTTGGTTCGTTCGTTTTATTAAACAGATTAAAAGCCAGTAAAACAACACTTTTCTGATCTAACTTTCAAAATCCATACATAATATTTTCGATCAACTGTTTTGACTCCATTACTCCAAATATTTTATAGCTCACCGTTTTTTATTGAATTTTTCACTGTGTAGTTCACAGGCCACCTGAAAGACTACCTTTCTGGAGTCTAAGAAACACAATAGCTAAAATTGCTGCTCAGACACTGACTTTTATTCTCAAGACCTTTCACTCTGCTCGCTCACATCATTGTTACCTTCTTGCATCATATCCTGCATCCTTCAGTCAGTCATGCAACTGTTTGTTCGTGCTTCTCCCATACTTACACTGCCTTTCACTGGAAAACTCCCCAGACAGCCAGAGGAAAGCTCTGAAGTGTCAATGCTGCTGGGACGGGAGGCTGAATTAACAACCCACAATGGCTGCAGTGAGCATCAAACATTTACTGCCACGGGCTGATCAGCAGCGCAGGTACTGAGAAGCTTCTGCAGAGGTACTTAGTAAACGCAACAATCGTCACTGGTACAGGTATCAAAGGCATGCAGTAACTTGCACAGAAAGACTGATAAAAATCTTTAAGTCTACCTTGTGAAGCCACAGCCCTCTACTTCTGAAGTGCTTCTACAAGTCCAAACCAGAGCATGTTTTAACATCACAACCACTTAGTGGGGCTCACTGTCATTGGAACACTGTTATTACAAAGAGCAGGGAAGATCCTTCCTCATAAAACAACTACAGCATTCAAGATGGCTCCAAGCAGCAATTCCATTTTTTTTCAGTGTTTTCTCCTTGGGAGCCAATCCTATGCTCCAAAAAGCACAGATTTCAGTAAAGACTTTTTCTAAAGACCAGGGACATTAGTCCAAGACAAAGTCATAGGGTTGGTTATCGCTGGCATTCCACTCAGATGTGTAGCTCTCATTCCAAATGCAATAGGGGAAGTTGGCACTGAGTCAGCTGATCCCTGAACATCCACTGGAGGAACAGGATTTTATCATGATGAATCTGACTGCAAGATGAAACTGGGAGCAGCATCCATTTATTGTTATTGATAATTGTCTGCACAAAGGATGCTGAGGCTCATTATGGACAGGTCAAATGTCCCAGGCATGTAGCCTCATTTCTGTGATTCTCCCAGTCAGTTTCACAGGCTGTGATCCAATACCTGAAAATCTACATACATATATACAGATATGATTAGAACTTTAAGTCAGGAATTTAAGGGACCACATCAAAACATTTAATGCTTATTCTTCCCTCCCAGCAAATACTTCCTCCTGGGATATCTAGCAAAAAGCACTTTAGCTGTTGCCCAGGAGGGCACATACCTATGGAGCCATGGGTCATCCTGAAACCAGTAATGAAAAGGTATTAACAACTCTTTAAGAGCCCATTATTTGAAGATTTCTTCTACAGAGAATTCTGAGCTTATTCCACACCTAGACAATGAGCCTCACTATATTATCCTACATTTTAATTTTTAAAATTGAAGACGTGTAGTTGCAAAATGTCTCAAAAATCTGTGCTATGAATGAAACAATTTATGGAATGGATTAGAATGCATTAAGCACTACTGCTGTATGTAAAAATCTGTTGCAGCATTGCTGCATCAAACTCTCAAAAAAAAATCAAGAGACTAAGCCCAAATTTTGTCTCAAAAAACCAGAAAATATGAATGAGAACCATTAACTGGATAAAGAATTCTCAATCTGTACTAGAAAATGGATGTTTTCTGTCCAGTCAGTCAGAAAAAACACAATGCATCTAAATTTTAAATCATGCTCATTGGACAACTTTTCATAATAATTTTATTTTCTCTGTTCTCCCATTTTTTTAAAGCAGAACGTAAATTTTCACTAAAAGAGCAGATTCTGGCAAAGCCAGACTCCCTACCAGTAATAAAAGTTAGTAATTTTATTGATTTCACAAAACTAAACTAAGTTGGGTTGTATGAGTTCTTTTCAAGTGTGAACAGACAAGGTGACCTTGAGGCCCTTTCAACGCCGCTTTCTATCAAAGTAATGCTTTAATTAAGATGCTTTTCTCAACTGAAACACCAAATTCCAAAGAGGTTCTCACTGGTCCTACCAGTCTGGAATTTCTAAATTGCAGAAATTCCAAATGAGATTAAAGAAGTTAGTATGATCAGAAAATGTAATTATTTTGAGATAGTTCCCAGAATCTTGGTCCAGAAGAACAACAGCAGGTTATGGAAAATAAGGGTCTATTTTTTCCTCTTACCCTTGCTAGGTAATATTGGCAAGCAAGCATAGCGACATGGAATGTCACATACTTCGCTGATACAGCAGTGCCAGCAGGTGATGGATAACTGGGAATTTTGAGCCATAAAAAGAATTAACATTTATCTAAAAATAGGTATCCTTAGACATTTATTTTCAATTTATGGGATAGAAAAAGAAATAATCAAACCAGATGGTAACACTTAATGAAAATAGTTAAGTACTTTGGCAACACAGTAATAGTGGTAAAGCCTCATCATATATAAAAAAGAAGGTTCAAGTCACAAAAGTAGGAGCAAATCATGTGGGACATGAATTTGACTGTAATTTACTAGACTCTAGACATTTCACAAGGCATCTCACCAAATATGTGAATCACTACACATTTAGGCAAGTTCTCCAAGCTGATAAGAGTCAGCTGAAATAGAATCAAAATTTGACCTTCAAATGTTTGATATATACTTCGGCTAAGGCTCTTTTCCTTCTCTAGATGTCAAGTTACAAGGGAAGTTAACTAGGATAAAAGAATTATAAGTCCTGATTTATTAATTAAATTCCTAATTCTGTCTATAAGATCTAAGCAAAATCACAAAAAAGAAAGAAAGTAGCCTTGAGTGCTCCAAAGCAAATAACCTAGCAGCTCAGGATTTTGTCTCTCAAGGAACACTTCTGAAGTTGTAGAGATGTAGGAAATGTTGTTACCTGTAAGTCAGGCTATAGGATGCAACTGTCACCCACAGGATAATGATCTCTAGAGCTGACCTACTACAAGCAGTTAGGAAATTCTCATCACAGGCTTGTCTATACCAACCTATGCATATAGGAGGACAAGTTTCAAAATGCAGCATGTAGTATGTGCCTTCTAAACAAATTACTTTCTGATGATCCAATATCCTGAATAATAATCTAGGATGTGACCTGGAACATCTTCTACACTGAACTATAACCCAAATCGTCTAATGAGTCTGATGACTCCAGAGCAACAGACTGAACTGTGGCTGCTGATCCTGGCAAATGCTGTCAGACAGAAACAAAACTCGATGCTATACTACAAAGCAAATCTTAGACACCTGAGGTACAAGAGGCCACGTCAGTCATAAGCTGCAATGCAAAAGCTGGATGCCATATGTTAAAAAACTCAAGTAAAAGGTCCTCCAATATTGAGGAAAGTCACATGCCAGGGTCCACAGATTTTGTCGTGGTGAGCTCAAGAAATTATAGAGAGCAGAACTCTTAAGTCAAAGGATGAAAATATCAGATCACCCAGATATTCCTGTTCCAATGTCAGAAACACCAGAGCTTGTTTGAATCAAAGTTAATGGAGCTCCTCTAGACCCCTTCAACACCAAGTTCTACCCCTAAGGACAATCAGTGCACTGACAGCAAAAAAGCTCCAGCATGTACTGCCAGATGGTTTATCTGTCTACTGACACTCATTTGATGTCTGTGCTAGAGTCCTATCACCATTCAGAAAGTTGTAGGTCATTCTTTCAAACCAAGATTAGCTGCAAGCAATCAGCAGGCACCTCTCTACCATTTTATATCCCCAGCAAGTACATCTCCTTCCAAGACAAGAACTCCAGCAACAGAAAACTATCTGGCAGGACTTCTCAAAAATAGTGTCTCAGAGGGCCAGTATGCCAACAATCTGGGGTTCTTTGGGGATGGTAATTGTCATTCAAAGTTGGTAAGTTATTAAATGGACAACTTATGACCAATCTGTTGCGCTTGAGCAGCACAAGGATTTGTTACCTCAACTTACGGGATGAGCAAATGGCCTGTCCCAGGACATACTGCTTATTGCTCCATCTTTGCACTAGAAGCGGACCCAGAGTGAAGGCTAAGATATTTGGTTTCTTCAGTCTGCAAGTTCCTCAGAAGGAGAATTTGCTCTGTTTCATCTGGAACCCATGGAACAGTAATGAAATAATTTCCACTAATCACGTTTTCTCCCAGGTTTTGACAGCACAGAAGGAGGCCTCTATTTAGTTACTGCTATTTACAGGGAATACCAAGACCATCATCATCACACTCAGCAAAACAGAAAACACTTTGAAGCTTACAACATTAAAAAAAAAAAAACACAAAGAAAAATTGTTGCTCCAATGCCAAGAGGTCAAGTTTAGCACATGATTTTCCATGTAATCGTAATTTGCTGATCACAGTATAAAGAACAAAAGCTCCAGCAGGAAGTACAGTAAGTTTGGCTTTCCACCGTAAGAACGGCATCATACCTAAGATACTGTAATGGCATGCTTTGGATACTGGGACTTGGTGGACTGGGCTAGCAAGTCCAAAGTGACCCAGCTGTGAAGGGTGGTAGAGTCTTGAGTGTGGTTAGTGGAAACTACTTCACTGTGGCTGCACATGCAACTGACCAAATCTACTCTTGGAAGAACTAAAACTAGAACTGTTATTCCAACAGAAAATCCAGTATGTCAGGAAAATATTGGCTCTTCTACAGAGAAAGGTAAGCCGTAAGACACTGGAAATATTTATTGTAACAGAGAACATCAAATCATACCTTAAGGCACTGAGAACGCCTTCATACTATTGAGGAATGCTCATATTTAGGTTCCTGTTAGGGTCTTCTCCTATGTTACCCTGCTTTGACAGAAATAATGTGACATTACTGAAAACAGGTCCCATTCCTGAGTAAGGCTCTTGCCTACCTAAAGGTCTGCAAAGCCAAGGGTTAAAGGGCTGTCTCGAGATAAAGAGTTAGACTCATTTCTCTAAATCTACCCTAGAAAAATGCAAAAGGTAAGCAGAAATTGATGACATTGTTTGCAGTTATTTTTATTTATTTTAAATCAAAAAATACTAAACCCACATTTATTAATGGTATTTCACACCAACAAAATAAAATATTGACACCAAAACCACAGAAGGTAGGAAAAAAAAATAAGTGCAAGTTCAGCCTTGTCTAACAACTGCAAAAATTACTTTAAATAAAACAAACGGGAGGAAACCCTAGAGCCAACCAAACTAAAATACAGCTCTTCAAAGCAGCATTGATTGTGGATCAAAGGGAAGGGCCATCAAAACTTCCCAAGCCACAAT
Source organism: Passer domesticus (assembly GCF_036417665.1). Lineage (NCBI taxonomy): Eukaryota > Metazoa > Chordata > Aves > Passeriformes > Passeridae > Passer > Passer domesticus. The sequence goes on along the minus strand of NC_087474.1, from coordinate 118,493,654 downwards.
GTTTCTGCATGTCTGAAAAAGAATTAACTCAGAACAAATATGGAAATAATAGCAAGTCTCTGTTAAGCCAACAACAAAGAAATCCTTAATACCGTAAAACAAAGTTATATCAAATTTTCCATTTTTAAAGATACATGAAGCTCCTTTAGCACAATGCTTTTAAATGTTATTTATAGTAACAAAATCAAAGACTTAACATAAAAGTCAAAGGGATTATCATCAATGGTCTAGCTATGCAGAAGTTACTCTTCTAGTTTTCTGTTTCATTTGTGGTCTTCAAATACGAAGATGCAATACAAAAATACTTCCATACTGCAACATGATCTGTTTCAACTACATTATCTCAGCATACCAGATGAAGTAACAACGAGCTTTTGGACAGCCAGCCACATTAAACAGTAGCATGCAAGCTAACAATTCCAATGGCTGGTTTTCATTGTTTTTTCCAGCATCAGTTTCCCAAATTAATTAGCATATTTTTATTAAAGTTTACAAGAGGAAACAAACAGCTCTTAGTTAAGAGCCAGATCCTGTCAGAAGACTACTGCAAGGAACACATGAATTAAGATATGAATATTACTCACCCAATATGCACATGTCACCTGAACCACAAGGACTCTCCATAGAACTGGAAAGCACATGAATCCTCAGTAACACAAGAAAACCTTTGTTTCAGAACAAAATTTGGAGAAGAAAGAGCAAAAATACTAGAGAGGTGATCCAGCACACAAATAACCAAGCAAGGACTACTGTTCTCATTCTTGGGATTTTCTTCTCCTTTACTGTCAGCTTGTGGCAGAGACTGAACTCAACTATACTTCAAAATACCACTTACAGGAATGGGCACTAATAAGGACAAGTTATTAATAAATATTTTTTTTCAAATGTTAACATAAACTATCACCCTTCATAGGCAAAAGGTCTGTGCTTCTGAGCTCTCCATTCCCCAAGTGACCAGTCTCCACTCACTCTGTTCAGGCCTTTGGTTCAAAGTCCTACAAACAACAATGGATTATGTCTGGAAATCAAATGATAAAAGTTGGATCGCTGCAGCCTACTTAAAATTGTCATCAGTTTTTATGTGGCAGAGTATCCTTGGGCATGTTTTGTTCTCAGTATTTTTCATTTCAATAGTTTTTATGCAGAATTTTATGCCATTAAATTTTTAAGAGGCAGAATTCACTATTTCAGGACTTCCAGCAATAGCTTGAGAGTCCTTGTGAAGCTAAACAGAAGATTTTTCATCTGAAAGGAATCACTACAAATTGCTTTAACTACTCAAGTGTTTAACCTTTCTATACAATTTTAATGAGTTCCATGTATGATGAGAAAACAACAATACGGCTACATCAAATGAGGATCAACTAAGAGACAAAGGAAAGACAGGATGTTTCTCCTCTTTCCTTGAAAGGTTTTCTTTTGTTCACATTCTTTTAAGTGTTCTATCTTAGTCTATCAGACACAAAAAGCAGAAAACTGGCATGGAGATAATGCCCAGGTCATACATAAGCACTGCTGTAGTCTGCTGCAAAGTACAAAATGAGTTGACATATTGGGTCTACATCAAAGACATGCCCCTTGGCAGGTTGTAAAGACAAGTCGCAATTTTGTCCATAAAAATGTGTGTTCTACAAAATGGGCTCTGTAACATGAACTGTTAGTGGTATGCCACCATTCCATTGATCCTGCACATGCGTTCATTTCTCAGGAATGCTTGTAAGCTGGGCTATGCCTTGCCCTAAGATAAGCGGACTTGCATGAGGAAAAAAAGCAGTGTGTCACAGACAGAAAGATTCTACTCTCTGCAGGAGACTTCTTCCATAAAATGCAAGTTCTGATAGAGGGCATGCCAGTGGCTCCTGCTTTACTGCCTGTATCACATACATGGTATTTACAGTAAGAGATTAATAGAATGGGAGACCTTTCCTGCTTATGCTTTAAAAATTAAGAGAACAGCTTGAAAAAACACTGCATTGCAGGAGGTTTTCAAAGACTCCTTAATCAAATACTGAAAATGAGTAAAAACAACACTGACAAGTCTGGAGCCTCAGCGCTTACACATTACAATGTGTTTTAAGACAGTCATGTAATATATTTTTCTAAAGTACTTCTGCTTTTTTCTTTGTGAATATGGGAAACAGAGAGCTGTGAAACAACTCCAGGCGCAAGTCCAGTTCCTTTTTATCCATAACTATTATACGGTACATTATGAGTTTCAATATAGATTGAATACAGAGACATGACTATATCAATTTCTGTCATAATTACTGTGAGAGAAGTAGTAACAGAGAATGAATGAGGCAAAAGTGTAGCCACAGAAGGAGGATGATTTTACGACTGTGAAACAGAACTACTACAGAGACATTGTTGGTATCATAACTACCTCTCCCACAGATTTCCTGAACAGCTTTGAGTAAGGTACTTAATCTTTCCATGTCTCAACTCTGCATGGGTAAAGCAGAGGTCAAAATACTTAACCTCATAGGCATGTTGCAAGTATAGAAACATTTGCATTTGGGAAGCTACTGGATGCTGCTAATAATAGCTGTGTACGTACAATCGAAACATAAAATGAAAATCTGCTTCAGCACTGTTTGAAAGGTGTACAAAAAATTAAGTATGGCACTTCACAACCAACAAAGAAAACATAATTAAAATTCTGCAGCTCTAGTGAGTGAACTTATAATAGCTGGGAAACTGGCATGCAAGTACATCATTTAAAGTGCACATTGTAATATATGGACATGAAAAACAGAATGATAAAGCAATGCCAGCAATGTTATCTGCATCATTTCATACTTTTTAGCACTTCACTTTCTAATATTGTTGCAATGTAAGGGCTTTTATAGAAAATCTACAATGTAAATATTCATACAGTGCCATATGAATTAATTCACCCTCTTTTTCCTAAAAGTAATTCAGCAGTACACAATTTTACAACATATTGATCTAGGTAAGTCATGAGTCGTTTTTTGTGAGTAGGTATCAATCACTTCATTGTTTACTTGTCTGTGGAAAGAAATTGATTTAATCAAACTTTGCAGTAATACATTATTGATGTATCCCAAGAAAACAAAGTCATAATTAACCATCAGCATCCTAACGTAAAACACTGTAAGGAGCAGCAATTTCACTTCAGTCTTTCTTAGTGATCTGCAAACATATGTGACTCTATACAAGCAGCAAAGACGAATGCAAGACTATAGTTGGTCTGAGCAGCAGCACATGTCATTCACACAACAGATTTGGGACAAGCTCTGCCGAACTTGGCAACACCAGGAGGCTGGACAAAACCACACACTGTGGACCTTGTGTATCTCCACCACTTATATACAGCAGTGTATCGTCTTACATGCTACTTGATTTAAGCAAATCATTACTCTTCTGGGGGAAAATGTGAAGCAATAGGATATCATGAAAATAAGACTCTTAGCCCTTCTCCACAGCAGTAGCTCAGCCTTTGTTCTCTAGAGACTTTAAACTTTTCCATGTATTAGACCACATGGGAACAGCAATTTTACTCAATACACAATAAATTCCTTTTATGCACATTCATCAAACAAAACACAGCTTACAATGGCAACTGTAGCAGCAGCTTGAAAGAGTAAAGTTAGGATAGGAATTTGATGTATTTTATAGACTTCTGAATGCATGTTCGTCAGCTTAGAGCACAGACAGAGAAACAAGTACCGTAGCAACATCTGCTGCCAAAACTACTCTGGCAAAGGTGAGGATTTTACTGCAGTAAAACTTCTGTTACAGTCATGAGAAATGAGACACTACAGAAGGGACACCATATCAGAGCATCTTCACTAATGCTGCATTATTACAAAATGTTGGGGCATGTATAACAAGCCACATCAGAATTTAGCACTGCCCAAGCCTACAAGAGTACCTCGATACAGCTTACAGAGACATCTATAGGTAGTGACTGTCTAATACCTTATAATTATTTACATAGGAGAGAGAAGCTGAACTTCCTATCTAGGAATTCATATAATGAGGTGAAAACATTTTTACGAGGAAAGTGCTTCACAAATACACTAAACAAATAATAGTAATAAGATAGCATTACCCACTACCAGAAACAGATACAACACTAGTATGTTACTTAAATAGTTCAATCTGTATCAGAGATTAATAAAAGATAAAGTTTGTGTAGATAATAAAAGCAACGTAGCCAGCAGCTTATCTTTCCAGCTTTGTCATCTTTCTACGCACTCGGCTGGAGCTGAACCAGACCCAACTTTGCAGAAGACACGCATACGGACGTGTACAACCATACGTGCTGTACCGTGCGTAACTATTTGTTGTAAAATTCCTCGAATAGAGAGAACCCAGACGTACTCCGAAACGGGGAAAACAACATAAACAATGTACTCTGTTACACTTAGCAAACAGTAATACAGAATCATGAGAACAGATACAGTAGGGTAAGGGAGACAGTTTCTTAATGAAGTGGAAATGGACCGAGTATCCAGTGCCATGGAGCCTTTCCAGAAACGGGTTATACCGACCAGCTCCGCGATGGAAGTAGAGATGGTGAAGAGAAATCCCAAGTCAGAGTTGTGTCTAACGCCCCTCACCCCTGTCCTGTCCCCACTAAAGGAATGGAAAGGCAAATCCCGGCTATTTCACTTTTCTCTAGATTAAAAGGAGGGATTTCCTCGGGATATCTGATGCACGAACTTTGCAGAAATAGACACGGTCCCTGGGTATTTACACACACACACACATATATGCAGAAAGAAGAATAGAGGCATTTCCTCACGCACACACCGCAGAAGGGACGTAGGTATTTCTCTTCTCCAGGCAGGCAGGGACGGGCGGCAGAGCCGCGGGCTGCCCGGACCGCCAGCCCGGCGGAGCCGGGCACCCGCACCCGCACCGTGCCGACGCTCCCGCACGGGCACTCCCGCGCTCCTGCCCGCTCCCTCGCACACACGCCCCGGCTCTCTCTCCTTCGTTCTGGAGTCCCTCGCACACTCTTTCCCCCAGACTCGCTCACACGCTCTCTCTCTGTCTCTCCCCCTCCCGTCCCGCCTCACAGTGGCCCCGACCGCCGGCAACAAAGCGGCGGGCGGGCAGCGCGCCGGGCTGGCGGCGGCGGGACGCGCTCGCCCCGCGCACGCACACGCACACACACACACACACACACACACACACACACACTCACACACACACACTCACTCACACACACTCACTCACACTCACACAATGCTGCCGCTGCCACCGCGGCACCTACCAGGCGGGCAGCCTCGGCCCAGGTGCGGTCCTTCTTCTTCCTCTTGTCTTTCATGTTTGCATCTCATTGAGGTGGTTCGGGGGGGGGGAGCGGGGGGAGGGCGGACCGGGAGTGGGGGGGGGGCCCGGAGGGGTTCCGCACGGACAATGATACGGTGACACCGAGCTCTGGAGCCCCCGGGGCGGGAGGGGCGGGGGCGGAGGAGGAGGAGGAGAAGGAGGAGGAGGAGGGTGGGGGCAGAGGCTCCCCGCGGCGGCGGCACAGCTGTGACAGCTTGAGGGATGCTCCGCCGCGCTCACAACAATGCGCTGTGACGTCACGCGGGGGAACCGCGCCCGCGCCCAACATCCCCACGGCGGCGGCGGCGGCGCCCCCCGCCCCAGAGCGCGCCCGGCCCCCAAGCCTCGCGAGAGCGGGGCCGCGGGCCGGGGGCGGCGGCGAGGGGAGCGGGATGGCGGGCCGGCCGGCGCCGCCGCACTACAACTCCCGTGGTGCTGCGCGGCGGTTCCCCGGGGACGCGGCGCTGGGGGCGCTGCCGGGGCGGGGGCGGCGGCCGGAGGTGGTGGCGAGGGCGGCCCCCTCGGCCCCTTCCCCTCCCTCTCCGCCCTCTGCCCGCTTCGCGCCGCGCCGCGCTCCGTAAAACCAGCCCGACACGCCGCCCGGCCCTCCCCGGAGTGCGAGCCCATCGCTGGCTCCTACTTACGGCTGGGGCGGTCCCGCGCCCCGGCGGTGCCCGCCCGTGCCCTCCCGGCTGGGGCCGGACCCGCTGCGGGAGCGCCGAGCCAAAGGCAGCCCCGGGCGGGCCGGTGCCAGCGCGCACGGACCCCGCGTTTGCGTTTCAGCTCCTTTCCTTGTCGGAACAGGAAAGAACATCTTGTTCCAGTGTGTAAACAAAGGGAGTTGATGTGCTGCGCTCGTAAAACCGCCGAAGGAGGTTTTCTTTAATTGGATGACCCAGGATTAAGATACGAAATGCGGAGCGAAGGGACTTGGCACACCTTCCTGAGTTGCAGGATATTGTTACGCGGGTTTTTTTTCCCCCTGTGTTTCCTCCTTTCGCCCAGATTTACAAACTGCATTAGGAATATTATCGAAATACATTGCCTATTTTTTGTTCGGATTGAAACGAGTTAGAAATTATTCAAGGTTTTCTGTATCCATCTGTTTAATGCAGGCTCTCCCTCCTTTGTCCTCTCAGCAGCACCCGTGTTAGGTCTTGCTTTATTCCTTTGGTAACATAAAACCTTATTTCTCCTTAAATACACAGTTTGGGGGTGTGGGGGGGAAAGATTTACACCAAGCCAACTACCACAGTGTTCAGCCTGTTTTATCAAGGAAATGACCAGGACAGCCCTGAGAACCTTCAACCCCTCAAGGAAACAGAAGAATCCGATAGCATCCCCCAAACACTCTAAACGAGCACTCACATAGTCTGGTGTTTTGCATCTTCCTCCTCATACTTATATTTTAGTGGGAAATGATGCATGGAAGGTAGCACCTTTCCAAATTTAATTAATCACTCCCACTTATATAAAAATACTAAAAATATGAGCAAAATAAAATTCTGTTAAAACAGCTGATTCTAAATTTAGTTTTGATTCCCGTCTATATAACATTAAGCAGAGGATTTGAATATGCCTCAGAAATGTACTTGAGAAAAATGTTGTCACAGCTGCAATGTTTCAGGCTTGACAGTGAGTTTGTGCAAAAATCTTTACAATCAGCCAGTTGTCGAAACAGGTACATATTCCTTTGTTATTTACTGAATGCTGCCTTTGTCACCTCGGTAACATTTAGAAAGAAAATGCTTGCTGTTACTATCACTTCTCTATGTTTTGTGGTTTTGACTTCATTTCCACCTTTTTATGTGTGTCCTACTGCAGTTTGTTGGTTTTTTTTTCTTTGCATTCCCTCACCTTTAATTACTTTGTATTCCAAATCACGCAGGTTTTATACACATCTCATCACCCATGCTAAAAGCCTAAGTCTGTAGTAATTGAGTACTTCATTACAACTGCACTTCATTACAACTGCCTTTGAAATACCTTCATTGTTTTCAGTATTGAAAATACAACAAAACAGAAAAAATGTAGGGACATTTATTAGTCATTGTCATCATAACTGGCTGTTGGAAGACAGAAAGAAATATTCTGCGTTAGTTCCCATCTCTTCATAGGTAGCTGCTTCACATACATAACATGAACTTCTGTTACGAGACCTCTGATGTTGCCATGGTGGTGTTGGACAGAAAAGGACACTGTAGGGAAAAAAAGTTCAGTGACTTTGTGGATTTTTTGGTTGGTTTCCTTGGTTTCTAATATTGTCTGAGGCAGTCAGGATTTGACTTCCTTTTGGTATTTCTGTGGACCCCTGGAGTAATCTTTTTATTTATATTACAATGGTTAAATGACAGTGCCATGCTGTCATTTAATTTATTTGCATCATTCTTACACAATCCAGGTGCTCCTAAGTCATGGAATAGTTTGAATTGGAAGGGACCTTAAAGATAATCTAACTCCAACCACTCTGCCATGGGCAGGGACATCTCCCACTAGACCAGGTTGCTCAATGCCCCATCCAACCTGCCCTTGAAAGTTCCTTCTGTTCTTCACATGAATATGGTTGGGAATCATATAGTGACAGTTACGGGCACTGCCTTTGCTGGAGAAAGAAAACCTATTATGCTGTTTGCTGTATTGGAGGACCCACTGGAGAGTACCCACCAGAGCAGAGAGCTGGGGGGTACTCTCTATGTTTCATGATGGGATAAAAAAAAAAGGAATCTATACTCCTGAAATAGATTTTTTTTTCTGCAATAAATGTTGTAGATGAATCCTGTAAAGTTTGCCAGCATGCACAGAAACCACATAGCTCAACAGAGCAGTACACTTCTGCTTTAAGAGAGTTAAAGTCTTGTGTAAGTCTAGAAGTACAGCAGAAAAAGGTCAAGTTCATCTTATGAAAGAAGACATTTGCTATTGATTGTAGATACTGTTTACTTCATGAGTTGAACCTGGCACTACAGGAGATCGTAACTGTTGCTTCTCTAACTGAATTGGCAATAGGAGAATTGAGAAATGGTGAACTGCCTTCAAACTGCAACCATTGGAACTATGGCTAAAAACTCAGTATCTATAACATGTATAAATGTGTATATGTATGTCTGTGTGTGTGTGTAAATATTTAGAGTATTGTAAACCAGATTGGATAGCCTGCAAAGACTGCAGAAAGATGTCACATTAAAACACATAATGAATTTTTACCTAAGCAATATTTATGTGGTGTTACAGTACCAGATGTTACTCGTTTGACCATGGATGGAACTAGTTGTTTATTATGGATGTATTTGTGTCCAGTTACATTTTCTTGCATCCATAGAATGGTCAAGTGATACCAAGATAACACTGGAGGCTGATTTCTTAGCTGCAGTAATGCATACCCAGTGAATGCATTTACCTGAACTGCTATAGTTTTAGGATTGACATTATCTAGTAAGCCACCTGAAGAACATTATTCTTATTTCCTGCATAGAAAAATTACTTTTGACGTCTACTGCCAATTTTTATTCCTGTGTACAGTAATACTCCTGTTAAGCAGAAATCTGTGACCTCCACTTCTTATGCAAGTGTTTATATATATAAATATGCATTGCTTCAATACACTGAAACACTGTTTCAATACAAATTACAGTTTCAGTTCTTACAAAAGAACTAGTATCAGCTGTTACACAAGAATGCCATATGTGTGCAGAATGATTTATTCACAGCATGACAATTCAATCTAGTGTGCCACTTCTACAATGGAAATTATATTCTCTACAATTGAGCAAGAGATGCTGAGTTACAAGATAATTAAGAAAATATACCAGATGATACTAATGGAGTCACTGCATTTCCTAAATTAGTGTTAGCACAGTGGTGACAAAAAGAAAACCATAAAATACGGGTTTGTATGGACTTAGAGGAAGCCATTGGGATTGACAGTTGACAGTTAACCATTTACAGATACTGGTGTCATAGTTGTAGAGTGTGTTTTATACTCTTGATTTAAAGAATAGCTATTGCCATTCCAGACAGTTTGTGCTTCACAGCACTTATTACAGTTAATGGAACTTTTCTCTTTTAATCATATGCCATATGGACCTGAATCAACATCCCAAATTTTTCAAATATGTTACTAAGTCATAATAACAAGCTCAGAATCTAGTATTATCAGGATGATGTTGATGTATTTGGAAAGTCTCCTGAAGTTGATGAAAAAAAACATATCCTATCGTGTATACTTGATACAGGAGGGTGAAAGTTAAATTTTGTTAAATATTAACTTATATGCACAGAGTATTATTTTCTTGAGCATGCCATTTCTTCTTTGAGATTGGTAGAGGTCATGGAATATGTGGAAGAGCTCACTCTTCCCCCACTTCCCAGCAAAAAAAAAAGAGAAAAATTGCAACCATATTTTTCAGTTCAGTTTGTATTTTTCAAATCAAAGTGCACATTATTTAGGTCCAACTGAGGTATGTACATTTATTCCTAACTGTAATACATGAGGACTCTTAGAAACAGTGCACTGTAAAATTTAAAGTTTGCCTGAGACCTATCTCACCTTAGCAAATTTTCAAATAATGAAAGTTTGACTGTAAATTATGAGGATTTATTCTATTTGCTTTAGAGTTCACCACAATTGTCATTACTTTTGTCTCAGACCAAGAATGGCCAAATACTATAAATGTAGGGTTATTTCCTTTTCTCCCTCCTATCACTCTCCAGCAGGCAGATAAACACTCATGTCTTTTTTATGGCCCTGCAGCTGATCTAATAAATGTGGTTGTAGCTAAGCTGTGGTCTACTTTGCCCTCCCAACATGTGAGAAATGATACACCCAGCAGAGAGAGCTTCCCAAGCAGTCACCTTCCAAACTACCTCTAGGCAGCACCTCCCTTGGCCATGCTGGCCGTCATTTTTCGTACTATGGATACAGAACCGGCCTTTCCCAAATCCATAGGGACAATTTCTATGAGAAGACTGTTGTCTTTGAATGATGAACAGTTTACAAGATGCCATAAAAATGTTGGAAAGAAAATATTTCTTTGTACATACACAACAGAAGAGTAGAGAACCTGCCTCTGAGGCATTGCAGCCCAACTGCATATAGATCACACCTCCTGGTAGTTCTGTAAACCTCAGAGGAAAAGGAAATGTCTGCAGATGGCTCACAAGATTACTTTCATTTTTATATGACACAGTTTAGTCAAATCAAAACCAGAGCAGCTGATAGTTTATCTCATCTGCTCTTTTTTAGATGCTTATCTAGTTGATTATATGGAAGTTGCTGCATGGATTATAAATATGCAATTACAAGAGAAAAAAAAATTAAAACTGTTTACTCGTAGTGTCTGATTTAACAGAAATTACATATCTTCCTATCTAGAAAAAGATTCCAGAATTCCAAATGTATGGATGCTATTCTAATACCATATTTCAACCATATTTCATACAGAATGAACTTCACCCACAAGATATGATGAAATATCATCTCAAGTTATATAGAATTTCAAGGAATTGTGAAGGTGTCCCAGAGGAGTTAAAATTTGTACAACATGCTTGTGGTAAGTCTCAAGTTGTCCCAACAAACCAATGATTGCAGGACAAGTACTGGTATCCAGAACCTGATATGAAGGACTGAAGTTTAATACTAAAACTTTTACCAAAATTAAGACAAGTGACTCATGCAGTACCCTTACAGCCCACCCCTTACAATTTTTTTTTTTCTGTGAATAACTGATATCACAGTCAATTTTGGCAATCACATATTTTTTGGCAATTATTCCAGCTGTCTAGCTATCTTTCTGTAATAGGCAACCATAAGATGACCCAACAGAGTATTTACATTGTGTGACATCTGCTGCTACATTTGCTTTCTGATCTGTTTTCACCCACAATTGAAAGCTGTAAGAATTAGTACTATTTAACTTCTTACAATGATTTTTTTTTTCTGAGAATATATATAAAATATCATCAGGTAAATCATCATTTATGGTAAAGCTGATGAGGAACTAGAATTTTAAAAAAGAATTGACAGATGACCTAAAAAAGTACCAAAAAAATCAAACAAAACAAAACAAAAAAGTAACAAACAAACAAAACCTCCCAAACAAACCAAAACTAAAACAAACAAACAAAAAAACTTTGAAGACCTTCTCAATGGACTAATTGCAAATTTAAGGAGTAACATGCCATACATGTAATCACATAAATAATTTCCTAAACTGATGCCTGGAGACCTACACACATTGAACCAAATGTTACTATGTTGAGATTCAGAGACAAAACACACAGTCCAACATCATGAAAAGTAATCAAGATCATGGTTGTACTACAGATGTGCAATTTAAATTTGCCTTTGTAAGTTCAAAAGCCTGGAATCCTGTGAAAAGACATTCAGAATATTAATTGTCTCTCTAGCTTGTTGGGGGAAAGGACTACATACATATAAGCTTTCTTTGGGATAAGTACACACCTGCTTGCACCTGCTTGCCAAGGGCAACTTGGAAATGTTTTAAATTGTTTGTGCATAATGGATTGCTTTCCCTTACCTTCTTTGCATTGCAATATAAATGAACAACACAGTCTGCTCAGCCTTCTGCTATTTGCAGTATCTACCTACATGCATCTGCAACTTTTAGACAATAACAAAAATAGAAGAGAAATAAAATATTAGTTTATTAACACCACAGGCTTCTTAAAAAGGAGAATGGGGTTGATGCAGTGCTGGCAGAGGGCATTTCTCAGGTGCACTGATGGGAAAAAACAACTTCAGTCTAGGGAATCCTTTTTTAGTGTTTAGTTGAGGCTCTTGCTGCAGAAGTGATAGTGGGTTTTCTCTTTTGCTGCTCCTTTATGGCTGTGAAAACCACCATCAGCTATACCACATATCATATGATGCTTCAGCACAGATCAATAACCAAATCTGGTCTAGATATATTATATTATATTTCTCTATTTGAGCTGTGCCAGTTCTGCAGGAAGAACAACATATTCTCTCCTGAAGTTAGCAGACAAATCTGTGAATGCTTGGAACAAAGAATGACATCGAGGTGCTGGAGCGTGTCCAGGGAAGGGCAACCAAGTTTGTGAAGGATCTGGAGAGTAAGTCCTATGAATGGGCTGAGGGAGCTGGGGAAGTTTAACCTGGAGAAAAGTAGGCTTGGGGAGACCTTATCACTCCTGAAAGGAGGTTGTAGCAAGGTGGGGGTTGATCTCCTCCCTGAGTCACCTAGTGACAAGACAAGAAGACGTGTCATCAAGCTGCAGTGGGGAAGGTTCAGGTTGGACATTAGGAAGAATTTCTTCATGGAAAAGTTGTTAAGCATTGGAAAGGGCTGCTCAGGGAAGTGGTGAAGTCACCATCACTAGAAGTGTTTGAGAAACCTCTGGACACAGCACTCAGTGCTGTGGTTTAGTCAGCATGGTCGTGTTTGGTGAAGGGCTGTGTCTGATGAAGGTCTTGAAAGTCTTTTCCTACCTTGATGATTCTGTGATTCTGTAATTCTGCTGATTGAGGCCCCAGCTCTGCAAGACACCCCATTCACACCACTACTTGCAGTGCCAGTGCCATTTTACATATTGGCTTATATTGGCAATTTAAGTATCATATAATAGAAGCCAAATAATGACCAATAACTTAGTTATTAAAATGACGATGTTTTCTTTATTAAGCATAAAAAGGTATGTGTTAGAAATTTGCAGCGGAGACTGGTCCTTGGGAGTGTGAGTATAATGTGGTAACTACATCAGATATTAGTTTTTAGGCATCATAACAGCAAAAGTATATACGTATATATCTATATGTATAAGTGAACTTATGCACATTTGACTTATATACTCCTTTTAAACTGTTAATAAATAATAAGTTTAAACATTCTATAAATATCACACAAGAAGCCAAGACTTACAAACATGCTAGTTAGAGCTATGAGGTTAAAATTTTTTATGTCAGTTTTCAGTACTTGGTTTCTTCAATCATCTTTCTGTTTTTGTTCTCAGCTACTCTCTGCTATATCTCAAAAAAACTTATGCCCATGCTTACACAATTCTATTCCTTTGAGCCATCAATTTTCTCTACTCCAGCCATTCAACCAGAGATCACATAGACCTTAAAGAAATTAAGAAGATAAGTATTTGATGCCACCTTTTTCCTTTTGTAAGAAAGAATTTCCCACTATAGTTAAGAAGTAAAGCTTTCATTTCTATTCATATATACAGTTCATCATGTTCATTATAGAAAAAAAAATTAAATTAAAATATGATGTCAATACTGAGCGTATGACACATCACAGTTTGGTTGGCATGTATTTGCCCACCCAGTGATATTTCAAAGTTTAAAGGAAGGTGAAGTCTGAATCCCTTTTTGTTCCCAGTTCTATACCTTTTTTTTGATTTGAAATATGTGAGTAGCCCACTGAAGTTCATGAGGCTAGCTGTGTTAAGGAAATATTTAAACATTAGTAGAATCAGGCTCCCAGCATGGCAACATGTAATATGTGCACTGGAAGCTATTTGGCTGGAATGTAGAGGGCACATAAAGAGAGACATGCCTATAATGTCTGGATCTGCTGTTTCATTGTAAATTCTTGAAAAATCAAAAGTGAGTGTAGCACTTTCTTACTATGCCTAGTAGATCTTGTACTAAGATACAAAAATAACTTACAGAAATTAATATTTTAATTATCTATTTTCCAGATTTTTAAAGTAATCTTTTAAATATGTGAGTTTATGAAGTTAAGAAAGTTAATTTTAAGCAACTATTTACAATTAATTAAACACAGACACAGATGATTTTGTATGTTCTTCTAAAAGAATTAACACCTATGGATGTACATTGTCATTGCTGCACGTTGACTGCATAACTAACACTGCGTTTTGTGTGGCCCTTGTGAAGTTTGTGGACAGGAAACCCTATCAAAAAATTATGTAACTTACTGGAAAGCTAATTTAAAAAATGTAAGGATTTGCATGGCAAATGACTCTTTTTAGAGCCTGAGGCTAGGGCAGGGACAGGAAGTAAAGGTTACAAGGTGGATTATAAGTGTGTGTGCAATTCATAATGAAGGTTTGTGGACTGTGAGCTTTTTAGATCAGTCACTTCAAATAGCTGCCTTTTGAGTTACACTCAACAATTATATGGGGGAAAACCTGTAAGGAAGTTACTTGGGGAAATGAAAGAATCTAACACATATTTTTAACAGGAGACTATAATTTCTGATAGCTGCCTTTATAGCTGACTTGGTTTCTCTCTACTCAATTTGCATTTAAGAGATGATTAAAATAACCTTATAATTTGCTGTATTCATCCTGCTACAACTTATGAAAAATGAAAGAAAATAGTTATGCATAATTACTAAGAGTGTTTGCAAAAGAATAATATTCTGCATTCATAGCATTTACCCTGCCTTTATAAAGGCCAGCCATTTGCATGCATTAAAAATAAGACTTTTTATAAAAAAGGAGAAGTTGCCTTTATTTGATTTGAAAGATCTAAATTTGTTATTTATAAACAAGCAATGTAACTGGTACAAGGAGTGCATTTCAAGCAGTTTTTCAGGTCATATGACAATGTTCTATATTAATAAGCATTGTGGGAATAATACATCACTTATGCCTGTTATAATGATATTTTAGGTAGGTAAATTAGAGCATTACAGCTCAGCAGCAAAAGGCCTACTGTAAAATTTCCTTACACAACATATGCTAAATTCCTAGATGCAAATTTGCCATTGAGGAAAGGGCCAGCTCACAGCCTATGCATCATTTACATGATGCATGACAGTCTACGTTACCAATTATGCAGGAGCACACTGCAGTGAAAATACCGAGATGTGTTTTTAATCTTCCACGTGACAGAGATCACTGGTATTTTTCATTTGATTGATGCTCACTAAGCAGCCCAACCAGTTCAACTGCAAACACATCCTATCCCTAGTGAATGTGTCCTAGCAATTTCAAGGGAAAATTGTTCATTTTTAGTTTTCCACACCAGGATTAGTCCAAGGTTACTAAGATGTATACAGTGCTGTTCCTCTAATTAACTGTTTTGAAGACCAGTTCTGTAAACATTTACATGGAGGATTCATTTCATGCATCCATGAGGTGATCCTAAGAAATATTTCTCATGCTTACAAGCCAAGAAAAGGCTGAGATGCCTGAGATTAGGCTCAGGCATGAATCTCTTAATCCAAAATCACAAACCCCAACACTTTTCCCCTAGATTTTCTTTGCTTGGAAATGTACAAGTCCCAGGGAGCCTCCCTGTTGAGCTGCCCATTCCATGCATTCTTGATACCACACTGCTTCTGTGTGTGTCTCCTGTAAGCAGCCAGGCAAGGCACCTGAAACTCTACCTTAAAGGTAGCAAGCAGTGTGTGATGGGGCATCTGGTTACATTTAGTGATTTACTGAAAGAAAACAGCCTACTTGTAATCAAAGAATTTAGTAAGGCGCCTAATACTCCATCTCTGATTCTGAAAAATAGGAAGGTATTCTCTTATTTACT
This sequence comes from Passer domesticus, assembly GCF_036417665.1. Lineage (NCBI taxonomy): Eukaryota > Metazoa > Chordata > Aves > Passeriformes > Passeridae > Passer > Passer domesticus. The sequence goes on along the minus strand of NC_087474.1, from coordinate 118,477,858 downwards.
TACTTTAATACTGTAGTTATACTTTCTAAAAGAATGAATAAGCTAGCTAAAATATACAGATTTTCTTTCATAAGATCAAGTTTCACATAAAATTATACTAGCTTTACTTTTGTGGTTATCCATATGTTATTAAAACATTCTTTTCCTTTGGCATTTCTTCTGTGGGGAAGAGGTTGGAACAAGAGTTTCAGGTTCCAGAATAAATGCAGGATGGTTATTCTGGTCTGAACAAGCAAAACTGTGGTTGACATAGTCAGGACTGCAAACCAGATTTGGTTTAAAAACTATCATATGTGAAATCCTACATGGCACAGAAGAAAAAAAATATGTTCAAATTGAGATGCTGCACTATTGCAGAAATTCTACATTTGAATCCTGGCTCTGCTCTTTCTTTCAGTCCCTGGAAGTCAGTTGCTTTTTCTCTACCATAGTTCTCCAACTTGAACTAAAGATATTAATATTTAATTTTTTCCTCCATTTGTCTTCCTTGCTTATTCAAATTGAAAGCTTGTCTGAACAGGGACTGAAATTCTCTTGGTATGTATACATCATGCATTAAAGAAGAAACCTGATCTTGGTTTGGTCTCTCAGGCTACTGTATGAAAGAATGTATATATTTCTATATATATGTTAAGTTGTATGATATTTAAAAAATATATATTTTCCAATGAAAAATTAATGTCTCACTTTTTTTCCATGAAGATTTCTAGGGAATGTCAAAAGTTGAAATGTTGCATGAGAGCAGTCCAGTCTGTGGACTGAGGGGGGGGGGAAATTATCAGCTAGCCAATAAGAGCAGTTTTCTGGATATTTTGTGCAAATAGAACTTCACAAAGATATGAACCAGAAATAATTTTAGCAGACTGCAAAACTGAATGAATTTGGCAGTTCTGTACAAAGGAGTTTTCAGCACAGATGCTAACATAAGAATAAATTATTGTACTAGTGGCTGTTTATAATTTCTAAGGACAATTTTCTTCCCCTGTTTATTTTTAAGTAAGAAATAATAATTGTATGCTTGGATTTTTTTCTTTTCTAGTAATTCCATTTTCTGAAGAGTTTGAGGCTCTGAGAATGGTGAGATAAATTGTCATATCTATGTTCACTTTCAAAAGGTTCCTTAAACTTAAATCTCCTCAGGTTTTGCAATTTCATGACTGAAAACCACTACACCAAAAATCATGAAACACTGTCAAAAGGTTTAAATTCACTTGAAGTTGGTCAGGTTTAAATTGAATAAAATTACTTTTCAAAAATTACTCTTTACTGCTTAAAATATGAGCTACTGGATAAAAATTCAGCCATGGATTTTCATACTTTCACTACCAGAAACTGTGGAGTCAACATGGTTTGCCTTACTTCTGTAACTCCTCTGCCTCTGCTTTCCAATATTAAGAATGCACAAGCTGTGGTAATGATTAGGTCTACATTATTTTTATGTGATTCCAACACTATTCCAACAACACTATTCCCGCTGTTTGTTTTGTCCCCAAGTAAATATATGCACTTTTACTATGCAAAGAAATGGAGGGTTTTTTTCATCTGCAGAGAGCATGAAAAGGTAAGAAACACTTGCCAGATTAAATATTTCTTTTGTGACTAAAGAGAAAGGCATAAAAATAATTATATGTGAAATGTAATGTATTGACTCTTTTAGTTACCACTCTTCTATTTTTCTCCCAGATTGTTATTCTTTTAAAATGCAAAATCTCAATGTTCTTCGAACACTGGCAGTAGTGTTCTATCTTCTACAGCTGGGGATTTCAGGTTACAGAATATTATTCCATCTAAAACTTACAGGTTTTGACCTTTATTCCTAAATGCCAGATTTCAATAGCTTTATGGAATTCAGTAATCCACAAAGTATATTTGTTCCATACAAACAGTCTCAGTGTGTCCCGTAATTGGTTGATTAAAAATGTAGAAAGATTGAGATGCAGCTAGTTTGGATTACTTATGATATTTATATTTGTGGTGCATTGACCCTGGTTGGGTGCCAGGTGCCCACCAAAGCTGCTCTATCCCTCACCTCCTCAGACAAGGGACGGAAAATACAACAAAAGGTTCATGGGTTGTGGAAAGAACAGGGAGAGATCACTCATCAGTTACTGTCACAGGCAAAACAGACTCAACTTGAAGAAATTAGTTTAATTTATTAGCTATCAAATCAGAGTAGGAAAACAAGAAATAAACCCAAATCTTAGAACACCTTCCCACTGTCCCTCCCTTATCTGCAGTCTTGACTTCACTCATGATTTTCATTACCTCCTTCCCCGCAGAGTCACAGGGGGAGCAGGGAATGGGGGCTACAGTCAGTTCATCACCCTCTGTCTCTGCCACTCCTCCCTCCTCAGGGGGAGGACTCCTCACACTCTTCCCCTGCTCCAACATGGACCCCTCCCATGGGGGACAGTCCTTCTCCAGTGTACATTCTTCATGAGCTGTCAAGTCCTGCCAGTGAACCTGCTCCAGCATGCACTTCCCATGGCATCACAGCCTCCTTTGGTTGTCCGCCTGCTCCAGCACAGGATCCTCTGTGGGCTGCAGGTGGATCTTTGCATCCCTGTGATCTTCCATGGGCTGCAGGGACACAGCTGCGTCACTGTGGGATGCACCATGGGCTATAGGGATTCTCAGCTCCGGTGCCTGGAGCATCTCCTCCCCCTTCTTCTGCACTGACCTTGGTGTGTGCAGAGTTGTTCCTTTCACATATTCTCATCTCATATCTCCCTCTTACTGCAAATTAACAGTTTTTTGCTCCCATTCTTAACTCTGGTATCCCTGAGGTGCTGTCACCATCTGTGATGCATTTGGCCTTGGCCTGCAGTGGGTCTGTCCTGGAGCTGGGTGGCACTGGCTCTCTAGGACATGGGGAAAGCTTTTAGCAGTGTGTCATAGAAACCACCCCTGCAGCTTCCTGCTACCAAAATCTGGCCACACAAACTCAATACAGTGCTTCAAACAGTTTCCTTGCATTTTGTTTGGAAACTGATACTTTGTTCTTCCAAATAAATAATTCAGAAAATGTACTACATTTTGTAACTCAGGAATGAAAGTCAATACTATTCATAGTGCTGTTGACATGCCTTCTAGTAATTTATGGAATAATTATGACCATATTTGGGATATATCTGTTCCCTACATTTTGATTTGTCCTCCTCCAATACATGTTGACAATGTTGTTGTAATTCATGTGTATTGTGCAGACTGAATAAAGACAGGCAATTCGTTCCAGACAAATACATTAAAAATGTAAAACATCTGTTTGGAACTCACTTTCTCCATAAGACCTTTACAGTAGACATTTAGTTAGTAATAAAGGAATTCTGCATTTTTACCCTCTGTTCTTAGTGCATGAGACCGCAAATGGTAATTTGTACTGAATCATTATTTGAATCTGTTTAAGCCTCTGAAGAATTCAGATGTTACATGCATGAAGTGCTTTATTTTAGGAAGTGAGTGACAGGCAGCATTGTACATACATGGAAACAAATCTTCAATAGCTTAGCCAAATTTTCTACAAACATCTAGTCTTACCTATCATAATTTTCTCCGATTTTAACTTTCTCAATTTAAAAACCTGCATAAAGATATAAACTTATTTCCCCTTTAGTGGTGATAATTCTCCTTATGATTGCATTTTGCAAGGGTTTTAATCTTTAAAAAGTGTCAGTCGTGTTGAAAGAGACAAACTATTTCAAAGAACAACACAACACAAACTTTCAACTGACCTTAGTGGAAATTTAAAAATGGGGCATTGGACTCAAGAGAAGAAAATCAGTAGGAATGTTACCATTGACTTCATGAGATCAGGAATTTTCCAGCCCCCACCATATAACCTGGGAATCTTGATTTTACAAATGTTATTGAAATTCATGTTTCCATAATACATAGCTCATGGGCATCATTCCATAAGCCTTAGAATTTCCAAGGGTAGCAATACTAACAAGTAAAAAGCACAACTAATACTTGTCAGCACCTGTAACATTCTATAAACCTACATTCGTGTTGTGTTTCATTATGATCTAAAAACAGAGTTTCATCAGCAGGGGCATGGCTACTCACATCATGAAAACAACTAGTTCTAGACTAACAGATTTGTCATGTTCACTGAACAGAGTAACTGAAAATATAATTAAAATATCACTGTTGGTTTTATTGAGAGTAATCAACTTAATTAACAAACTCTTTTGTTTAAATTGGCTATTTTCTTTAGGAGACCATCAATAATTTATTCAAACAAATTCCTCATTAAAATTAAGTATTAATTATTAAGTTACTGTTTCATAATGGTACTATAAAAATGCAGATCATTTGCAGATAAAGATTGGCATTTTTAATTGTTTTTGTGCACTACTCATTTTCTTTCATCATAAATGAATACTGGCTTACCTTCAGTTATTAACAAGAGTATTCCAATAATATTAGAACATTTAAAAACCTTGACTATTGTTAAAATGTATCTTGTCACAGTTACCTGGTTATTTACAGAATTAAGAAAATAATCAGTGTCTGATTGTTGGTTAAATCCTCAGCTCAGATAAAACATATATAAAAGAATGAGAGACTACTTCATAGTTACATACCATTTGACAAATAGAACTTTTACTAAATCTGGCAGGATAGAGAATATTAACTAATTTTACCATAAGTATTTAACATAATTATGTGTTAGGAAGTGTTTCTATTTCTTTTTGTCTTCAGTTAGAACTTTTTCTTATGGAAAACCATAGGAGAGACTTTCTAATTTGGGACAGTGATCGCTATTTAAATGTAACAGAAATCTAGGCAGTACAGAAACATATCTGCACTTCATACATCCAATATAGAAATACATAAATTTTCTGTACCAGTGAATATTTTAGATTACTTCCATATATATAGCAGCTCTAAAAATTAGCAGAGACAGTGTTATTAACAGCAGCCTGTTTAAGAAACAAATTGAAGAACAAATATTACTAGTAAATTACAAGACCTACAAATGAAGATGTGACAGGTAATGCATTTCTTTCTGAATGCTCATGTAACCAGTAGAGCATTACTTTGTGTAGATATTGTTTTTGTAGACCGTAACAATATTATAGAAGAGCTTTTCAGAGAAATGAAAAGATAAATTTGGAATGGAATATTTTGGGGATTTAATATCACTTTGGCATTGAAGCAAAGGACGTCTACATCATCAACAGAATATAACTGACTTCATCAAAGGAAAAGGTTTCGATTTGACTTGTATTTTAAATGCCATTTTGCTGGAAATATAAACACTGCATTTGTAGATTCTGATTTAGAGTGACACTCTCTCCCCCTCCTTTACCCTCCCCAATTTACATTTTATTTGAAATGAAAATTTCAGATTTCACCTGCATTTAGTTTCCCTTTTTATTTCAGATAACTCCTTCAACAGCTAAGGAGTCTTTTCCCAAGACCTTGCTATACTTTCTGTAGACTGAACCTTCAGGAAGCTTCTGAGTTCTCACTTGTGCTTCTACTAAGCAATTAAAAATCCAGATAATAAAACAGTGCATCTTAATGGAATTAAAATTGTAGGTAGACCACTAGAGAACTTCTGGAAAAAACTATTTCCACTGTCAAAATCCAAGTAATATTAGCACTTTCTGAAATATCTTATTTTTTTCAGATAATTCTATTTAACTTGATCGATGACACCTTTTAAATAATCTGTATCTGCTGCAGTATTTTTTAAATGAAAGGTTCTCAGAGGATCTTGCAATGGAATCCAGAAAAGGAATTCTTGTTGAAATACGGGGAAACTACTGCAGTGGTATGTTCAAACTACTGAGGCCGTTTTAATTAATGAAACATTTCTTTCACATCTAATGAGCTCTTCCTTGACAAGTTCACATGGCTTTCTTTTCATCTTTGGAATGAACATATGTTTTTCTTATTTCTGAAAGTATCTAACACGTTTTGCAAGCATTTAAAGTAAGATAGCTAGTTAATAGTTCCCATACTTAGACACAGCAATATGAGTAAGGGATCCACTTTTTACTTTCTCTTTTGGTCTTTTATTACATATACTTCTAGACAATTTAGATAGGGACCATTCATGACCATAAAAGTAAAAAAAAAAAATTCTTCTGCTGTTTGTTCACAATGTAACAAAACCTTTTAGAATGCTTTCTCAAAATCCATTGCATATATATTATTTCGTTTTGTGCTCTCACTAGATAATGTACCATGAAAATAGAAATGAATCGCAAAACATGCTTTTATTATTCAGTAATATCTGTGAAGATAATGATGTGAAATAAGAATGCCACTTTCTCCAAGTAAAACAAACATGAAAAGATAACATGCATTTTAGACTTATCTGAAATGTTCAGTAGATTAAAAATTCATTACATTCATTGTAGATTTTCAAAATTCAGAAGAAAGTCTCTTTCATTATTGGATTCCTTAAAACATTTCCTATGAGGGAGATTTTAATAAGAATTCAATCTAAAAAATGTAATTATAGGTCTAAGAGCATCACTGCTGTGAGTGTCTGGACTATTGTCAGTACATGTAATTTAATTATTTGCATTATCTAGGCAGGATGCTGATAGTTAGAAAAGACAATTGCTTTCTGAGAATTCACCAAAGGTGTAAGCTGTTTAATCTACTTTCTTCTTGAAAGCTCATCAAAACTATGAAATTTTGAGACCTAAGAGCTTCTGTGACACAACTTTTGAATGACAGTTCTGACAGGGGAGATGCATATTTGAGTATATCAGTTGCAGTCTAAAGAAACTGAAGACTGTTGTGACAACAATTATTCTTTTTACCTATCCTAAAGTATTTTCCTTAAGCTACATTTAAGATATATTATAAATAATGAAAAATATTATAATTTGCCATATGTAAGAGATAAGATTAAAATTATTGGCAAGACTTCAGCTTCTAGACAGCTCCCAAGTGAATAAACACTTTTTCTTGCCAGGAGCACATTTTGGGAGGCATTTATATTTGCTCTTTATTTCATTGTTAAGTGTATTGTAAATTTTATTTTAAAAAATGGAAAAGCATCTCAAATTTACACCACTGCCTTCTGCTGCTGTTATTATTATATAGTGTATAAATATTGTCATGGTTTAACCCCTGCTGGGAACTAAGTATTCACGCAGCCACTCGCTGTGTATAATTATGGTAATCTAAGATATATTCAGGAGCCCCTCCTGGCTCAGTATTATCTTATAGGAGTGCTTAGTTAAGGAAGGGATCCTAGGGAAAAAAAAATAGAAGGGAAACAATACATATATTCTTCTGCGTTTATTTTAATGAGGTCCTCTAGGTTAAAATATTTGTTTACAGGATATGCATTCTTTTTGTGTTTGGAGATGTGTGTAAGTTAATTCACACATTAGTCTCAACTAAAGCCTGTGGAATGTTTGTCTTTGTCCACGGTGGGCTTTGTATTCCTTTTCAGATAAAGGTTCATTATCTACATTGTTGCAAAGTAAGAATTTTTAAAAGAAAAATAATGACACTGAATCAATGCAACAGGTAGTGGTTTGCCTAATGTGCAATTCCTAGTGAGGAGTGCTGACATTCATGTATTAATGTACATGTTCTTGATTATGTAAAAGCACAGATCCATATTTTATGATTTCTTATACATGGATGTATTTCTTGGGAAGAAATGCTCAGTTGATTTCAATCAATGTTTTGTTTTTTCTTGTTTTTTGAAAATTGATTCATATGTCATTTTTATGTTATTGGTTCAGAATTTTCCAATCCATTACTTACTTTTAAATTAATATAAAGTTAAACATAGTTTTACAAACATTTTTATATCCTTCCACACAATGATACATTTCCATATCTATTATTAATGCCTTGGTTGCTGCCCTCTACTTTAAACTACTTCCTGTGTATTGTGCCTATAAGCCTGTGTTTATGTACATCATCTTCACATGCTTCACCTTGTTTTCCTGCTCAGATCTGAGTGGGGAATTTTTCTTTTTAAATTCATGGCAGCAGCTTCTAAGTTATCAACAGCTCTGTCACAAAAATTTTCATCTCTCACCTCATAATGATTGGAAGACAATGTCTCTCTCACTGTACCATGTATTTTGATACCAGATATGATCTTTATCAGCTGTTCAGTGCAATCCTTCTTGATTCAAGTGAGAAATGATTGCTTTAGTGATGGTTTCTTTTTGAGTTGCAGGAATCATAAAGAAATTGGTTACCTAGAAAGAGATTTTTAGGTAACACTGGAATCCCTGCTACAGTCAGGGAATGGAACAGAGCCAGCATTTATATATGTAGACAAGCAGACCCTGGAAAAAAAGTACCTGATGGTCACAGAACTTGCATTTTAACACACGACACTTTGCAGTTTTGTGACAGGCCATGATAACAATCATGTACAGGGATATTAGTTTAGGCAGCCAGGACACCATTTTTAAGCATAATATTTGGCTTTCCAGCATTGTCATAGCTGCAGTATGTTCTGAAGAGTTGCATGAATAATTGAATATTTGCTTTCTCAGTAAAAGTGAAAAATGTATGTGGTGGGAATGAGTCATAAAGAACCAAATTCATGGCCTTTTACACAAGGAGAAAAAAAAATATTATGCTAAATTAAACATATTGTTTGTACTGTAACATAACTTTTTTTTTTCCCTGGCAGTTAAAAGAAAAGAAAAGCTTGCAGTCCACTTACAGCTGACTGCTGCTATTCTGTAACCCAGTAAATGAAGCAGCCAACCCAGGTGCAAGAAACCAACACCTACTCTTTCTCTGACTTACGTGTACAATTCCTTGAGGGATTAAAACTATGCCTCGCCAAATTTAATTCAAATACTTCAGCATTTCACACAGAATCACAGAATAGTTGAGGTTGGAAGAGACTTCTGGAGGTCATCTGGTCCTACACCCTGCATAATACAGGGGATATTATATACAAAATACATAATTTTTGAGGTCTCTAACTTGTCACAAAATCTTCTCCCCCCAGTTTTCATATGAAGCTCTTATCTGTTGCTAGAGTACTGATCTGAAGTGGTTTGGATTGCATCTGACTAGTTTTTTTCAGTTATGAATGCGATCTGAGTAATTGTATCACACCACTATAAAATTTGCAAATCCATTTCACTGAATACTCTATAAGATTCAATTTAAAAAAAAAACCTTCAACAACATCTCTGTTTCATGATTTTCCATGAACTTTTATAAAACAGACTCACTGCTTAGTCTTCTCTCCAATAATGCTGATCCTTTGGGGGCTATTCAAATTTTGCTCCGAAATGTAATTGCAAAAACTGGGAACGGGGCAGTAGTACATCCTGCAGTACATTTAATTTTCTCCCACCCTATATATTACATGATGAGCTTTAAATGTGATACAGGACGAACTTAAAATTTCCTCCATCACCCTAGGAGTTTCTCAAAGTAGCAGAATAGGAAACTCATTATGCTAAATACAATTAATTTTGCACTACTTGATTAGTAGAAAGCAGACATTATGAAGTGAATCTGGGACACAAATTCTGTTTTCCCACATAAGACAATACTGGAGTATTAAAATATTTCATAAAGGCTGAAAACATAAAAACTCTTTAAAAGGAAACCTCAGCATATGGTTATGTTCTTAAAATGTACCTAATGAAAATGGTGCACTGCTAAACAAATTTTCTCCTTGAATCTGCTGAAACATTTGTAGTACATTTAATGAGCAATTGAGGCAGGGTCTCAACTTTATGTGTTCCACCTAGCATTTCAGGGTTAGTAGCACTTTCTTGCAGTTTATACATTACCAGAATTTGTGTTATTTATTGTTTTAAGCCATGCAAAATTGAAGTCAGTTACACTCCCATGTATGTAATTAAAGCCACAACGTGGACATCTAATAAGTTATTTGTGCTGAAGTATGTAAAGGAAGAAAAAAAAGGAAGATAATAAAATCTGCATTATTTTAGCAACACTGGTCCAAGGCAATTTGAGACTGGGCAATTCCACTGCATTTCTTGAGGTGCAGACCAGAGAAGTGGCACAGGAGAAGTGTAAACTCAGGTGCTGAAATTTTGAGTTGTAGATGATTTTAGGCACCTCATTCCAAGTGAAACCACTGAGTTAAGTTCCTAGTTAGCAGCTAGGTGTAGAAATACTGCTATGGATCCTGGCCTGGTGCTTCTGATGTGGCTTAACAACCTTCCAATATTTGGTCTTTCCTCTCCTTCATTATTCAGGAAGATACAGGTTTGTTCTTGTATTTTTTTTTTGTCATTTCTCACTTGTGTTGCAGAAGGGAAGATTAAATAAGCAAACCCTGAATTTCAATATCACAATTCCGCATTCAATGCTACGAGCTCAGCTTCTTGCAGCTTTTGTTTGTAGTGTATGCTTTGTGTGTAGGCTGGGAAAAAGGCACAATTGGTCCCACATTTTCAGATTTTTCTGTTCTGCAACATACACTGTACAAACCATCTGCACCTCCTTTATGGACTGATCAAGCATATATTTTACTGTCCATAACAAAAGGGGGAAAAGCAGTTTCAGAAGAGTCATACAAAGGAGTAAAATAATGCATATTTTAGCATATGGTATGCTTTTTGTAATATTCTCTATTATGTCATTTTACATTCTCTGGACTATGAGATAAATCTGCAAAAAATTCACAAAACAGCAACATCTAGTAGATGTTCAGGATTTATTAGTTCTGTTAAAGTCTTAGCTGTTCTTTAATGAGGGTGAAAGGTTATAAGAAAGGTCCAAAGAGACATTCACTGGAAATACTTAGCTGGTAATATGCTAACTAAGAGCTGAGGATCTACATGGGTTTTTAAAATTTTATATATGCTTATAAATCCAAAATTGCAAGATTTTAAAATGTTCCTTAATATACCTGTACATGATTAAAATATTATGTGTTCAGTCCTGCTTCTTTTTAGCAGCTTTTAAAACATAACTTGTAGTGTTTAGCTGCAAGAATAATCTTAATGCTATTCTAAGAAAAAAAAGGCACCAGATAATGCTTTTTATGAGATTAATGAATATATTAATACACTCTTGAAGCTATAGTCCCATTTATTAATAAATTATGTGGCTAACTACAAAGACACTCAAATTCTGGATAAATCTAGTTTTTACTAACACCATATAAAATTTCAAAAGTATCAGTTAGCTGGCAGCTATCTAAATGATTTTTTTCTTAATTTGTTTGTGAAATCTAAAACTAAGGATGACCACAGTACTATTATGATAGCGATCAGAGGATTAGACAACATGTTCTTTGTTTCACAATGGTTACCAAGATCAATAACTACTCCACTAGATCAAACACAGTAATGATGAAACTAGTCATATATTTGTGACTCTTTTGAGTGACTTTTATAGCTTCAAGAGTAGTTTCTTTTTTCCTTGGAAAAGCACAGAAGAAAGCAAAAACTGTATTGCAAAATAAGAAGTGATTAATCAAAATATGAGAAATATGTGCAACAGCTTGGGGATCTGAAGTCCTGAATTTAGCCTGGAAAAGTAAAAATGCAGTATCTATCACCTTTACTTACCTCCTTTCTTCAGTCTTGGCAAAGGTTAAAATTGTAATTTCAAAGCCTATAAAATATCAGAACATGGTATTCATTCTCCTGGTAACTGCTTTCCCACAGTTTTATTGGGTACCAAATATTTTTTTGTTGTTCTCTGTAAAAGGCTATTTATTTTAAGATATTTACCACAATACAACATTCTTGGAGAGGTGAGTGTGGTTTTGACTGCTTTTCAAGTTGCCTCTCTATCTACTAGGAGGAGCTGGCATTGGAAACACCATTGTTAGAACTGGCTTTGAAGTTGGTGTCTGTTTTACAGGCTCCTTTGTTCAGTGATACTTGCTGCAAATGTTGAACCTACAGCATAGTACAAGGGATTAATGGGGGCACTGGCCCATGTCCCTGATGCAGCCTCTCAGATGGATGAAGGAAGCTGATATAGCCATCCTTTCCAGATGATGTCATAACAGCTGTCACAATAGCACTTAGATTTCCTTTGTAGCATGACGTGTATGTTTACTAAAAATCATTTTAGTTGCAATAACACATCTATAATTTTTTAAATCCTTTTGATAAGTAAATGGGTATGATAGTAGTAGTACATAGAAAGTGGGCAATATTCCTTGATGTTTGTGAACCATTTGTTTCTGGTATTTCAGCAGTCACCCAGATGTTGCCACGACAACAGAATGCAGATATAGTTAGTCTTCATATTATATATATATATATATATATATATATATATATATATATATATATATATATGTAGAGAGGGATAGAGAGATTTAATAAACTGGAGACTTTAAAAGTCACTCCTGTTGTGTGATTACTTTAGAAGTACCACATCTTGTCTTCACCGAGATTATACTCAGGGAGTAAAGTGAAGTTAAAGACTTCATCACCTCTCTGTCTTTTTTCTCGTTCTCATACAGGATAAGGTCAAATATATTAGAATTCACATAAAGTCTACACAAAGAAGTGATGATAAGGACACAGAATACATGAAAAAGTGATTTTTGGATGTTTGGACTGTCCTCTAAATGTAATTTTCTGGTACAGTATAAGGTGTTGAAAGTGGAAGCAAAGGGCAATCTAGGAGTAAATACAAGTGAGGAACCTTTTGCCTATTCCTTTAACTTAATTTTAATCTCTCTTTAAAGTAGACGAGAACTGTGGAAAGCTGAGCATATACTTCTCATGAGGGAACCAGATTTAATTAAGAGCGCTATTTGAGCCCTCCATGAGTCCTAGTCTCTTCTTAAATTTGTGCGAAAAGGCTTTTTACATCATGCAATAATTTCCAGGACTGTTTTTTTAATAATCAGGACTGGTAGCAACCATGGGAACTGCTCTGGAGCACATTTATTAGTAACTAAGAACGTATATATGAAAGAATTAAAAAGGCAAAGATTGGTTTTATTCTCTAAAATATTAGTTCCCAAATTTTGGATCATGGAGTACTGTTTACCATTATAAATTTTCATTGCACAATCAACTTCAGTAGTAAAGTTCTAACTCGAAACATTAAAAATGAAGGTGATTTCAGGGCATTGGAAAGCATTGATCAGGCAGAAGTGGGCATGGAGCATATTGAAAATTTCCTCAGATGTGAGGATGGTTTGGGTTGAAAGGGACCTTAAAAATCATCCAGCTCCACCCCCACTGCCATGGCCAGGGGCACCTTCCACAAGGCCAAGTTTCTCAGAGCACCATCCAACCTGGACTTGAACACTGCCAGGGAGGGGCTCCTGGGTGCTGTGCCTGTAGGCTTGACTGAGTACTTCATCAGAATGCAGCCTGAGCAGAAATTCCTTCTTCTTTTTCTATACTGATCACATTGACATGTACGTTGAAAGTTGAGGGGCTGGTTATGATGCCAAATGAAATGTGATCGTTTTGGGACTTGGTCATGTTCTTTCAAACTTCCCTGATTGGAAAACTGAGTATTTTTTGCTGAATGAGTGCCTCTAATTTGAGCATGCTTTTGGCAATTGAGAAATTGACAAAGATTTTGAAGGTGTTTGATTTGTAGTCCTCTAAGATTATTGCTCCGGGAGTTGCAGCGTGAGTGCCTCTAGTGACTCTGTGCCACTATCATGTGCAAAATGATAGCTGGGTCTCCTAAGCCTGCTTCCCTACTGAGTGGCTCTCAAATTTTCTAAATGCCCTCATCTTTTCAGATTATACAGCCTTTGTGTGATGAGAGTTTTCCTGACTTTAAGGTGTGGTATTAAGATGTAGATATGATAGTCAGCATCATATATGTGTATGTAAATGTATATATATATAAATGCCTCTTTGTAAATAACTTTCAGATGGAACTAAATTAAATGAGGACATGGTAGCAGCAGCTGCACTCTAGGTGACTTTTTCAGGTTTGATATTTTGCATAATAGGACAGGTAGGTCCGAAACTGTTGATGTGAAGACAGAAGGAGGGAAGGCATCCCCTTTTGAAGGGTGACATTAAATTTTAGGGTATCTGTATGCATCTAAAAGGGCTTTGCACTGGCTTCTCTCCCATCAAGAAAAGTAAAGACACTAAGGTTTATGCCAGTCTGTTCCTATGGATAAAAAATGAAAACTTTAGCAAAAAATTGATGTTTATATGACCTTTGAATTGTGTACATAGTGAACTATTATGTATTTGAGAACAAGGGGGTGAATCTAGCAAAAAGTCTCTCTTATATTATTTTTGCTCAAATATATAGCAAAATTTCATATAAAATTCCAAAAATTTATTTCTGGGTTAATTTTGCTGGGTGGGTTTTTTTTAGCTTTGATTGAAAATTCAACTTAAATTACTAAATTGTGGGGCAAAAAGACCCAGTAAAGGTAATGATCACATTTCCTATAAAAATTTTTTATGGTTTAGGATGTCTCACTTTGGACAATGGTGAGAAAGAATTTGCTTGAGTGAGCAGCAGCTCCAGTTATCTTGGGGATATTACAAGTTTTGTAGCTATCACTTCTCTAGTATTTTTTCCACTTTTTTTCTTTTTTAATTTTCCTGTCATACACAACTTTGTCTCAGAGCAGTAATTTTTTATGGTCATGAGCATGGCAGGTACAAGAAGGTACTCTCAATGTAGCTATATTCAATTGTGTAAGTTAGTCTTTCTTTTAATATTGAATCCTTATAAAAATAGAGTCTGAGACTATAAAATTTAAAAATATTTTTCTATTAAGTTTCTTTTTAAACAAATCTGCTATATAACATAAAGACTTAACTAGCTGCTAAGATGTGAACAGTGCCACAAAATAGATCTTACTCCAACTGAACAAGAATATGCTTATAGTTACTCAGCACTCAATTTGGAATTTGGCAAGATCTTCTCCTCAAGTTAGAGAGCACACAGATGCAATTTCATGTTATTTAATGGTGTGTTGTGTTCCCTTTTCTTATTTTAAATAGATTGCATGATCCTGCCAAATTTTCAACTCATTTTGTTTCTCTAATCATTGCAAGTGAACTATTTATATAATATGCATAATGGCTAAAATTACTATTTAACTTCAAGCCCCTTGAAACATAAAGTAATAAAATACATACAGCTTAAAATGAGAAATCAAATAGGGATGGATCAGCATTTTAAAATGTTCCTTTCTCCTTTTTTTCTTTTTTTTTCTTTGAAAGAACACAGAACCATCAAATCCATATCTTATGCATGGCACTGAAGAACAATGAAATTATGCTGACTGCAAGCACTTACTGCATGATTCTTTCCCAATTTGGACACAAAGTCTTGTTGGAGGGGAGCTGCAAGCATTCTGAAGGACAGGATAATTTTGAATGTGAAATGATCTTGAGAAGTCAGAGAATAGGGTATAAATCAGGAAGAAAAAGCACCAAGTATTATACATAAGCAGTAATAATGGGTACAGAGGATAATAAAATTCTAGATAAAGTATGAAAATGTCTGTAAGTTGATGAGCTAACCATGTCATGCTGTTGGGATAGAAAGAAGAGCTTTATCAGTATATGAAACCAAAAGCATTACCCATTTTTCTTATGCAAGGCATCAGCTGGAAGGCTGTGGCCTCCTTAGGGTATATGTCTGGACCTGGGCCAACTGGACAGAACTTGGAGAAAGAGACCAGGAAAAAAGTTGGAAAGCATAATCTCTGGGGTAGGAGGGCGTGTGTGCAAAAATTTAGAAGAATTTGGTCTGTTTAGTGTAGAGAAGGAAAGCAATAGCAGTTCTCAAATCCTTAGGAAGTTGTTTGCACGATGAATGCAATCTGTTGTTTTCTGTGTCCATACAGATGTGACAAGGAGAGCATATAATACATTAGGATGGCTAACTAATTGACAAAGGTGGTTAAAAACCTTGGTTTAAGATTGTCTGGACATCTGGTAGAAACCATCATTAAAAGATATTAAATAAGATTTGATATGCATCTGTCAAAAGTGGTTAAGATTTCGTTGAAATTACCTTAGATCTTTCAATCCATTGAGGTATTATTTTGCAGTCTGTTTTAACATTCTTCTACACTTCTGTTATCAGTTAAGAGAAAATAATTTTTCAACTTAGTTTGACCCCTTCTGCTCTGTCATGGAATTCTGTAAATGCTTAATTACGTAATCAATTTATTTTTTATTCCGACAGATGCTCTGATGCTTTTACTTATATTGTCAGATTGCAGTTCTGGTACATAGGCTTTGTCAGTCTCTTCTTTATTTTCCTTTTATCTCTCATTTACTTCGTCATCTTTGTATCTTTGTATTTACTCTGTAATGTTGTCTATCTTTGTTGCAAGCACCTTTCATTCCTTGAATGCACTATCCCACCTGCTTTTCTTTACTGTTGCCAGCACCCCCTGCTTTGTTCTCTCACTTTTTTTTGGTCTTTTTTTTCTATACTCTTCTTTTGTTTTTAGTATGTACGAGATCTGATCCTTTTCTCTTTTACCTGTATCTGTTTTACTGATGAAATAGTAAAGTTTAAGATCCTCACTAAAAATAGTTTGATGGAAATGTAATGAAACAAAAGGCAGCAGTCACTCTAGAGACCCTCCAAATAAAGAGGGGGTGGGTTTTTTTGTATATCTAAGAAAACAAAGTATATGCTGTCATTGTATATGGTCTGCCAGTGCCTGTACTCTGGTAGCTTTTGCCTCTTCCACCCAGATTTAACAGATGGCTAGGAGTCTCCAAGATGTTAAATTCTTCCAAGCTGCATGAAAATTGGCAGGCCCAAATTATTTTCTTATCTGACAGAAGTTCTAAATTAGCCCTGTACATATTCTGTAGGGCAGCAGTCAGCTGACTGATTGACACATCTTAAGCAGTCAGCCAAAACAGTCCCATGCACATGCCCAGAAGGGAATACCAGGGGAAGCTAGGTTAGTCAGACTCAGTGACTAGGGGCTTCTGTGAGGAAATATTGCATGTGCATCTCTGGAAAACCAGGCTTCACTGATTCTAATGGTCACAGGGATGTTATGAAATCTTTTTAGCATTGTTTCTCTGTTATTTGCAGGAGTTGTGAAATATCTCATTGAAAACAGTGATTATTTCAAATAATATGAACTTTCAATCATCTGTCCATTATTCTTGATTTATTTTTTGTCTTTTTTTCTTTGTCTTCTTTTTTTTTTTAAACCTGTTGTATCCTTCAAAATTTTTGAGAATCAGTTCCACAATTTCATGAAAAACTTGGCCCACTCATGCCAGAAAAAGTCTGAGATAAGGTAAACTGAAAATTGTATTGTTGGTTCTTCAAATTGGAAGCATTACATGGTGTGGCTAAACAAATTCTTGGACTTCTACTTTGCAATTCTTTGAGGCAATGCATGGTATGATTGCAGGATTTTGTTCAATGGTTCACGGTATGAGATAGCTTAATAAAAAAACTTCTGAGTTTCCAAGACTTAAAGTTTTCAAACAGAGATGATCTGTGCTGATATTAACTATGATTTGTTTGTCTCTGTTCTGTATTACAAGACTCTTTCTGAAATTAGGTTTGTTTGTATGTCTGAAAATTAAAATGAAAGGTACTGATGATAATAAACTTGATAAGCATAAAGAAGCTCTGGAACGACACAATAAGTACTAAATTATTGAGCAAACAAAGCTAGAGAAGGGAAAGGATGAAAGAATTCTAGTTCTGAAGTGAAAACATGGAAATTCCCCTGTCCTGCTGTTCATTTGTCCCATGGAGTTATGGGATTGTTTAGGGGTGGGGATTTTATGAGACATTTAAGATTCATTCTGGGAGCTGATAAGGATGTGGAAAGGAATTTGTAGATAACTCATAGGCTGGCTGAATTGACTTAATTTGTTCCTGCTGAATGCATGTTTTTTAATGCTGCTGAGAAAATTAGGCTATTGTAAGACTGAGTGTCAGCATGCCTAGAGTGCTTTTTCCTTTTTTACTATTTCTTGAAATTAAAGACACACATAAATTTATCCTTATTCAATGTGAACCTCATTGCAGATGATAAAAACAAAATAACTGTATCCCAGACTGTTGTGTGTGTTTATTTTTGATAAAGTTTCTATAGCTCTTCCTGGATGTTTGTCTAATAACATATTTATTATTCTATAATAATAATTTGAATTTAATGACTACAACAGAACTGGCTTAATTATCAACATAAAAACATAACTTAAACAGTACTTAGCTAATGGTTTAATAGAATGCAAGAAAATATACTCTAATTATAAAAGAAAAGCAAATGAGTGAATTAAACAAGAATATGTTGTGTTATGTCTATAAATACTTGATCTCATTTTTTGTTTCTTCATTACTCTATTTTTAAAAAATGGAGTTAAGAAGTGTCTTCATTTCTAATGCTCAGAATAAGAGATGTGATTTGTATGAACATATGCAGCAATTATGCCAAAACTAAATTTCTTCAGTTCTGTGGTTACTATGGTAACAAAAATTCACTGTATTTCATTTAGACATATACAATAGAATAGAAGATGGCAGATTTAAGATTTAATAATATTTTCAAAAATATTGTGTGACACTACATGATATTTTATTTATGTGTAAGGGGATAGATCAAATAACTAACATGCTTACTAGCATGAACATTGGTACTAATCATATTTAAAACATATTTGGGTAATTCTTGTGGTAATGGCATCTTGGATGCTCATTTCTAACAATTGCATCACATTTTTCTGTTTGAGCATGGAGTTTGCTCCTGCTACTGTCAGGTCTCTTTGACCTCACAAGAATGAGGAAGAGGACAGTAGCTCTCCTGTTTGGTTTCTGATCTTGAAATGTATGAGGAGGGACACTGAAACAGAAGATCAGGTAGCATCTTTAGTCAGAAATAGTTATGTTTTATGTGAACCCAAGTCTCAGAATGTGCTCTCAGTCTGAACGTATTTACTTTCTCAGTACAATTTGGTAGAAGTATAATTCCTCTTTTCCAGTTCATGACAGAATAGTGGAACTCAAGAATATATAGAGAAAGAAAAGTGCTACATTCATGACTATGGCACAGAATACCTGGATTTAGTACCCTTATATATTACAAATTTCTTGTGTTATTCATTTTCATCCTATGTTATTGTCTGCAGCTTGGTTTGTTTAGAATTCAGAGTTGCACTAAGGTGTGTGGAAGAAGAATAGGTGTTAAGTTTATTTGAAGTGCAGGTTGTCTAGCTGGAAAGAACCACAATGCTAGTGGAATACTGAGAGAAAATCAAATTTATTTTGATGCAGAACTATTTCAGGTATTTGCATGATAGCAGTGAGATGACGGATGTAATATTTTTCGTTTTTAATATCATTAGTAGTTTGTGTGAGTATATTATTTAATCTTAATTCCTTTCTTAAAGCTTAGAGTAGCTAGTAAGGGACTAGTTCTTGGGATCTTTTTCCTGCAAAAGGAAGAAAGCACATCTTTTTCTTGTCCTTTGTTGATTTTAATAGTAATTCTAACAGTTTTCTTACATTTGATGGTTTATCTTAGCCTCTACAAATTCTACATAGAGGCTTCTTTTCAGTGGGAGACCAGACTATCACCATAAGGGATTTTAATGCTTAAATTGCTATTTAAAAACAACAAATTACTGTGTTGGAATATCTGCACCAAATGTATTTTGAGGCCAGAATTTCAGGTAGGTTAACCCTCTTCTGTATATTCTGAAATAAACCTGGGCTGCATTTCTGTGTTTAAAAGGATTCACTGAATCACTTTAGAAAAGGCAAAATTGTGCAGTAAATTTTAGGAACCTAAAATCAAATGGTAAAATATGTTCACTTTCTGTATTTTCAGAAAGTGAACAATTGGAGGTCAGGAAATTATAAAGTGGAGATTGTTCATGGAATGTTGACTCCTTTTAACTGCGATTAGCTTATCACTTCTATTTAGGCTGACTGAATTGTGTGGAAAGACAAAAAATTTGAACACAAATGGCATAGTCACAGTGAAGGAAGAATCAATGAGAACATTTTCAACAAATATTAAACCATACTTATTCTTATGAGGCAGACTATCTCAATTTTCACTTAGTTTACTTCATGGTGAGCTAGACTTTTGGTGAAGGAGTAAGTATGGGAATTTATGGGAAAAAGTTTCTTATAGAATAAGCTTTTTATGAAGCATATTTATGAATATCCCAAGTCTCTGCTTCGCAAATGGCATTTATGAATAGTAGAACTAGCTTTGTTAGGTGAATAGAATAACATCTGGATGCTGTTGTCTTTCACCGGAAAAATTTTTATCACAGATTTTCCTTTTAAGAAACATTTTTAGTTTCTCATTCTTCTGTTTGATATATTGGTATTGTAATTTATTTTAGCAGCTGAATTATTATTTCTGTTACATTAAAGTACCAAGAAAGTAATTAAAATGTTTCATGTTTTTGCTCCAGTTATATTTATATTTAATAATACAGATGAGGTAAAAAGATTTCAAAAAATATATAAATATCTATATCTGATGAAAGATTCACTTATTTTTTTCTTCGTCTTTACAGACTTGCATGGAATGACTTGAAAGTCATACTGGAGTAAAATTATCAAAATACTGGTTATATTCATTGGAGTGAAAAGATTGTAATTCTGTGCAGAATAAAAATTCCCTAAGGTCAGATCTATATGCTACAAAATTATGAGTGCTAACTCACTGGATTTATCTTATTTTTTCTGTGTAAGACAATATAGGGGGTTTTTTTTGTTTGTATTTTGATAGCTATAGCTGTGGATTGAAATTGTGTAATATTTATATATATTGAGGCTAAGATTGTTGACAGATATGAAGTGAGTTGTATGTTGACTAATTTTTTTTTTTTTTTTTTTTATTCCTCGTGGAAATTATGGTTTTGCCATCAGTGGTGGATTTGTCCAACATCTTTTTTTCTCAGTGTATTGTTTTGTTCAGTAGAATCCATCATTGTGTTGTACAACTGATTGCTCATCAGGAAAGTGACATTCTCACCTTTTGGTTAACACCTGCTCACATGTTAGGTAATATCTGTTCATACTTGTCCTGGATATATTACTGGCTCTATTATGAGCAACAAATGGAAACTGTTATCTTAAGCTTTTCTTCTGGATTTCATCCTTTCATATGTAGTTTATTTCTCATTTTTTCTCCTTTCTCTAGAGCAATTCTGTCTGTCAGTACTTTTTTTTTTCTTTTACTTACTAAGAATTTCAGATTATTTTGTACTCTTTGTTGGAGCTGGTATGGTCCATCTGGTCTGACTGTCAGGATGAGCCTTTAGGAGATTCCAGTTTCACTTTGCTGAGTCCAAGAAGCTGACATCCTGTCACAAATACAGTTAAAAATTCCTGCTTAACAAATCAGTGCATTTCTTGAACAGCACTGAATCCTGCCATTGAAAATAATCGATTCATAAAATTTAAAAAGCCACCAAACTTGAAACAAAGTTATTAATGTGCAAATGCACATTAATAGCATGCGAGAGTGACTCATATAATTAATTTTCCATAATTCCTGGGGAGAGTTGTATAGTTGAAAATATGGTGAGTTGAAGCTTTGTTATATGTATTATAAATTTCTTTCAAAAACACCTTTTCCGTAGCTTTAGTTTGAAAGGTATTTAAATTTCTTGGCATTGCCCAGAGCTTCCCAGTCAGTTAGCTTGTTATGGCAGCAGAACAATAATGCTGTCTGCATTGCAGTGTGTGGGAGTGAGAGTCAGAGGTCAGACATGGACTCAGCATTTCTTCTGGCAAGCTTGGCACGCATGCATTCCTCTAGCATTTCTTTGGAACAGGCTTGAGTTTGAGTTTGGTGGATCAATAAACTGAGGTGTGAAGAATGTGAAGTCCATATTTTTGAGCTTGCTCTGACCATCTCATAAACAACTATTTTCCATTTCAAACAGCTTGGAATAAACATATCTCTATCTTTTTCATAGTATTACTTAAAAGCATACAAATTGCTAAAATCTATAACCTAGCTGATTTTTCCCCCCAGTATTTTGTGTTGATGAAGATTGCAATATAGGTGTGGGGTATTTTTGCTTTTTCACTAGTAATTTTTTGCAGGTTGATAGTTCAGTTGGAAACTACAATTTACTAGGAACTTTTAAATGCTAATTCTACCATCCTGAAGGTGCCTGTCTGGAAAAGTGATGAAGTATTTTGGTAAATTACCTCAGTTTGTGGTCCTGAGATTGAACTACCTAAGTTTTCATCCAGTATTATTTTCTGAATTATGTAAATTATAAATAAATAATATGCATTTTTTATTGTAGTAAATTTGAGTTATAGATTTACATGCAAATAAGTTGATTTTTTTTATCTCTTACATGTCTCCTGTGCACTGAAATGACAATGTTTCAAACTATAAGGTTATGAACCTGCCTTCCACTGATTATTTCTTAGTTAAAATTCATCTCATAGGTTATCCATTTTGTTTTCACATTTTTACAGTTAGTTGTTGTCACCACTGTTATAATAGGATCCCAAAAAACCTGTATAATTTAAAAAGCCAGGTCACATAGTTTGTAATTGGGTTGTTTTCGTTCTTATTTGCTTTTTAGCTGTAATTTCCTTACTTAAATGGGGTCCAGTCTGTAATTTGTAATGCCATCAAGTGTTTATTTGCTGTATTTCCTTTAGCAGAAAAAGTGAAAGTGGATTTGCTAACCGCTAAGAGTATATCTGATACTTATCACTGATGTATTCCACTTTATATTTCCAGCTTGCTTTTATAAAGGGATTAGAAGACTTGCATGTAAAATTGCTTTCACTTACCAAGGAAGACCAAAGCAGTAGAAGAACAATGCTTTTTAATTAAAGCTTTTCAAAAATCTAGGGCTTTTTAAAGTGGCTATATTGTTAGTTGCTCTAGTGATGCAAACAAAATCAATATAATTACATAACAGTAGAAGAAACTAAGTGAAATTAATGCTGGTCTTAAAAGCTGAACTTCTGTGTTGGGCATAGTCTATATAGGCTTTGCTAGGGTTGTGCTGTGCAGGCATCCTGTGAAGGTTTCTGGGTCTAAAAACAGGCAGAGAATGAGTCTAGAAAATGCGTTTTGTTATCCACTTTCTGGGCTGCCTTTTTAAACACAATATTGCAAACTATTTTTTCAATTCCAGTACACCTGTTTATGATAAAGTTATGTTAAAAGACCCTTATGTAATATACAGGCTGTTAATGTTTTAGGCTGGCACTTTAATTAATTAAAACACTGAGATTATTCTTGGAAAAAAAACCCTAACAAAAAAAAAAAAAATCTACAGACTGTATATGGAGGCTGTCTGGTTCTCTTTTACTGTTTAATCTCTATTAAAAAATTACTCGTTATTTTTGGTCCATCTCCAAGGCACATTGAAGCATTGTATCCCTCTGAACTTAATTAGGTTAATGTTTCATGTTTGTAGGACAGCTTCTTAGATTTTTTAATAGCTCTAGTGCTAGGTTTCAGTATCTTGTTCTGGTTCCTGACACCTCTCATTAGTGACCTCTGCAATCAAATTCCTGTGCTGTGTATTAACTCAATAGTTAACATTCAATAGTGTGACACAGCATCATTTATTTAAGTAGCTACAAGGCTAACAGAGTTTAAAGAAAACATAATTCTGAAATCCACATGTTCTCATAAAACAGTTCATGTCATGTAGCTTTAAATTCCCATCTCAGGAATTACTGCTCTGAAACTTCACCCCTTCATAAGGTGGAAGCAAACATTTGCTGGAACTAAGTATTGTGTACATAAGAGTAGTCTAAGCTTGTCTCTAAGTCCTTGTGACCTTTTCAATTTTGCTCCAGGTATTTTTCTAGTAGCTGCCACATTTGCCTTTTTGGATTGTGATTTTTTTTCTGTTTGGACAAAATCCTTGCTGAGGACTAATGTAAAATCGTAAGAATCAATTCATTTGGGATTAATTATGTAAAGTTAGTTACAGTGAATTGTATTTTGACCCTAGCCCTCTTTATCATATCTCATTTTGTTGAAATTATTCCTTCATATTCTTCAAGCATTTTTTAATCTCCCTCCTTGTGGTTAACATTGTATTAGAAAAGGAGTAAGAGTTAGAGCAAATTGTGTGCAAAGTAATAGACGTAGCTGTTACATTCTGTGTTAGTCATTTTCAAGACCAAAGTTAGCAAAGTTACAAATTAAAGGAAGAAAATCAGGTATGACAAAATCTGATGTCAGCTTGCCTTCTGTATTATCTTACTTTTTCCAGACAAGAATAAGTGGATGACCACAAGGCAATATTGCTGTGCTTTTGTAAATACTCTGTTACCCTGTATTAACAAAGTAATTCATCATATTCAAGAATTAGAATTAAAGGAGGAAATATGCTTCCAACGGGGACATTCATGGTACATTTTTATCCTTATAGGATCAGATATATATTAATTAGGATTACTGTGTTGATTTTTATAAAAAATTTAATTCCATATGATATGTACTCCCTGAAATAGTGCCTGAGAATTTAATTTACTAGTCATTATGTTTTTCACCTACTTACCAGTTTTGGCAAATGAAAATATTTTATTGCAATCAGTATAGCACAATAGCATAATGCAATATCCATATATCATCAAGATTAATAGAATCATGCATAATGAGTCAGAGTCAAGCTGATTCAGTGATATCATCTGTAAAATAATTTTTGTTACTAGTCCTGAATAGGGCATGAAATGGAGCTGAATGCCATTTTCTCTCATCTATAGTAAGCAATGTTTTTTTTGTGAACACTACTTAAGGATTCCTTGATTGAAAGGTTTCATTATTGTAGAAAGACAAAATTGAAAATGTTGTGATTCTTTCTGTAGCAGCACATGATCTTTTCCTAGTCTATATGGATTTATAGAAATGAATAGAAACAAGAATAAAGGAAACAAAAAAATGGGGAGGTAGGTGAAGAAACAATTCTATATATATATATATATATATATATAATTTTAAAGTGTTGTAAAATCTTCCCATTAACCTCTCTGAGAACATGATTAGTGTAATTTAAATTATTCACTTTTACTGGAAAAGTGTTTTCCAAATGTTAATAAATTTTGCATATGTCTACACTGCAGCAAGAAGATCTGATAGCTGCCTGCAAGACAAGTTATATTTAAATAATTTATCTGCAATACTGGCAGTAATGTCATCATAGCAGCACGTCAGGAAAGCTGTCTCAGATTAGTATTCCACAAATGCTGTTAAATACTCTGTAGGGAAATTTTTGTAACTGCAGTAGAGATGCTACAAGAATCTAAGGTGCATGAACTACATGTAGATTTACAGTACAGACATTATTTTGACTGGAAAATTTATATTGTCTCATTCACTTTTATTTAAAATAATATGAGAAGTGTGAAATTATTTCAATGTCATAATTTGTCATCAATATGCATTAATTGGATAAGCATTGTCAGGTTGAGATGTTTATTCAACATTTATTTAACATTTTATTGTTAGCTTAGATTGTTTCTGCTAGTCTTGTGTATATTTTCCACATCTCTTCTAAGTTGTTGTTACTTTATATAGAAAGATTTAAAATGTTCTGAAGTCTTGGGATGGTGACCTTACTATAACTACAAGGTAAAAGGAGAAAAGGTAGGGTTGCTATTGTAAGAATGTCTCATTAATGCACTTAAGAATTAGGGATATAGAATGAAATAACTATACTACAAATATAGAGGGGTTTAATTTTAATTTTTTACATATGAATTTATTTATATATTTGATGATAATTTATTTCTAGCCATGTGTCCAGCAGATATGTAATACAATACAATACAGGTATATTTCAAAGGCAGAAACTCAGAAAGAACACAAAATAAGCCTGATTCTGTCACTTTAAATTTTTCATGATGCAGAGTACCTTACGGTGTAGTTCTAGTTACATTCTCCTCTTCAAACTCCTCTCTTAATCTTTGTATCTCATGCACTGAGCTTGTTGTCCTGGCTGTTTTGCTCAACAGACCCTGTACTAACCTGACTGTTTTTACTTCATGTCAGATACACCTATTGAGTTATTTTCTGTTTGCCTACTTATTTAATTCTTATTTATCAAACTGTTGTTTCTGTAATTAATTTGATACCTCTTCAGGACCCAGTTTTCCTGTCTCATGTCTTGCTGTTTTCCATTACTGCGCAGTTCTTTTTATTTCATATTTCTTTTTATTTCCTACTCCCTGTATTTTGTGTTGAGCTAAGAAAACTTCCATAGCATTTCACTTGGTCTGTTTTTGGCATAGAATTTTTGTCTGCTGTATCTTCATGACAAAGGGGTTTTTTTTGTGATGCTCTTCCAAGAGTTCTTTCAAATGAATGTGTGCTCACAACAAACACCAAGTTATGGATGTGTGTGTGATGTAACCCTGTAACCACAGGTTTTGTTCCATCTTAGCTGCATTTGAAGGACTCCTATGTGCCCTTTAAGCCTCACATGTGGACATAAGCGGGTGGCAATTATCTTTCTTCTCCTGGTTTTCAACTCCAATAGGCTAATGAGCCTTTGAAGTGTTCATTGCAATGATTTGCTTGTGTTCCTGACTTCTTGTGTTACTTCTTTCCCATTCTTCCTTAAAGATTAATTTTGTTCCCTGTTCCATGTCTTATGTAAATGATCTGAGTATCCTTTAAAATCTGTGTGTATCATCTGTCAAGCTGAAAGTCACATACATTTAAATGATATATTAAGTACTGTTAAGTCATCCTATTTGCAAGAAGATAATTTACATTTCTGTATTTAGATCCGTGCCATATTTTAACCTCTCTTGGATTTGAACCAACTAAACTGGTTATGTTGGGTGTTGGAACTCTAGAATTTTTTTTCATTTAGTTTCTGTTGTGAAAGTAATAACTACGTTGCTGTTACAGGATATTTGTAAAATACTCCCAGCAAAGAATTCTGTTTCATATAGTTTGCCTCTTTATTCGGAATATGCATTTTTAAATTAAGTTTTAAATATTAAAGAGATTGTGTGCATTTTTTTAAACCAGTGTGCAACCTTTTAAGTACTACTAGCCTGAGGCAATCCCATCTGCAGTAAATTGTGTGATAAAATTTTTGTTGATAGCAGTAAGGCCAAAATTTCTTTCCAGATTTTAAGAAGTTTTCCTTCTTTTAAATTGAGGGTTTTAATAAAAATAATTTAGGGAATTATTTACTGTAGAATCAAAAGAGAAGTGTCTTGCACCCTTGCTTATATAACTCCTATTTTTTTGTAGATCAGGACAATGGATGATGATCTCAAAGAATATTTTACTAAAGAAAACCCCAGACCAAATGTCACAGAATGGAGTGATTGGTGTATCACCAGTAAAACAGTGTTGTTGAGACATTACACTGAACATTCTAAGAACTCTAAAGACTTTAATGAGTTAATTGAAGCTTATTTAGAAAAATTAAATAATTTTTCTTGACAAAATTGAGATAATTAGGAACTTGTACTGTTATTTGGAGATTACTTACCCAAGCAAAGACACAAAGATGAAAATTTTTGTGCCAACTATATTAACACATTTTGGTTGTGCTTTGCATTTGAAGTAAGCTGGAGGAAAATCATTGAATGTGAAAGTTGTGTTTGTAACCAGTGGTGTTGCCTTGATAGATGTGAAGATTCACCCTTATCCTGACAAAGGAGCTGGAATTCAGAGTGTGTGTTTAAGCCTTCATAAGGAACAATTATAATCCATTTTTAAAGACAGAAATGTAACCAATTGTGCTTACTGTGAACAGGCCAGCTTTGTGTTGAGAATGAAACTCAACTAAAGAGCATATGATTAAGTTTTCATTAAAAAAATATTTCTGATGTATTTTTAAAGACAGTGAAGACATTAACTTTGAAGCAGAAAACAGAAGCTTTGCTATTCAAAGTCACTGAGTTAATTAAGTAGCTGAAGGCTGATCATGAGGGAGAAAGATCTTTGGAGTTGGAGAAATAGTGACGGAACAAGCTTGGCATGAAAATTGTTTGTCACTTTGGAGGTTTCAGCAACTCCTTGCAGCCATGCAAAAAGGTACTGATATTGAAACTGAGAATATTTGTAATTTTTCAGACAGCTCATTACCAAGAGTAAAAATCCAGATATGACTATAGTTGTGTTTACTGTAAAAGGGTTACAATATTTACATTTCTAAACTTGGTACACTTGAATACATATCTGGGAAAAAAATGGGAAATACTATCAAATGTTCAGCATTTTCTAAGAAATAACATAAGAGTGGACACTTAAGATGGTAATAAATATTTAGTTTGGGGCAAAAAGTGAGAAGCTGAAACATAATTATAAAATAGTACATTTGAGTTAAAACTAAAGATTAAACCAGAAATAAAAAATAAATTATTTTTTCTTGGAAAAATTAAAATGTTATACCTTTCAACAAAATTCTCACATATTTAATACAAATTATTTGATGTAACCATTGCTACGTATCCTTAAAACCCCAGATTCTGAGGACTTTTTCATTACCTTTTCTAGGTATCTACACAATAAAATTAAGGGAAAAAATGAAAAAGTAAAAAAAGGAGCTACTTAGCATTTTGTTGTTTTTACTCCGGCTCATGGGCAAAAAGCAGGTTCTGCCTGAGCCTAGGCTGTAGGAAAGTAGCCTAATTTGTCACAGTAAGTTGCTAGATGTAAAGTCAAGGTTGTACTCTTGGATATTGTGGTGCTCACCACCCAGTGGTCTTTGACAAACATCTCCCAGTTCAGAGTGTGGTGGCAGTGCAAGAGTGCTCCATGACTGTTTGGTGATGGGGAAGCATTGCATGGAGATCAGTGTGTAATGGAGATGAGCCAATTTTTTAGTCCGAATCCTTTCCACCCCCTTCCCTGAAGGCAAAGTGTCAAATAGTACACACCCCCAACAACATAGGAGAAAAATATTTGTTTGCTTTAGTCAGTGGCTAACTCTTGACTTGGAAATTGAAAACCTGTGTTAAGGTGCTCCCAGTCTGCAGAGGTTGCTCACCTAAGAAGTCATTGCCTCTTACAGACTGTTTATGATGCCCTGAAAACAGAGGGAGAGATTGAATGAATGCTCTGAACTAAAAATCGCTGACAGGTTAGAGAATGCTTTCAGGAGCAAATCTGTGGCAGTGAAAGGTCAATTTCAACAGAAGTAAAGAACTTCAAGCATAGTAGCTCAAGATTTGAGCTGCAGAGGTGTCACTTTTTGCTTTTTGATGTTCTTACCTATGATGATGTAGGTGTAAATTAATTATCTTTGTGTGTTTCTATACATTTCTGTTGCTTTTATTTAGTGTTTAGCATTTTCTTTAAATAAAAAAAGTTTAGAATTGTAAAATATAATTAGCACATTTTCTGGTCTGTTAATGTAAGCACTGATGCAGCATTTTTTAAAGGTGAAATAAAGCAATATTAAGTTTAGCTGTGAAAAGTGACCAGTTTCTTCTGCATTGGTTTATCAGTGGGCTGCTATGTCAGTATGATGTAATGTTCTTAGAGTAAATACTGCCATTTTCAGGATTATAACTTTTCATAGTATTATCTTTAAAACAAAAAACATACTAACATGGAATTGAGGATAAAGACCTTCAGGGATGTTTTAATTATCTCTAATCTAAGTGATAGGAGATTAATTAAGATTTTACATGACCCATTCAGATTAGACACTGAATCCTGTTATTTCTTCATACTTACCTTGATTTCCATTATTCCTAGTTCCTGCTGCATCTGTGTCCTGTAAGCACACTCAGGTTATTACATTGATGTAACCAATCTTCAGAAATTACTTTCTCTGAAATAGAACAAAAATCCAATATAAACCATATTTTATTCATCTTAATGTTAGGTTCCACTTAGTACAATGTAAAAAAGCCACTTGTTCTTGCAATATCTCTAACTTTCAGTAGCAATGAAATAATAATTTTGCGAATTTTGGATTTATGTCTTGTTAACACATCAAGATTTATTGACCTAAGGGATTGGATTGAATATTTCACAGCTACTTCTGAGGAGTTTTTTACATCAGTAAAATATGCTTCTCTCTCTCAAATTTATGGCAAAGTTCACTGTTCTTGAGATATTATCTGATTTTTTTTCTCATCTGATATTCTTACTTTACTTTCTGTAATTTTATACCAATAAATTTCCCATCAGCTGCTGCAGAACATCACCTGTAATAAACTTTTTTTTTCCCGAGGCAAAATAAGATAAAATACATATTGCTATTCAGCAACCAGTGGTCTAGTCACCTATTTTCTTGTAAAGACCCATAGGAAATTTATGCCAAAGTCAGAAAAGAAAATGCAGCAAACTGAATTAAGACTGACTGTGTGGCAGCCACAAGATAATACTTCTGTGTGACAGTGAGAATATGTTTTGTTTGTTGGTTTTAAGTTTGTATCTTTAGTTTAACTTTCCTGAAACCATGTTTAGTTCGGGAAGTGTCCCCGAACTGAAAATAGTTTTTGTATCAAGAGGATGTGGGTTCTGTACTTGCCCTGTTCTTTGTCTGCACCAACATATGTCATACATCAACATAGCTGGAGGCTAGGAAGATCGGTGGAGCTGTTCTTGTGTCATAATAGTCTCCTCTACATATGCCTTAAGGCGAGGTGTTTTCATTTCCTTCATGAAAACAGAACCATCCCAGCTTTGAGCAGTTGCTTTACTCACATTCTAGGATAACTAAGTGTGAGTTTATAAACCAGATCCACTCCTAATGCCGTATCTGGTGATCCTTTTTCATCAATGTCCTTTCTCAGCCTTCAAAGAAACTTATAGCAAAATTTTGCAAGTCTTAGCATTGTGATATTTCCTAATCTCACTAGTTATTCATGGTGTCATTCAGATACCCACATTTTGTTATGCTAATTATCTTTTCAGCAGAATATTACACATGTGTTTAAGATACCTTGGAGCTATGATGGCATTTTGATTGGAAAAGCTGTCAGCTATTGCAGGAACAGAACCAAATATGTAAGAAACTGCCAACAGAGAGATTCAGGAGGATATAGACTTCGTGAAGAAACACAGCCCTCTGCTGGAAGAAAAGCTGAATCCAAGGACACAGCTGTGGAGGATGTATGGAAAGGTAAATCCACATCACACACAGAGGTTTCTTTTAGTGTCTTTTCAATATGTAGAGATATATTCTCCACCTTTTAGAGAACAGCAGTCTGCTGGAAGTACCAAAGTCTGCTTTACATTTTGTACTCCTGTACCACTACATGCAGGCAGCCAGTGCTGCCAGCCATTAACAAATAGCTCTGAAACATACATGGAATGTAATTCTGACTTCATGTGGGGTTTTTCCTGGGAAAGGTAGAAGCCACATATGTGATATTTGCATTGATACTCTTCACTTTTTTTCAGAGACATCTGTGTTTCAAAATATGGAGACGTCAGAAGCTGTCAAAAAAAGTTTACAAGATTCAACGAATCTTTACTGTTGATTTACATTTTTCTAATGTATTTACTTATGGTATTTATTGATTGTAATATTGATAATATTTTTAATGGTAAATGCCTAATGTGGAGGATGCCAGTCTAAATAATCAAAGTATAACAAAGTTACTGGTAACTTAAAATTGATTTTTTAAAACTGGAGGGATGCTGTGCTACTTCAAATTCAGATATTAGGAATAATTATTATGTTTTCAATATATTTGCTATAATACCTTTTAGGTACAAATCTAGAGTACAATCTCTTTTCAAGGTACTTACAGTCTAAAATGGTCTCTTTTCTGGCAAGTGATTCATAATGTTGTTTCTTTTGTTTTATTTTTAACTCAGTTTTGGGGAACTCTGAAGTCGTGTCAAAATACTTCTAAAATGAAAAAGTTAATTGCCTATTACACAAATAATATAAGAACTATCATGAATGAGTTCTGAGTTATTAAATACATCACCATTTTATCAGTGCTATATGCCTGAAATACTAATTAAAAATCAAGTTAGTAACAGTTTATTTTTTAAGTTGGATGTCTTTTTTCCATGTTAATGTCCTAAAATATATGCAACTAAAATATTGAGAGGTACTTCAATACAACTCATAAAGTAGACTTAAAATGTTTTTAAAGGCTATTTTAAAACCCTCTTTTTTTCAGAGCATTTTCTTTCTTTCTTTCCAAAAATTGGTACTGCATATAACAAGAAGACAGACTTATTGTTATTGTATTCATATGTCTTTACATATATGTATTTATCTTATTTATATATTTCATTTCAACAGAATTTTTAAATGTCAAGTAAATTATCTGTGACTTTTATTGTGCTCTGATTTAACTGTTTCTTACTCAGGTTTGGGGTTTCCTGCCATGATCTTAAAAAAGGACCTGATACTTAGTTACCTTTGCAATTACAATAATTATTTAATTTTTAATATCTAGTTTTTAATAGCCAGAGAACTAATTTAAGCAGTGAAGTTAAGCTAGATTCTAATAAAGATTTTATATCATGTTGTTTATATTTGTGGTATTTTAAAAAGCAGAGGCAACAGACATGCATATCTCTATTTGAGAGCTGTTACAAACTGTGTGCACAAATATTATCTATCCCATTA
This sequence comes from Passer domesticus, assembly GCF_036417665.1. NCBI lineage: Eukaryota > Metazoa > Chordata > Aves > Passeriformes > Passeridae > Passer > Passer domesticus. Next base: position 118,445,429 of record NC_087474.1, on the reverse strand, counting down.
AAAAAATATGGTCATTGTGTTTTCTGCAAGGCTGCACACCCTCTAGGAGATGCTTCAGTAATGATTTTGCCAGGTTACTGAGTGAAACCTCTGTGGCTTCTTTGCACATTATTTCTTTCTTTCTGCTCCAGAGGTCACTATCTTCCCATGAAAGTAGCCACCTTTTCAAAATAACTCCAAAATTCTGTAACAGAAGGAAAGCCCTCTCGCTAGCATTTTTTTTAAATTGTGCAATTTTACAATGCATTCTGTTGTCTTTCCCTGGCACTTCAAATTTAAACATCAATTTTTAAACGGACAAGGAGAAGATAAATCTTGGAATTTCTTTTTCATTTCAAACATTATATATGCCTTTTATATAAATTCTTTCAGAAAACTTGTTTTCTGACATCAAAAATATGCAGTGATGTTCATTGTGAATTCATAGAAACACAAAAGAGAATGAAAAGGATTGATGAAGAATCTGAACAAAGATGCTTGTGTGTATGACAAAATTAAATATGCTGAGATGCTTTGAGTCAATAGAAGTAAGAGCTCTCCACTATGGTATTATAATTTCCTGTTGGTTTTAATAGAGGCAACCAAACTATAGAAAATTTCCTTGTAGAAATTATTTTAAATTCTCTTGGTTTTTTTCTTCAATTAAAATAATAGAATTATACGTGTTTATCTCTTTTGTCTTAGCTTCCATTAGCAGAATAAGGAAGACATGATGTCCAGAATTATATTCAAATATAAAGTTCCATGAATGAACTTCTAAAGCATGCCACTTTTGTCTCATATTTTCTGCTTATGAATTTTTAATCCCTTTGGTATCATTCTTACTGCACAAATTACTGGAATTTATCAAAATACCTTTTCTATTTTCTTATTTTTAATAAACCAGCAAAATTACTTTATTGGATTGCAAGGTAGCTTCTATATGGCAGTGGCTTATGTTAGTGTTTCCTTGCTGTAACCTCTTATCAGGTTATTAACTGCTGGATTATCAAGTAGAGCTATAGTAACACTTGGACACCACATACAGCCAGTCACTGACAAATAATCCTTCCTTTCTATCTCTGAATATACAGACAAAGAGTCAGCACTAAGAATAAGTGTGCCAAAGAACAAGAATATCAAATATTTGATGTTTGGTAAGAGATTACACTCGACTTTGCTGCATATGCCCATGGCTCGTTGCCAGCTTTTATCTGGCAAAGTAGCAAGTGACATAGTGGCCTTTTCTTTTTCACTTGAGATGAGGAAAGCTCACAGGAACAATTGAAAAGCAGTCATAAACTTTTGAAATATCTTGAGTGGCCAGTTCCACAGCCATGTGACAACACCTGTTCTTCAAATATCAGGTGTTTAAAAAACTATGCATGGTAATTATGGAGTATATAAATTTCTTAGTAAATAATGAAATTTGGTCCATCTTATTCGTTCAGAACTACCTAGGTTCACTAGGAATTTATAGGGCAGTTTCATGTTTCAAGTTTTTCTCTGCATTACCTGAGTTGGGTCAGCATGCACTGTTCTGATATTCCAGAGAGCTGATGTTAAAAAGTGCCTCATGTACAGCAGGGGTTGAAAACATGTCCTGATCACTGTGCTTCATTCATTCAGTAAATCTAATGCTAATGATTGAGTTGTATGTGCAAACTGGAGTCCTTGGTAACTTCATTTCAGTAAATGTCAATTTCCCATCCAGCACGATCATTACAAGGGATTGTCCATCTCCCATTCCCTGTTTCTTCTAAATGATCATTTTCATTTGAAGTCACTATAGAGTTGGCCTCATTAGTTTACCTAAGAGCTGTAAAGGAGCACTTATGGAGCTGAATAAATGTTTCTTGCTACCAAATTTCTTATTTTTTAAAGAAACAAGGACTTTCAAGGGTGCCTGTTATCTACCGATCCATGTATCATCACGGGTTACTGCCATGCCTCTTCAAAATGAAGACACTGATGTTCTCTTACTGCAGGATCTCTGTTTCCTTACACTGATCCATTCAGCTCACAGGAGGTGCTGTGAATGCAACATACCAATGTTTTGTAGAGATCATTTGTAGAGGAGAATTCTGTTTATTGGACTAACAGTGGAATTTCGTGAAGCTCCTGGCAGCAGCATTAGATTCCTTCAAGGAGATGGGCTGTCTGTGTCAGTGAGATAACTGGGTGATGCCACAATGCTGTGGCAGTCTTTCTCTAGACATTTAAATATGACTGTGAGCTATGAGAGCTACTCTTACCACCAGCACAGGTGTAAAGCCTGTAAGAGCTTTTATTCACTTCTGCTCAGTGAATCCTTTGCCAAGGATCATTCTCATCTGTATATACCTAAGAATCTTATGCTATAGGCCAACCCATCTCTGCCAAGAAATCATTGAACTCCAGAGGTTGTTACTAGCAGAAATAAATGTGGTCATTTTCATTGTCTACAAGCCAGCAGCACACAGCCAGACTTTCTAAAAAGACAAAAGGTAAGCAATGTGAATAACTGATTGTTGTGGTTTAACCCCAGTGGGCACCTGAGCCCCACACAGCATCTTGCTCTCTTCCTCTGAGCCAGGATGGTGTGGAGAATCAGAAGGGTAAAAATGAAAAAAGCCACTGTTTGAAATAAAGACAGTTTAAGAGAAAAAGAAGAAGCCATACACACAAGGAAAACAAAGCAAGAAATTAATTTACCACTTCCACGGGCAGGCAGGTGTTCAGCCATCTCCATGAAAGCCGAGATCCATCACATCTGACATTTGCTTGAGAAGAAAAACACCATCACTGGTAAGCAACCCCTTCCTCCCTGCAACTTGATATGCTGAGCATGATGCCATATGGTGTGGGATATCCCTTTGGTCAGCTGGGGTCAGCTGTCCTGGCTGTGTCCCCCTCGTCTCCTTGTGCACCCCCAGCCTGCTTGCTGCTAGAGTGAGGCACAGAAAAGGGCTTGGCTCTGTGTAAGGCCTGCTGACATTCCTGTGTGGAAACAACACCATTTCCAGCACAAAAACCCAACATAGCCTCATACCTGCTACTCTGGAGGAAATTAACTGGATCCCAGCCCAAACCAGGATTGCCCATTGTAATGCCTGCATTCAGTCAGTGAAATCTATTTTCTAGGCTTGTCTACCATGAAGTCCAAAACAAAATATTCAAGCAACTGAGAGAGTAGAGAGTACCATGAGTGACATTTTCATTTGGTGTACCAAATAGGAAAAATTTTTATTCTGTTTAAAGTTTATGTCAACTTCTCTAGTAAGATATGTTTGAATAAAACAAGATGCACAGTAGAATTTGGTAGTAAGGTATCCCAGTCACCTCTGTGAAAGGACTCACTCTCAGAGATACATAAAGAAGAGGTCAAAGTAGCTGCAGACATTTTCTCTTGGTTTTAAATGTTAAGTTCTTTCTTCAAGAAATAATTGGAATTAATAACTGTGGTTGTTTTGCTTACTGTTTATGGTACACTGTATGCCATAGTTAAGAGCTGCATCTGATTAAAATAATGTGGGTTGGTTGTGTCATTTTCAGTTTGTTTCGATAACAAACATTAGCATCTTTATTACAAAAACTGTCCAGGGCTCAAGACCTTGAAACACCTCTTTTAGTCCCACAGGAGTACTTGCTGCCTGCCTCAGAATCTTACAAGTTATTTAGCCTTGAAGCAGAAAGTAACCCTGACTTTTGAAGAGCAGGGCACTCTTACACTTTATTTTGACCTAGGTATTATCAACATCAGGAACTCATTTCTTTGTCTAATAAGATGGATGCTTTTGATGTCTGCTGTCCAGGGAGATCTGTGCTTGCAGGTCAGAAACCTTACTGACACATTCTTGAACAAGGGAAGGTTGCTTAGATGCAATAATCTCATTTCTTTGAGATATTGCATCACTGTGGATCTCTTTGTCATTGGCACTAAAGAGCAGAACTAAAGAAGGCTCACAGGTCTCTGTAACAAGTTCACCCCTAATATAGGAGCAGGAGGCATCTTGGTAACATGCATTCACTCAAATGATGTTGCTGTTTGAGGAGTTCTGGCCTTGCACTCGTAACATGGTGATGCACTTGTACTATGATCCAAACTGTCCACATTTCAGGAAGAATGAGTCAGTGTAGGATCAAAAACTGTATTTTCCTCTAAGATGGATAGCTTAGAAATATTGGAAATCTAAGTGTTTCTCTCTGACTTGTTTCTTTTTTCACCATATCTAAATTTTTCCTATTCCGATCCTAACATTTACAGTGAATTTCTAAATCTTGATTTTATTGAGTCAGGAAAATTTTGACATTGTTTTAGAGATATATTTGCTAATTATATTTTATTACCTCTAAGATATATCCACAGTCAATACATTTGTTTTTAGTTAAATCTTAGTAACTAAGATTTAACTTCTTAATTACAGAATTTAGTTTACACTCTGAAAACAATGTTAGTATATGAAAAATTAAAATTGTGGTCAGATATATAGCTAAAGTGGAAGTATTTTATTACACAAAACCTAAGATCAGAATTTTGTAATAACACTTGACAAAGCGGGAGTGACTTTTGAAAATTACTATATAATTCTTCAATTAACATCACTATGTATATCTAAGCAAAAGAAGAGGTGTGTGAAAAGTACAAAATAATACTTGTTTTTAATGTATATGAGCCTGGGAATGCAAGCTTCACAATGCCTTCATAAAGTTTGGAATTTTAATTATTGTTTAAATATGGATATGTAGATGAACTGATCAAATACTCATTAGCTCCTTTGTGGGTTCCAGCTGAGAGAAATCAGAAAGCATGGACCTTGATTCTGTAACTTGTTAAGTTCATTGCAAACCTCATGTTGATTTTAATTATGGTAAAGATCAGGTACTGAGTAAGATGTATTACCAAAATGTCATGTGATTTATTACTATGCATTCAGATACTCTCATTATAGTAACTGTTGCTGAAGGTGATTTTATCATGTAACGCGAGGAAGAATATTGTTAAAAGTATATTTTCTTTCCTATTTTCTTTCCTTTTTTTCCTCTTCCATCATATACATACTATTAAACTTTATTCCTTATTGATTCGTATTTATAGAGTGTGCTCAGCAGCTATTTGGTTTTTTCCCATTGTAGACAAGTTGCTGTAGTTTAGGAGTTGAAGTCTTAAGGTGTATATATAATAAATATTTCTGTGTATTGTCAACTTTCTTCACTAGATTATATTCTCTGTGACTTTGGACTTCTATGTTCATTGTTAATTTCTTTATTCTAAAGCAATTTTCATTATTTTCAATGTGCATTAATAATTCTGTATTTTAGGACCTTTCTAAGATGCCCTGACATTTCTTTTAATTTCTGTGATATAGTTTTCTGAAATGGGTTGAAACGTAATACAAAGAATATTCCAACTTAAGCCATGTCACTGAATTTACAAGGGATGTATTACTTTTGTTTCTTATTCTTATATTCTCTATCCCATTTCTTGCTTAATTTAACCTTCTTAACTTCTTTAACTGTGCTAAATCTTGAGTAGACATGTTGGTGGAAATATGTATGTGTTTCTCTCAAGTAGAAACAGTTAATATAGAATTTTAAGATGTGCTTAATTTCTCTGATCTTTTACTTTGAGTTTGGACTTGAAATGGTATGTGCTGATTTATTCCCCAGTTGCTTAGTTTGTCCTGATTTTTTTTTAAGTTTTTAAGCTTATTTTGACCTTTCCTATTGTAATCACATTATATGCAGACTTTTAATTTCACTGCTTCTGCCCTTTCACATAATTTGTAAATATGTCAAAACAGCAGATATGGGATTTTGAGATACACTCCTCCAACATATTTTTTCGATGAAAATTGATCATCTGATCTTACTTATTCATTTTTTACTTAATATTAGGGGGTTTTTTTGTCTTGTGATTACTTCACTTTTTAAAGGATTTTTGTGCAAGATTTTGTACAGTTCCCTCTAAATTCTGTCATTGTGTCACAGCTGTTTGCTTGCTTAGTAGTTGTAGAGCAGCACGGGCAGTTTTTCCGGAGTTTTTGGTAATCTTGGTGGAGATTGTGGTGCTTGAGATTGTTTCATGTGCAAGATAGGAAGTGTAGTGTTTTCCTGTAGCTAACCTTTGTTCTGAGATGCTTTAAAATTCCCTTTGTTCTTTTGAAAAAAGTCATTATATAAGTAAAATCCCCATAATAATGGCAAAAGGTAAATAATACCAAAATTAATCATCTATACTGACAGAAATATGCCATGTATATTTTCTGTTTCACCTAGCTATACAATTTCCTTTTCATATCATATGACAGTGACATGGACCCTTGTGCACCCTGTAAACTGCTTTGCATGACTGTCATTTAAACTGGAAATGCTAATGATACCAGTGGTTTTAGGAATATCAGCATTTTCAGAAAAATTCAAGTAGAAAACTCTTTTTTCTATCCCTCAGTGAAGCATTTATTTTGGGGTTTTGGGGAGTTCTGATTTATTGGGGTTTTTGTTTGTTTGTTTGGGGTTTTTGTGTGTTTTTGTTTGTTTGGTTGGGTTTTTTTACTGTGTATTTTAATTTTTTTTGCAGCCATTTGATAAAATGGTAACTAAAGTCATGCTTACATTACAGAGGAAGTAGATTCCTTCAGCTGCCGTCTGAGGAGGACTAGAATAACGTAACATTGATAGGCATGAGCAAGATTTGTGGTGGCACAGACTTGAAAGACTGCTCTGCAGTTCATACTCTTTTCTTTATGTTCAGTGCCATCACTGAGAAAATGATGAAGATTGCACGAAGCTGAAAATACTGAAGCTGTTATAAATCACGCGGCACAGTCTGTGGCTTGCACACACGCATTGTGGCTGGTGCTGCTGTAATTTTTCATGACAGCTACGATTCAGAAAGTTGTGGCTGATAGGCAATATGAGAAGAAAATTACAGCCTATGACTGTTACATGTCTGTTGTTAGAATAGTGCCAAATACTATTTATATGTCTGTTTCATGGGTGGTGGGACCTGAGGAAGTGGAGGAGTTCAAAATGCTGAGCTTCACACTCGTGCTATACACAGCCTGTGACACCTGGCAAGGTAAGTCTATACTTCAGGATTAGATGAAACCTTGGAAGCAAGTAAATGAAGAATGTCTCAAACAATCTTGCAGAAAAGGCTCTTGAATTAGCGATGAAGTGACTTTTATGATTGTTTCCTCTTGTCTTATTGGAGGGGTTTTTTTGGGTTGTACTGCAATAGTTGTCTCTAAAACTCAGGTATTGTTAGTCTTAGTTCTGCAGTGGTGGATTTATTTTACAGTATAAGACACACTTTGGAATATGTTATTGACCAGAATAGTTCTCTTGGCTGCATGGAGAAAACTTTTTTCTGCCTGCTGAAACAGTGATAAAAATAATGGACAAACTCCAGCAGCCATTGTAAAATTTTTATCTGATATGCCTCTATTTCTTTTGCCTTTTTGTCAAATCCATTCACAAGTGTTAGAAAAACACAATTTCTGCAGCCTATAATGAGGTCTATAACCATGTCTCATGGGAGTGTTTTCCTCACAATTGTTGCAGTTATTAGTATCTTGTTCTGTAATTATGCAAGTTTTCCTTCCTATAATGCTCTTAAATCTGCTATTCAGAGTGAAAACAAGGCCCTTAACCCCTCCTTTGACCTTGCCTTCAAGTTCCTTTTAGCATGAACAATTTATGTCAGTGAAAAATTTAATGTCACAAATGACATTTGTCCACAAAATTACAGCTCAGTGGATTGATGAAATGAGGATGGCTCTGAGCTAGATTCAGCCACTAGCAGAATGCTAACTCCTATTTTGTTTAGTTAACATGTGAGGTATGAAAAAAGCCTTTCTTTATCTACTCCAATACCTGCTCAGAGGTCCAATTAGAAGGTGTAATGTTGGCGGGCTTTAAGTGAGAGTGAACTGGTAGCATGAGTAGCTCCAGCTGAAATTGCATCTACCTCCCAGGGTGGATATTTTGAAATTATCTCATGCTTACCTGTTCAAGTAACATAGTAGAGAATCAAAATAAATTTTTACTAATTCAGATCTACTTTACATTTTCCTTTATGGAGAGGGACTACCTTGGAGTATTTCCAAATAGATGGATTCATTTTGTGTGTATTTCTATTAGGAATGAGTTAAAGCATTCTGAATTTATTTGGACCAAATACTGTATGAAGTTAAAAGAAACAGAAGAGAAGATTATAAAGGATGAAAAACACCTTGAGGAGTTAGTGGAGCAAAAAGCAGAAATCCAGGAAGATGTAAAATGTTGGAACAGCAAATTGAGTCTTGAATATTTATAAACAAGCAAGTAAATGAGTATCTGTTATTGAAAAGTACATGAATCCCTAAATATATTGTATGTGTAAGAGTTAAGATTCTCTGTATAAGTAAAAATATAAATACAGATTTTAAAATTAGAGGTGGTAAATTCAGTAGAGATCTCTTGTTCATTATTTTTAGTATTACTTTTCTGCTTTAATTATTAAAAATATCATCAAACCATTTTATGGTTTTGTAAGTTACCTCCATATTTTTCATTTCTGGGCACATATCTGCCTAATATTTATCTTCTCAAACCATCTGGAATAATGTGTGCAGGTAGTGGGACAGCATAACTGTCCTCTGAAGTTACCAGATTTTTTAATCTGACATGGCATGTGATACAATTTTATATCATGCATAATTGTGCTCTATTTTATTTACAATTTTCCACTTTTTCTTCTATGTTTCCATAACTAATTTTTAAATCTTGTACTTTGTAGTCTAAAATCTGAACTGGAGCTCCTCACAGAGCCAGACTATGAGTTTTCAGTTAATTGACAGCTCCTGTTGAGCCAGTAGAAAATGCTTAGAAAATGTAGATGCTCACAACAGAATCTGGATTATTTTTTTTTTTTTTACATGTATGTAAAAAATGTGTGTATATATACCAGTGCAAATAAATACGAAATTCATTCCCTTGTACATGCTCAGTACCGTTATGGGTTGTCCATCTTGATAAATAGGTCCTGCTAATGATCAAATCCAGAATATACAATATGGAGGATTTCTGAGAAGCTGACTATACCAAGCATACCCAGAATTTAACAAAAAATCCCCAAAGCACCCCCCTCAAAAAAGCAAAGATACAGTCATATTGCAACCACCAACAGCCATGTTCTTGCCTTTTTTTTTTTCAGCTGTATATTACAGTTCTTTTCTATTGGTGGTGCCAGCAATTGCTAGAACACAACTATATTCAAATAGAGAAAATACTTATTAATAAACCTTTTTTGTCCTTTTATTTTTCTTTCTACATATATTTCCATCTGGGATTGACAACCAGATATACTTCAGCAGGTACCACCTGGTTATTAAGACCAAGACAATACAAAGACAGATATGCACAGCAGGGATATTGTGGTGCATGGAACTGCTCCATTAGATGACCACCGAAAAGTGAGCCAAGTTGAGCAAAAATCTGATTTGTTGTTGCAAATTTCCTTCAAAAACATGGCTAAATCAACAAACTGAGTATATTTTTGTAAATAACAATAGATATTCAGAAAGTTCAAAATTATTCTTCTGATCATCATAAAATATTTCAGAGGTAATTGAGTTATTTTAGGAATCAGGAAAATATTGGGTTTGTGTTCAGTTTCTTCACTGGGGTTTGAATCAGACCCAAATTAGAACATGACAATTGTCACATACACCAGTAAGTCTGAAGACAGAATAAGTGATGTGAACGAATGTTTTTTGGCATTGTTTTTCTTAGCTCTTTTTTCTTGTGTTAATTCATGCTGATTTTAAATGTTATATGTGATCTATTAGGAGTGTTACAACTTTTGACACTGTAAGGACAACTCTGAGTTTTCTTTTTATCATGCTAATCAGATTTACATTACAAAAGGTATCTGTATAGATTAAACCTATTTTCTGTATCTACCTGGGCTTTGTTTATGAAAGATTAGAAGAAACCCTTCTTATAAAATTGTTCTCATCCTTAACTATTATTCTTTTGTTTTCATTAATTACCTGCACAGTGTGACATTATTTCAAGTAACTCCTGTCAAAATATTTGCTCTAAAAGCATTGAAAGAGTGAAAAACATTTCTGAATAGTGTTTTCCCTATGTACTAGCAATTTAAAAACTAGGACAGTTTGCTCATACTTAATCAGTTGGGATTTTTTTTCCCCTGTAGATATAGCCAACTCTTTGTCTTTCTTACACTTCACCTGAGCTATATTTAGAATCACAGAATGGTTTGGATTGGAAGGGATCTTAAATATCATCTAGTTCCAGGACCTTGCTGAGGACAGGGGCACCTCCCACTAGTCCAGGTTCCCCAAAGTTCCATCCAGCCTGGCCTTGAACATTTTCAGGGTTGGGGCATTATATTTCTCGCAGTATTTTACACATTGGGAGGCTTATCCATTTTGGGTTTTATCTCCTCTTTCTAGGTTAGTAAAGGTGCTTCATTGCAGTTTTTTTTTCTCAGATCATGCTTTAGAATCCACAATCATTCAGGTCAGGACTTTCAGTCCCCAAATATTTAGGAAGGTGCAGCCATTCATGGACAATTGCCAGAACCCTAGAGAAGTACAGCAGAGCTGTGACATTCTGGTCAAGATAACAAGTTCCTCCTTAGCTGCTGGGACACAGTCACAAAGATTCATATGGAAATCTGTTCTTTATCAGATGCTTGAGGTACCAGTAGGAAATTACATGCCATTTAAAGTACCTGTATCCCAATTCTGTCGTGATTTTCTCACATATATTGTTCTCTAAGACTTTTATTATCAACCTTGATCTTGCTAGACCAAACAACATGTTTGTTGCCTGGTCATATTCCAGTTGGACTCTCATCACTATATGAAATGTATAGGATGTGGTGTTGTTTCAACTTTTGCAGAGGAAGGACAGGGAAGGAAACAAAGTTTATTAGGCTTCATGTGAACAGTTATGCCTTTCTCCATCTAAAACCACTTTAAATTATTTCCTTATCCTCTAGATGGTTGCTTCCCTAACATCCTCGTTTTCCCTTAAGCTCTACTGATTGATCCATCATTGATTTGAGCAGAGAAATTATGGATTCTCCATCCATGAGAGTGTTCAAGACCAGGTTGGATAGGGCCCTGAGCTGCCTGATCTAGTGGAAGGTGTCCCTTTCTGTGGCAAAGGGGGTTGGAATCAGATGATCTTTAGGGTTCTCCCAACCCAAACTATTCTGTGATGCTATGAATCTCTGCATGATTCAAATTAAGAGAGATATTGAGATGTTAAGTAAAGTCTTAAGGCTGAGGAAAAACTTGGGGTATTCTGCTTAGTTATACCACATATGTCAAGTGTGAGTTAGCAGGCTGTGATTGTGCTCTCACTGAGATTGTGAAGCCTAGAGAGTCTGCCAGGATATCCTTCAAGGCCAATGCACAAATGCACACAATAGCATGAAACATCCCTAACTGCTCTTTAATAAACTTCCTTTTAGATTTTTTAAAAAATATTGTTTATTATCACAAAGAAACATGAGAAATTTGTATTGCTTACTTTACAATATATTTTTTATATAGAATATTTGAATAACAAAATAGCAGCCCAAGGAGATGAGAGTTTAAAATTATCAGATGCTGCTTCTTAAATGATAAAAACTGTGGAAGAATCAGTACCTTCTTTTCTTTTTTTTTACTGTAAATTAATTAAAATACTTGCATACTTGTGCCTTCTGTGTTGGCCTGAAATAATTTCAGCTTATGTCAAAGTGTCTTAATGGTTTAATGTTCATTAGAAATCCATCAAGGAAAGCAATCTACTCACCATAAATCAAAGGATTCTAAATATTAATGAAGCATTGGAGAGTTTGAAATGTAAAAATTAAGAACATGAGGGGAAAAAATAGAGAGTTTGTGCAAAAAATAAGAAATAGTTAGTGCCAGCAATATAATATAGGAAGAAAGAAAGAAAATATGTACCTTGAAAATGAGGAAGATTCTGAAATGGATTTTTTTAAACAGAAACCTCAGTCCCCAAAACATTTTGGTAAAAGCTTTTATCATGGTCTTTTTTTCATTTGTGATGGTTATAAGCGTAGAATCTTAAATATTATTTTTCTCTATTTTCTGTGAATTCTTTTAAGATATGCACATATATTTTGTAGCTCTTCAGTTTATTGATTCCAAATGTCTGTATTTTAAACAATACTGTACATAATATTCTCAGTGCAGAAAAAAAATCACATTTTTTTAGTTTCCTCTTCCTTTGAACTCTGATTGTATGCTGGTTTTATTTATCTGATAGCTATCATCTTTATCCTCGAGAAACTTTGGATTTTATTGTCTGGTTTCAACGAAGTCATCTGAAAAGATTTCTTGAAAATAATTAGATTCCTACAATTTTTGTAGAAATTGATGACTGAGTTGAATAAATACATCCTGTCAGCAGGAAAACATTCCTTACTAGATGCCAAAAATTCCCTATAAGAGGTGTGGGAAAAGGGAGGGGATCAGATGATGAAAAAAGGAGGAGTTATGTCCAGAGTCCTTATTAATGGTCCAAGTCAGAGCTCATACCTTAACACACCAGTGTAAATCAATGATGGGACACAAATGAGTAATAAATCAGGCTTCATTAGTTCTGATGTTGATGAAACTACTTATTGGGATTATTAGAATATTTTGAAATTAGTGACAGCTTTCTAAATTTATTATTTTCAATTTCATTGATATCTTTCTTGATCAACAGAATTTTTATTTAATTGTACCTGTAATAATGGAGAAAGATCTTACCTGTTTTGGAAGTATTAACTGATAAGCTGAAAGAGGAAACTCAGGCTTGTAAGAATTTGTAGAGACAAATAGAATCAGGATTGAGATGTGAGTTGTCAGAAAGCATATTTGAGAATCACTGAGACCAGGTTGTACACTAAAACTTTACAGATCATAGAAAGACTGGGGACATTCACAAGATAAATCCTTAGAGTGTTGTCTATGTCACATATAATTGGTATTGCTATGAGTGTGTCCTGCTCGTTGTCCTTCCACGTGTTTGGGAATTCAAGAAGTGCATGTGAAAATTCATATTCAAGTCCCAGAGAATGACAAATTATGGAGTTCCCAGTACTGAGGGATTCCAGGAGCTCTATGTATGTCTTCAAAGGATGATCTGAAACCCTCCCTTGAGAAGGAAATATCTTCTCAGGCTGCCATTTACTCTAGTCAGAGGAAATAATGAGTGTAGGCTAAATGTAATATTCAATTCAGAAGAAATGCATTCTGTATCTTTACTATAAAACAGAATTCTGCTTCTGATACAACCCCAAATTTCTTTTTATTGCTTTCTTATGATAATGTAAGTTAACTCTTACATGGACTTTCTGGAATGCTGTTTTATTGCACCCCTTCATTTTCTCAGTTTTACTTTAAAAACCACTAGCCTGCATCTAACATATTAGATCTTTAGGAAGAAAGCAATTGCTAATCTCTCCTAAAAATTAGAAGTTGTGTCCATTCCTCTTGTGTGTTACTGAGTGCAAGGACAAAAAAGAGGGCTGTTTGTAGGTCTTTTTATTTGAAAGTCTTCTCTTATCTTTTCTGGAGTTATCTTTACTGAATAAGAAATTTGTTTTAAACAAAGGTTGTAAATAAATATAGTTGGAGAGTTGCCATTAAGTGCTATGAGAGAGGCAGAATATTTGGTTCTGCTCAGAAACCTTAAATTTTTGGTCTTCCACTAATTTCTTCCTTTGTGTTACCTTTCCTTCATATTATGTTAGATATCTTGAGTGAAAGAAGCTGAGGAAAAGCAGTACACTTAACCTGATATTAACTCAATTTCCATGAAGACTGACTATATCTTACAGGTATTATCTGACCAGGAAAACTCACATCTTCATGCTACATACAGCTGCTAAATGCATGAAATCTTTGGAAAAGATTCAAATTAATCAATTAATTAAAATAAATAATAAATTAATTAATTTCAAAAATTAAACACTTAGTATTGCTTCTCAAATGGGGCAGAGTTCCTGAGTAAGCTGCAGAAGCTGTGATAAAAGTTTCAACACCTGTACATGAAGTGGACCATGGAACGCATTGCACCAAAGAACTTCTTTCAGCTGCAGTCCACTTGCTTTTCTGCCTGGAATATTTATGTTTTTCTTGCATCCATGCTGAAAGTGCTTTGACTTCCAGAGTCATGGGTAGCTGTGTATACATCAAAACAATTTTGCTCCATGTGAAAATTATAGGCAGTCAGAATGGAACAATTATCATTTGGTTCCTTTCATTTCTTTCCAGCTTCAGCACGCATCTGCTTACTCTGCACTGTTGAGACAAATTACAGTCTTGGCTTTACTGTTTTGAAATCTAAGTCTTGTTATGACTATAGACATTTTGGAAGGAATCTTTGAAGCTATTTACCTTTGCCTTCACCAAAAGAAGATTGACTATATATATTTTAAGAAACAAACAGAAGACTTTTTTAGGGTTTTCCATGTTTACTCTTTCAAAACTTCCCCTAGGAAAAGAGAGTAGTTAATTGTCCAGTGACCTCTTGCCAGTATTTTAGGATATGTGTTATGTTCTTTAGGTAGTTTTTTGAGATAGAAAACTCTTTTTCCTGCATAGTCCTTGTTATGACCTGCCTCTGAGGCAGGGTAACTGAGGTTCTTGCTAGTAGATCTCTTGGGATTAGAGTGAAATAATACTGAATAAAGGGAGACTGGAGGAAAGCACCAGTGGTGTAGTGGTATCATGCAAGGTTCCCATTCTTGTGACCTGGGTTCGATTCCCAGCTGGTGCATGGATAATTTCCTGATCATAGCCTGTGAAATACCTATATTGCAGGTTTAATGTAATTCAGTAACATATGTGTTTTGTCTCTTATTTTATGCTTTTTATTGCTTGAATTTTGGGCAGGACAACTAAGTTGCTGTGGGCTTTTTCTTTGTAATCCAGCTGTGTAATTGAGTGGTATTTTAAGTTTGCTTCTGTTAAAGAGTTCACTTCTACTGAAAGTTTGCTTTTATGTAAATAAATTTTGTATGTGACCTAAGAATTCTGGAAATAGTAACTTACTTGTATTTTGAACTTATCAGCCATATAACTAACATACCACTGCACTGGTATGAAATATCCTGTACATGGCCATTCATCATAAAAGAGATTAACTGAGACTTTTTGACCAATCTAACACTTTCAGATATAAGGGCTATCGTTGACACTTCCTTCTCATCCAAAATTGATAGTTTTATGTTATATTTGGGAAGAGGGGCCAAAAAAAGCTGTTTAGTATTCAAATCTCATCTCCTTCAAACATAAGGGCCGTCCATTCCAATGAATAGGAAGTCAGGCAAAAATGCCAGGAGGCTTGCATGGATGAACAAGGAGCTCCAGGCAAAACTCAGATGCAAAAAAGAAGAATATAGAGAGTGCAATACAGAAAGTGGAATCAGGGACAGGCAACCTAGGAGAAATACAGCAGCATTGTATGAGCATGTAGAGATGCAGTTGGAAAAGTTGAAGCCAAAATGATATTTCTTCAGGCAAGAAATATCAAAGACAACAAGAAGGACTTTAAGTCCAGACATCACAAAAGGAGGACTACAGAAAATGTGAGCCCATTGCTGCTTGGGGCAGGGAACCTGATGGCACAGGAAAATGCTGCAGTACTGAATTCCTTCTTTTCTCCAGTCTGTTCTGCAAGAGCCAGTCTTCAGGAATCCTGGGTCCCAGAGACCAAGAGGAAAAGCTGGAGAAAGGAATGGATATACTTCATGGAAAGGAATCAGATCGGTCAGTACTTATTCAAAATGGAGATTCATAATCCCATGGGATCTACAGACTAGTCGCCCTTGCCTCAATCCACAGAAAATGATGGAGCAGTTAATCCCACAAAACATTTTCAAGGTATGTTTCACAAAGGCAAGAAAGTCATCATGAGTAGTGTGCAAGGATTCACCAAAGAAATGTCATGCTGGACCAGTTATCAAACAGAAGTAACTGGCCTGGTAGGCAGGTGGAGAACAGTGGAAATTGTCTGCCTGGACTTACACTGTCTCCCATTAAGATCCTCATAGACAAGCTATTGATCCAAGGGCTAGATAAGCAGACAGTGAGGTGAACTGAAAATTAGCTGAATGGCCAAGCCCAGAGGGTGGTGCTCAGTGGCACAAGGTCAATTTGAGGGCCACTGCTGTGTGCTGAAATATTTACACAAATGAATATTCCACCGTACAATCAGGGGAATTTTATGGTTTAAGTATCTAAGGATTGTTAGTTGTTAGTCTTAGAAATTAGGATTTTAGAGGTGATTCAGATAAAGCCTCTGCTTATTTGCTGTCTTACATCCTTTTATTAAAACGTATTTATCAAATATCACTTAGCAGTTCAAGTAGACTCTATCAATCACCCGTATATCCCTTCTCACATTCTAATTGAATCCTTCAGAAAATGAACGAATTTTTAGACACTGTTGCCTGGTCATGCTGATCCCTCTCCTGTGCATCAAGTTTTCCATTTGGAAGCAAATTTTTTTAATAGTAATTCAATAATTAATGAGTTATTCAATAATATGAGATTGCTTCTTAGGACTTTACAGATTTTATCTATTTTGGAATTTGGGTTCTTTTTCCCCCCTATCATGCTTTGTTTTCTGAGTGTTCATGATAAGTGTCTTTAAGTCCTTGTGATCATCGGTTTGCCTTACTTTGTCTCTAGTAAACTTCCTGTCAGATGTGTTTGAAGAAGTACTTGGTTTATGTCTCTTGCAGGTTTTTCCAAATACTCTTGTTTACCTTGCCTGTTGCATTTTTATATCTAAATAAGCAAAGTTCAGGATCTTTTCTGTTTTCCTCTTTTAGACATATTTTCAACCTTTTGTCTCACTACTAATAGTTCCCCTTCTGTTAATGACATTGATTTTTTTTTTATATTTCCAAAAAGTCTGTCAATGCTTTCTCACATTTTAAGCCTCCAATGTGGTATCTGTAAGTAATCTCTCTTTGGCTTGCAAGTATTTTATTTTTAGATGTTAGACAATAAAGTTTTTAATTAACTAATTTTTATAAAACTTTTTTTTTTCCAATTTTGACTGCAGTGTTACTTTTTTGGAGTTTGTTGTTCTTTAAGCTGTTTTTGCAAGTGTAGTGTGTTGACCCTGGCTGCATGCCAAGTGCCCACCAAGCTGCTCACCTCCCTTCTCAGTTGGACAGGGGAGAGAAAATATAGCAATGGGTTCATGGGTTGAGATAAGGAATGGGAGAGATCACTCACTGAACACCATCACAGGCAAAACAGACTGAGCAAGGAGATATCAGTTGAATTTATTAACAACATAATCCCTAACAGGACATGGAGAAGTCAAATAATCTTAAAAACACCTTCTTCCCATCCCTTCCTTCTTCCTGGGCATATGATTGACTTGCAATTTTCTCTACCTCCTTCCCCAGAGTGGCACAGGGGATGGGGTGGCCAGTTCATCACATGTTGTCTCTGATGCTACTTCCACCTCAGTGGGAGGACTCCTCACATTCTTTTCCTGTTCGAGTGTAAACAATGTTCCACAGGAGACAATCGTCCGTGAAATTGTCCTGCATGGACGTGAAATGTCCTTACCATGAACTTCAGCTCTTCACAAACTGTTCCAGCATGAGTCCTTTCCACAGAGTGCAGTTCTTCAGGAGCAGACTGCTCCAGGATGGGTTCTTCACAGAATTAGAGTCCTGCCAGCAAACCTGGTCAGCTGTGGGCTCCTTTCTCCACACTTCCACAAGTCCTTCATGCACTCTGTTCCAGTGCAGGATTCCCACAGGTTCACAGCCTCCTCTCAAGCATCTATATGCTCCAGCATGGGGTTCTCCACAGGGTGTGGGGAGAACTCCATGCTGCTCCAACATAACCTCCATGGGCTGTAGCGGAATTTCTGCTCCATCAACTGGAGTACCTTCTCCACCTCCTTCTCCATTGACCTTGATGTCTGCAGAACAGTCTTTCTCCTATAGTCTCAGTTCATTATATGATTCTGTAGCCCCATTGTTGCCAGAAGTTCCCACACAAATCCAATACACCTGGAAAAATCAGCAGCTGCTGAACTGACTGTGTTATCAGTGGTGACTGCCCAGTAGCAAGCTGTGGGTAGGCAATAGATTTCCAGTTGCTATTTTTGTGCATCTCCTATGAGGAGGAAGAAATGACAGTGCTGTTCAGACCTTAAGCCAACACTGGCTGCATAAAGAACCCTTGCACAACATAAAAGCGTGGTCTTTTTCTTATATAAAACTTGATACCAAATAAACAGTAAAATGAGATACTTTCTTCTCGTCCAAACTCCTTCTAATGACTGGAAAATGTCTTCTCTGATGCATTATTAGCACATCAGTGTGTAAGGCATTCTGAGAGCCTTCTCACAGGCTTCTCATTGGTGAGTGAATGCCGTTGAGATTCATCAGCTCTTTCTTCCTATAAAGGAGACCAATAATACCTCTGGGAATAAATATATTTACTATTAGTTCACCCACACTTAACATTATGTAATAAAGGATATTTTTTTTTGATCCATTGTTCCTTCCTGCTCATCTTGAAATGAATACAGCCATACTGTGAGTGTTCTGATGGATTCCAACATCTTATGGGATCAGAAGAACAAGACAATACTGGAGAGAGGCATTTCAGTATTTTACTGTAAGTCCTTAATTCAGAACCCCATTTGGGTCCTTTTTCAGTGGTCTCAGATAGGAGAGATTTACTCTGAGAGCTGTCAGGCTAATTTTCTTTGGAACAGAATGTTGGATTTACTGTGATGACCAGAAGTCGTTCTGAGATTTTTATTACACCCTTTTTGGAGAGAAAAGTCTTAACCTTTTTTATTTTCTTCTGAACAGTGGCAATCTCCATTTGCTTTTGTTACAAAACTTGTTCTCTTCCATGCTGTGACTTTGAACTGTGCAAGAACTCAGACTAGAATCTGATATCTACGTGTCCCATTTATAGAAAGATAAGTCCTAAGAGAGATCCTGAAATTCCTGTTTGTCCAAGACATTAGCAGAAAGTGTTGTTCCTCTTCTAAGCCAGGTGATCGACAAGGTCTCTGTCACATGTATTTGTAATTGATGCACAACTTCCCTTTCATTCTCAGGCTTTGCTTTAGAGAAGACTGAAAGGAACATTTATAGGCCTGACTGACACAGCATGATAGGTTTGACTCCAAATAATTCCTCCCTTTTTTATTCAATACTTATTCTTTTTGGTTACTCATTGAAACTAAAAGGCTCCTTTGTCTTCACTGGATTCTTGAGCTAGATCCTTAGTGGCATTTTCAGCCCGTTGTTTTTCCTTTTTCAGACAAAAAATAGAGAACACTTTCCTAATCGGAAGTAAATTTTGTACTCAGGATGTTTGTTTTTGTTTTTTTTAAATTGAAGTTTATGTTTTGTCATGATAAAGAGTCCTTGAGATGCGTGTTGTACTTCTTTTAGGGTGGTTTTTACGATTTGTTTTAACTAACCCTTTTTCTCCTATTATTCTTCTAAAACCTTATTTCTCTCTGTTAGACAACATTCATATCCTCGCTGTCAAGAGGCTTTTTCTTCCTATTAGAACTAAATTTAATGGTGATGTCAAAGGCTGTGAGAAGTACAAAAGCTATAATTTACTAGTGATGGTCAAATTGCAGAGCAGTTTGGATAAAACTCTATTCTGAGACAGCCAAAGGGGATCTTCTAATGTGACAGAGACCAAGAAATGTTAGTGATTTTCTGGGAAGCTTGTCCATTCCATTTTCTAACCAGAGTGTCACATCTGTACCTTTACCTAATATTGTGCCATTCAATAGGAACTCAGAAATTATGCTGCACTTCCTGCTTGAAAGACTTGCAGTAAGCATAACTATGTTTGTAGACGATAGTTTAAAACTGAAAAAGGATATATTTACTACCAGCCACTATATTTTGAAAATAGAAGGTTGGAACTAGGTGATCCTTATGGTCCATTAACATTCTAGGAATCTATGAAGATAGGAAGAGCATTGAAGAGACAGACAGATAAGTAACTGATTTAGAAATAAAGACACATTTCAAGACAGCCATGAAGTAAAAGTAGTATGGTTTGTCATGGTTAAAAATACCCAACTCTTTAGACTTTGATCTTTAGACTTTTGGAATGTCTTTTTCTTAGGCAGGTGCTTGTTCCTTTCCTTCTTTTGTCAATTGGCTCTGAAAGGAACAGGAAATGTGGGAAAAATTTAATTTGTTTTCAGTCTTATGTCATAAGTGAAACAGAGTAGAAAAACTAGCTGTTAATTAAGACAAGGAGTTTTCTGTAAGCCAGGTACTTGTTAGAGAACATTGAAGTATCAGCTTCTATTGAGCCTATTGAGTTTAGATACAGTATTCTTTATTTTTCCTCAAAGCCCAGAAACAAGAGTTTCTGCTGTATCATCAGGGAGGGTATTTTGTTGCAGAATCAGTCTGTAGGTCCATAGTTCTGTTTTCCAGCTGATAGTACACAGCTTGTGGTAGAATATCATCAGGTTTTTAGTGTTACTCTATTTGAAGGGCTCTTGGCATAATCTGCATGCAGCAATACTTCCCCACTTTTGGATGGGAGATGGGGGATGTTGAATGGTTTGAGTTCAGATAATGGATTTTGTGGTAGTTTATTTTTAATGCAGACTTAATAAGTCAAATTGAAAAAATTAAAAAAAAAAAAAAGAAGATTCTTCTAATACCTAATAGTATTTTCAAAGCAAGGCATTAATGGCAGTGACTAATGTTGTTAGCCCTTCCCCAACTGAAACTAAGTAGAAACAAAGTGACAAAGATCACATCATTAGTTTTGTGAAAACATAGAGAGGTGTGGTAGGAGTTATACATCATGGTCTGCACCTGTGTATTTGATTCTGTTTTAAAAGCTTGGAGAAAGAAGAGTTTGCACAAGCAGATTTGTATGCAAATGATATCCAAAAGATAGTGGTAATTTCCAGGGAGAACTTTCTCACTGTATAAAGCTTTTCAAAATGGAAATATGGATACGTATTTTAATATTTTTTTATGTTTTTAATGGAATTTTAAACTTTGAATAGTATAAATATTATGCAATTCATTTAAGCATATTTATTAATGCAAAGTTTTCCTTACTACATGTATTAATCATAGTTTCTTCCATTTAATATTTGGTGCTTGTGTTAATGATGCAAATGAAATTATACAATAGACAAGAACCATTTTTCTTGAGATGCCAATTAATAATAAACTGGATTAATGAAAAAGAGAAACATGAGATATTGTAATAAATAATTTTTTCCTTCCTCCTCTTGTTAGCTGTCCTTAGCTGTACTTTGCATGAGGTAGTGATAACAATTAATAAACTTCTATTTTTCTCCATTTCAAATATATGTTTTGACTTCAGAACTTTATTTAATTTGTTCTTCTGCAAGATGAAAAATATTTTGTAAAGCAGCAAGGGTATTTTCTATTTTAAAATGAACTTTATCATTCAAAACATACAGTATATAAAACTACATGATAAAAAAATAAGTATGAAAGGGGAAACCAAAATAAGCTTAGGAATGGTAACTGTGAAAGTTTTTTATGTCTAATGCTTTTTTCTGACATCTATAGATGTAGGACAACAACTTTTGAATGCTAACACATCTATTTATGCATACATTTTTCAGAAGGTCTCCTATTTGGATCAGAGTATACATGAGGTAGATAAAGAGCAGAAGTAAACTGAATAAGTGGAACAAAAAAAGAGAAGTATTATGAAGCAACAATTAAATGGTGTAGGGGGGAATAATTTAATGCTTGCATTGAAGTATGTTTAATGTTGTAATGCTTTTTTGAAGTGTGTTTAATCTGGTAGGTTAGGCTGTCATTTCTGCAGAGTTGCCTTGGACCTATATACATACACACACTTTATGTACTATTTTCTGTCTCTTTTGAACTAACCTATGAGATCCATAGCCTTGAGACAGCATGAAGCACAAAGCAGAATTGATATTGGGGTCATTGAGAAGTCCTTTGCTTTCTTCATTTGCTGCACTGGCTCAGATTGCTTGAGGGGCTTTAGAAATGCAAGGGAGAAAATCAATAAAGGACAAAAAAGATTCCAGTGTAATAGGAAGTGCCTGCTGATTGCATGTTTGCTCAGCAGATGGCATCTTCTTGTAAATGATGACTCGTATCTGCTGTATCACTTGCTAAACTATAATCCACAGAAGTGAATTACTAAATTTCATTACTGAACATTGTGCTTTGTATAAACATGTTATTGGAAGAAACAGCCATTTTTCCCCTAAGATTCTGTTAATTTTTATTACTCTTCTATTTCCATCTTGTATAAATTTGTTAGATATTACAGCATCAAAAATGAATCATGTACGTACATATATAAAACAATAAAAGCTTTCATGTTGTTCAGAGTAGCTTTTAGGAATCCTGTAATTTCTATGGAAGAATTCCAAGACTTCTTATGTATCACAGAATCTTAAATTAAGCGTGGGGAAGTTCATTGATTCACACAGATTTTTAAATTTGACAGGGAAGAGGAAGTTTATATATCCCTCTTTGTTAAAGGTGATGCTCTACCAAACTGCAGGTTTATCAGGAGATCTTAGAACATGTCAGAATGATTGATGAGTCAGCATGCAGATAATCCATAATTCTACAATGTTTTTCAGGGCATTTATTTCATATACCTTTTTTTTTTTTAATTTTTGTTTTTAATGCTGCCTCTCCTAGTAACTCTAGGAGCATCCATTATTTACTTGAGTAATATTTGAGTTTGTGTTCTGGAGGAACACAGGAGTGCTAAATGGAATAAAGCAATGTACAAAGCCTATTTTATGAAATTTGTAGAGCTCTGGACTGGTAACAGCACTTCGATACCTTAAACATTGCATTTTTAGAGCCTGATGCAGTTCCTTGATTGTAGAAATTCAAGTTTTATAAAAGGGCTGTCTTTTCTTAACAATAACTCATACCACTAGTTGTGGAGGATTTAATTATAACATTCTTCTAATCAAGGTCTTTTGGTTTTTCAGAAAAAGTTTTTTGAAGTTGTATTCAGAGATATTATTTCTCTTCTGTGATTAAGATATTGTCTTGTTAAAGCCAGTGGGTATCTTACATGATGTTATAGAAAGAACAGCTATGTTTTTATAGGATTTTCCTTACACATTTAATATAGAGTCTCCAGCTTTCAACTGACCAAGCAATTCACCCAGTGCTTCATAATTTGCCCATTTTAAGTCAAGCTGAATCACAAGAAGGAGGCTACTGCATCATACCATTGAATTAGGAGTGACTTAGTTTGGCCAGCTGACATTTAAATGTCATAAAGCTAAATACCTTGTTAACAGCATATGATTTCTACCTTGTAAAATTCAAGTGGTCTTGTTCTGCAACTAGCAAGAATGAAGAATATTGTTCATCTATTGAACAGCTGAATGACCAAGTGACAAGGGACTCATTCAGCTTAGGCAGGAGAGTGGACTCTTATCCACCACAGCAAGCCATTAAGTGCAGATATTCAGTCAATTGATATTTGGATCACAGACTGTAGACTATATCACCATTCTTGTTTGTTTAGTCTGAAAGCTGATGGCGAGTTCTCTCTCTTCTGTAATAGGCACCAGGCTGCACTGACTCAATGGCTAGCATTCCATATGTTCAGAATCCAACATACACACACTTTATGTACTATTTTCTGTCTCTTTTGAACTAACCTATGAGGTCCATAGCCTTGAGACAGTGTGAAGCACAAAGAAGAATTGATTACAAGTTTTGCTTGCCCATTAAAAAGTCCTGAGAAAAGTGCAGGAAGTCAAAGATGCTAAATTCTTCTTCATTGACAGTTTTGTTTCAACAGAGCTCAAACATGAACCTGAGTCTTTGGTACAAAACATGGTATGGCATGTTTGTGTGCATGTTTATATCTGGACATGATGTATTAATCATCTCAGGTTTGCAAAGTTTAAGGCCAGGGCAGATCATACAGAAATCCTATATATGACAGGGTATCACCTTGCACCAGGCTCTCCTGGTACAGAGCCTAAAATTTTCCTCAGGAGTTTGAGACTCCCTATTGGCAGTTCAGTTACACAGGAATTTACATCAATTATTATACCTTCATTTTCTTTCCCATGATTCTATGTTTCTGCAAGAAACCTGACCTTTTAATCTAATCCTATACAGATTATATGTATTACATATTTACAAAATTTGAAGGTCTTAAAAACCTGACATTCTTGCACAGCTTCATGTAACTGTGCCAACCGCTGTTACAAAAGTTTTGATTCCTCGCTTTTTTTTTATAGCAACCTTTTAGATATTCCTTTCATAGGGAAAAATACTCTTAGACTATGCATGATACTACTGCTCCAAAAAAAATGGGACAGTATCTAAAGAAGAAATTTTAAAAATACTGATCTTAAAATACTATGAAGCAGTCTTTTCCTACTGATGAGGTCTTGAAATCTGGTATTTCTACACATGTGCACTTAACTTATATGTGTATATATGTGTATATATAAGGATAATCAAAAGGTATTTTCCTCCCTCTTAATTTAACCCATTTACATAGCTGCTTACAGCCCATTAGTCTGGGTTACAAAATCTAATGCAGCAAGACCACTTTACAAGTATCACCCAAATAGAAGACTCCCACCTGTTTATTACTGCTGAACTGCTACAGTGCTTTATGTTTACCTTGTTCATTGTGGAGAAGCTGCAGCTTTGTTTACCAGATACCCTGGCTCTTGAAAGCAGAGTTTGCTTGTTTTGTGAATGCTCACATTTTTTGGGTCCTGTGACCATCTGTCAACTTTGGCACAAGAAAGACAGTGCAATTTAACCTCTCTTCCACAGAGCAGGAAGTTTAGTGAAAACACTTTATAATTTTAAGGTTTTCAGCAGCTTAATGTCAGCATCACTTCAAGTTGCAGCTGAGGAAAGGAGTCATTCTCTGTGCTTTAATCCTCCACTGTCTGTGGAGTACAGACAAAAATGTTATGAAAAACTTGACATCTGAAAGAAGACAACTCTCTATTTAGGAACAAAATGAAAAATGCTCTGGGGAATGGCAACAAAATACTGATTTTTCCTGAAAGCCAAGTGGTTTAGGTATCAGCCTAAGACAGCATTATATTTTGTAAGTACTTGAATAATCTAGCATTGAAAGCTGGACACTGACTCTGCACACACTGAAATAAGTAGTCCCACACTTGTATCACATGCAATTATTGTTACTTTTTGCTGTCATAAGAAAAATTTTTGCTGTGCAAGCCAGGGCTTAATTACAAAAATTTCATATATAGGGAGAAAATTAAAAGGGGCATGTATTTTTTGAAGATAGTGGTATACAAATATGGATAAATGCACATACAACATAGGCTATTGCAAAAATACAGGTGTCACAATAAAATCTGTGTGTATATAAGAACTGTGCAACAAGCTGGAGAACCCTAACTAGATTTGTGAAGCTGTTCTTTTACATAATTTCAATTTTGCCAGTTGCACTGAGTCCTTTAAGTGCCTTCTCTGAAGTAATTTCTCTTTCTTTGGGTATACATTGTCATTATATCTTGCACATATATGCATGTGCTTAAACACACTACTTGGACATCTAGTCTTGCCTAATTTACATGGTAAGGGTTTTTGTTGCTGGTGATGGTGTTGGTTGGTTGGTGGGTTGGTTATTTTTCAAATTCCTAGTTAAATTGCTGAAAACTATCACACTATGGAAAACCATCACACTATGGAAAACCTCAAGAATGAATGCAAAGAACTAAATTAATTATGGAACATGATGCAAATACAGATAGGCAATACAGAAAAGTCTTCGATCATTTGAGATAAGTTCTATCTATTATATGAATTTTAAAGGAAAATGAATGACATAAATAAAAATAAATTAGTAATTTACTTTATTGTAAAATATGGTTATTTTAGAGTATTAATTCTAGAAAATATGTACTTTTCATCAATAATTTGAGAGTATTTTTGTATGATCACCGCTTGTAGTTTAAACACATCTGTTGAAGTGTTTAAACCTTTGTCTTTCTACCAAACTGAATTTTGGTCATTGAGATTGCTTTCAGAATTCTGATAATATTCATGGTCAGTTGCATCCTTAACTAAGGGAGGATTCAATGCACTTTGTGTTTTCTTTGGCTTAAGAAATGTGGACCTGAACTTACTGTGACTGATGATTGCTGAAAATAGTCTCAAAGGGCTCTATCCAACGGGTAATGCAGGCTGCCTTCTAGGCCATGCAAGCCTTGGAGGGCTGTATATGCTGATTGCACAGCAGGCTTACTCTTCAAGGATAAAGGTGAGCCTGCTGTGCAATGTCAAAAGAAAGCAGCTCAGATTGTTGAATTGTACGGGATGACTAAATAGTGAAAAAGTCATTCTTACATCATTATACTACAGCTCTCTTTCTAGGATCTCCTTCATTTATGCACTGTTGTCGTTGAAAGATCTTTGAGAAATTATTCCATAAAATTCTTGATTTGGGGAAAAAAACCCCAAACCTATGTATATTTTTTGATGACTATGTGGAATGGGATGTTTTTTTCACAGCTCTTGGTTTAAACAAAATGATTCAGAGGGACCTAATGTGCAGTGAAACTTAGAGACTTTAAGAACCAAAGGCATCTTTTCATGACTGAAAAAATCTACTCATTTTTCACATTTTTTTAGCCAGTAGTCAGTGGTTTCATATCAGTGACATGTTACATTCAGGCTCAAAGAAGAAATGGATAATGTCAACATAAAGTGGAACTGAAAGTTCATTCCAGCAATTTGTTGCTTCAATGTAGTAGTAGTTCAATGTAGTTCATCTCTCTTTCATAGAGAAATTTTCTTGCAAACTCTGCAACTTCTAGACTTGAAATAGATAATAAAGAAACCTGCATTTCCCCCAAGAACCTGCTTTTAGAGATCCTACCTAGCAGGAAGAAGAAATACAGTCAAAGAATTCCCCAACCCCCACCTCTGACTTCCACCTTGTACATCGCAATGGCTAATGTTACTTTTTGTTATTTTCTGAATGCAGAAGGAACAGCACACAGGAATTTCTCCATCGTGTGACATGCTTAAAACTGGCAGCATGGTTCTGCCTTCTGATTGACAGAGCTGACTCTGCTCTGTGTGTAAGGGGGGAAGGAGGGGAAGAGTTTGGCGTTCCTGGTGCTTTTTCATTGCTTACTGGTTTTCGTTAGTGAAGATTAATGATGACATCATTCAGAAAAAAAGTCTTTCAGGTTAATCTCTTTTATTATTCTTCTATTAATATTTTCAGGTCATATCACATGGTATTTCATCAACCTGTGTTTAACACAGTCTGCTCTACTAGCTATTCCCTGTTACATTTTGTGCTACACATAGAGTTCAATATCAAATATTCTTATTTATTTGAATAGATCTTTCTTCTTTTTATAAAGCCTGCCTGATTTTTTAGAAAACCTGGGTATAATGGAATATCTGTTTTTACATTTAGTCTTAGCTGTTATTTCCATTTTTTTGGCAGCCTGAACTGGTAGAAAAAAATTTGAAATAAATTAGTCCCTACTGCTGCTTTCAGTCTTCAATGTTGTCCCTTAGTGGGTACTTCCTAGCATCTTTCTCTGAATAAAACCTCCTTGACTTATTATTACTTACTATTAATGCGATAAAAAGACCAAATAATAGCCACTAGAGTGAAATAGAATCACTGGCACAATGGTTTCAAAACAACTGTCGTTTGAAAGAAATACTTTTCCACAATAAAAGTTACTACCGAACTGAACTCTACTGCAAAATATAGCCTAACATGCTACCCAAAGGAAATTACATATCACTGGCATCCCATCTAGAAATGTCTCATAATTTCTGAAAAATTGTTTTTGCATTTTAGAAAGACAAAATCGTCTTAATATCTGTACTTAAAAATGAAGACCAAATATATTCGTTCAACTGTCTTTATCTCAGTGAAGTTTGGTACTAATTAAATCAGAAGAAAGATGGACAGTTCCTGTGAATTCAAGGTTTGTGTTAGGCGCATCTTTGCTTGGATTGACCCCCACATCAGTTGCTGTATGGGGTGCCTACACCTCCATCAGGAAAGGAAATACAGAAGGAAACAAGATATGGGGGTATACTGGAGATTAGGAAGGCTGGAAGGGTGTTTTAGTGAAAAGAACTCCAGGTAATTTCTGATGGCTCCCCAAGCCCCTCTTTAGATTCAGAGGAGGTCTTAGACGCTTTAATTTTCTACAAGGAGATGTGTTTTTCTGAAGAGTCTCAGTAAGAGACTCTTACTCTCAGTAAGAGACTTGTGACCTCCAGAATTTAGAACTAGGTTCCAAAACTCCTGTATACATCTGTTCTGTCAAGTATTAGCTAATCACCAAGAAGGATAACTTATTATTGGTCCCAGCTGTTCCTTTCTTGATGGTGTAAATGCCTCCTGAGCGGCCAGCTTCATCGTTACATTACAGATTCTTCCCTTTCTCTGACTGTTCATTTGTTTTAAAGTTAAAAACATGCTTTATTTTAGTGTTTTTATGACATTGAGTCTACATAAACTCGCCTTAACATTAGAAAAAGTACGCTTAAACTTGTCTCCTGAGTTTCCTTTTTTTGTGTGTGCACATTGTGATGCAGTATTATGCAGCCACCAGTTACATTACCTCCTTAGTTTTAGTTTAGGTTGTCTTGCAGAAAGTCTCTAAGACAACCTTTTTTGACCTTTTCTCTTTTTTTCTTAAGATATGATTCTGTCTACAAGTAACAGAAATACAGACCCTAAGAGAACAGCATGTCAGTACCAGGTGAAAACATCTCGAATTTGCTTAACTTTACATATTTAGTCTGTACAGGTTAAAGCAAGCATACCAGCTATGGACAGAGACAAAACCAATGTACTGCACAAATGATGTGAAGCTCCAACTTCCAGTCCCAATAAATAATAAAACTGTGGTTGCTTGATATAGTATTGGCCATATCTGTGTCTCAGAATATTATTATTTAAGCAGATATTTAAATGTGGTGAGTCAGTCCATTCTCTAAAAATGGAAGCTGCTTTTTCCAGGACTGTGGAAGTTATGTATCTCAATAGAGTCATTGGGTAAGGATTGATAGGAAGAATGTCTTTAGGTGGTCTAAACATTCCTGATAAGCTCTGTCATATAACTTTTTTTCTTTTAGGGTATCATTGGTTGGGAGAAAATGCTTTTACCTATAACAAAATTAAAAATGAAACTTGTAAGCAAAGACTAAAAAACAGTAGAGCAGAGTATTTTGATTGTTTCATTAATTTTTTTCTCTTTCAAACAAAAAAAATTAGGTGGTGTGAAGTAAGCAGCAAAATGTTTAGATGGTGTTTAATATAATCTCCAAGATAAGATGGCAGAATTTGAGAAAGGTTAAAGCAAGTATAAAAAACATACAGAGAATTTCTGCCCAAGGATAGAAAGATGTAAAAAAGCAACACCTCATCTTCTGGAGTACAGATTAAAGGAAGCATTTCAGGAGTTCACCTGGGATTTCTAGAAATTCTAGCAAGATTTTATACTAAATGAGAACTGCCTGTCTTGATAGTTGAAAACAATAGAATACTTGTTCCAAGTATCTTGAATTACAGAAAGTGGATGTTCCCTGTATAGGCTGTGCATATATATGGTAATGCTGTATGTACATAGAGCTGAGGTGAAAACAAAACCTCAAGGAACTCAATGTAAATTGTATCTTTTAGTCTGGGAAAAGCATTGTCAGATGCTTCGGTTGATCCGGAAAGATATTTAAGCGGGAAAACAAACTCTAAACTGAAAATGTAAAGTTAGGTTATAGTTCCTTCTGCTTAAGGAGAAGTGCAGATGTATATGACAGTACAAATAGAGCAGTGCAATTTGGAGGTCAGAATTACAAGTCATTCTCATTATCTCATTTTTAAGATGGACAGGTATGAGCCATTACACCTTATGCAGAAGAGAATGATGAAGTAATAAATGGAAAGACCAATGAGATGGAAAATCCCAGTCTGAGGTCTATGAAAAGGTCCAATAAAATGGCCTTTTTGTGGTTACTTGCAGGTTTTGTGAGGGTGAGTAAAAGCTAGTAAGCAAGAACAAAAAGATGGAATGACTTTTTGCCATGAAAAGAAGGTTGGAATTAGCTTGACAGGAAAGATATAGAAAGTTATGTCTTTGTTCAAGCAAGAAGCTGTCTCTCTCCTGGAGAATAGATGGGTCTGTTAAACACCTAAAGGAAATAAAACAATCTCTTGTCATGAGACAAACTAACCCTAAATTAGGTGAGATACTTGGTGACAAAACTCAGACTACTTGTTGAAAATGCATCACAAAAGGAAACAGAGTTGAAGAATGGTCCTGATAGGGGGAGAATCTTCATTAAAAACTAGTGTCTTCAGCACAGATTCAGAGACAGAAAGAAAAGTTGTGAGGTCACTCTTGCGGTGCACTGAGGGGTGGAAATCATCTATTCTTGATCAGGGCTGACAGGGATGTGAAGCTGAAGCATCTGTGTGTCTGGTTCTTGCAGGAGCACACATCACGTGTGATTTGGCTGGAACGCTGAGTTCCTGATTTGCAGACCTTCTAGACCCTGTCTGCCCACAGGAGAGTGGATTGCTGAGTGATAGAACAGTGACACGTGAAGGTAACAAATGTCACAGGTAAATGCAAGGTGTGACTTTTGATTTACTAGCAGTCATGCTACTGAATGCGGTGCAAGTGTGGTGTACAATGGGGAAGTTATACCTTACAGGCCTATTTTATCACTGTGCTCTCTGTAAGTGCTCTCACAGCATCTCATTACCTCCTGTTCTACAGAGACAGTGCAGTCCCCAAACTATCATATTGCCACTTGGTTCAGTGCTGATATGTGCTGTATTAAACACACAGATAAGAATTCTTTGACATAACAATTCGTAATGAGGGCTGGATCACGTTCAGAATGATTATGTTGTGCCTTGTTTTCTTAACCTTGAAACAAGCCTGCTTGTGCTTATTTTCTGCTGCTAATGTGATTATTGTACTTTCAATTAAAGGAACTGTAAAAGCGATTACTGTGGATTTTGGAGATTGAGCAAGACAATTTGAATGACCAAAACTCTTTGGAAATGTTAACATTTTTCCTCACTAGTATTTGCTATTGGACATATGATAATGTATTTTTGAAATTTTTAAATTGAGGCGGATACAGACTTATATTTTGATAAACATATTAAATATCAACAAAGCTTTAACATATATACAATGTGCTGATTTCCTTTTTGCTTTGAAATAGTAGCAATATCCTAACTTCCTAACTCTATTAATTAACACTAGGCTTCTGTTAAAAACTCTCTTATATCCCAACAGTTTTTCCAAATTTTCTGTGATATATTTGACTGTTGCATGATACTGGAAAATAAGACAGTAATAAATTGATACTTCTTTAGCCTTGTATTTTAGAATTGCACCAAGCTCAGCAATGTTTCTTCTAAAATTAAATGAGAATTTCTCAGCTATATAAAAGGACATATGGAAATTCATCTAATGGAACAATATCTCCTTTCACAATGCCTGAAACTTAAAAGAGAAGAATATACTCTAAAAAAAAATTACTTTAAATTTTATAGATCATAAAATGAGCTTTTTATCATTTATTATTAAAAAACCTGCTGTTTAGTCTGCAAATGTTTGATCAGAATATTTTTATCTGAACCTAAATCTTTTTTCATTTTTAATCAAATCAGAGTATTCCTATGAGTACTTTCTTTTTCACAGAAAACCATTTTCCATCTGGGGAATGATATATCAGAAAATCCATGTCTGGTTCTAACAGCTAGTCATGATATGTTGTTTCATCAGGTATTGAGAGTATTACTAATGAAATAATCTACAAAATGGCATATTTCAGAAGGATTTGTTATAGAAATATGATAATATACTTCTCAAAGTCGAATTAAGAAGAAGGAAAAAAACTGATTTAGATCCAGAGGGCTGTTTGTTATCATGGTATTAGGTAAAATCCACTGGGTCTCTTTTATCATTTACCATTCATCTTTTAGGTTATCTTTTCTTCTAGTAATTTCTTAAGTCTTGCTGCACTAATACTTTCAGTGTAGTTTCCCTCTTTTACTTTCAAAAAATACTGTCAATCAATATTAATGTTACTGAAAAGATTTGTTACAGCATATCCATGTAAACACAAGAATTAAATTTACAGATATATGACAAGAAAGGATTTTTTAAAAAGCTAGAGAGCCATTGCTCCCTTTAGGCTATTCCATGTTATTGCAGACTACAGATAACAAATTTTCTGGCTATAAAATTGTCTTTAATTAGTTGACTCAGTGGCTTCCTACAATGTGTTACAGGGGTCGGTGGGACTCCCATGTTACAAGATAGAGGTTTGAATCCTACTCCACGCTCCTGGGTAGTCTTTGCATATCAACTCACATGCTGTCCTGTGGGAAGTGCCAGCAGAATTACCCAAATAACCATCCCACTGATTTTATTGGCTGATAGGGAAGTGACATTCCTTGCCTTCTGAGGAATATGCATAGCTAGAGGTTGGGTGCCATGAGAGTAATAATGCTCTGAATAAAACTCTAAGGGATGTAAAAGGGGAAGGTTAATAGAAATTTTAAGGGATAGCTTTATATTTCTCCATTGAAAAACAAGTCATATGAACAATAATTCAGAGCAAATTAACCC